>NC_067128.1:26438174-26745304 GCF_021347895.1 Acanthochromis polyacanthus | reverse complement strand
TGCTCTTTTTTTATTCATTATTTTATTTTTTTCAATTTGCTGCCGGTATACTGTGAATTTCCCCATCTATCTATCTATCTATCTATCTATCTATCTATCTATCTATCTATCTATCTATCTAAGATTACAAGTACATAATAATATGCTACTCACTCTCATTCTGACTAGAAACACATACCCTAGCAGGCGGTGAATCCATTCAAGTCTCGTCTGGTTTAAATAACTCATAATAACATCATTGTTTTGTTGGAGCTCATGTTTTTTCCCCATCTCAACAGAACTGAAGTACAGCTGTTCCTTCTCGGGCAAGAGTTCACTTTGATAGAACTCTAGTTCTAAATTTTGCATCTTCGAAAATCTTGAATTAAACATGAATTCCAAGCGACGCAGTGCACCGTCTGCTGCAAAGGAGCTGATTCTAGCAGCAGCTACACAAACAACACACCAGCTAATGTGATTTCCAGCTTCACTTGTCGCCCATTTGCGACACAGCAGACTCACTTGTATTCCCCACGCTGCCACCAGCCAAGACTCAATGACGAACACATGTAGGAGCATGAGTTTGTGTTCACATTTATGTATGTGCCACACGGAGAGATGTTGTCCTGAGCTGCAGCGGCTACTTCTCGTTATGTCAAAAAGTATTGATCTTCGCATTACTGTCTGGGTCCTGTGGTTTAGTACAGTGGTTCTCAACCCTGTTCCTCAGGACCCACTGTCTTGCATGTTTTAGATGCTTCCCTGCTCCAACACACCTGACTCAAATGATCATCTCGTCATCAGGCTTCTGCAGAGGCTTGATGACGAAATGATCATTTGAATCATGTGTGTTGGAGCAGGGAAGCATCTAAAACATGCAAGACAGTGGGTCCTGAGGAACAGGGTTGAGAACCATTGGTTTAGTAGATAGCTGACCTACCCACACACACTCACACACACATGTATTCAGCATTCTGAGCTTGACATGGCCATGACTGTGCCTGGTCATGACAAACTGGCAGGCGAGATATACGAGCGCACACAGTCACACACAGCACAAAAATAAATTGAGTACATTCTTGGATGCAGCAGATCCTTGTACTCTTCTGAGCTAATGCTGCTAACATTAGCATATTTCAATTCAGCTCAGAGCGCAAAATGTGGTTTAACTGTAATTTATTGATTTGCCAGTGTGCAATAAATATGAGAGAATTCTAATCAACACTCAATCAATCCTTAGGCAGTTTGTTATCAGTAATCCCTTATCAGGTTACAAAGTATTAATCAGGCAGATGTATAATTATTCATGGATGTGTGCTATGAAGAGTAATAAGAATCTCAGGCCACTGCTGAAGGCTTCAGGTTTGTAGCATGCAATATCGTCAGTCTTTTTTATTTGGCATCAAGTTTGCTAAAAGGGAATCATTTTTAGCTTAAAGTCAGTTGGAAAGAACAGTTTACAACATAATGTCTTCAAATGCAGAGATGCAAACAGAGAGGAACATTTCAGTTGATTTTTCAGTAGCAGCTGTGAAACCCTGGGCTCTGTGAATAAGAGACACACTGGAGAATTTTAAAATGCAAGAAGTGTCCTTATTAGAGCAGAGTGACATCTTTTC
Organism: Acanthochromis polyacanthus; assembly: GCF_021347895.1. NCBI lineage: Eukaryota > Metazoa > Chordata > Actinopteri > Pomacentridae > Acanthochromis > Acanthochromis polyacanthus. The sequence goes on along the minus strand of NC_067128.1, from coordinate 26,743,706 downwards.
AATTTCAATTCATCTTTATTTATATAGCGGCAATTACAATTCAAATTGCCTCAAGAGGGGGAGAGGGACGGGAGAACAGGAGGTGGGGATCAAGGTACATATAACACACATTTGGATACATGCATGATAAGATAGATGTTACATATAAGTACAAGCCAACATTGAAACTGATTCATAAGTTTACTGTTATGGTGTAAGGCTCTGGCATTAAATATATTACATCTATAGTTGGTAAGATGGAAACAGTGTGTAGATGAGCATGTCAAATATGGTAAGGGGGATGCAAAGTAGACTAGTGGAAATGGGCAACTGGAAGCAGTGGGCTGGAGGAAGGTCAGCATCAGCATCCCACAGTGGACATGATGGAGGCTAAGCTAGTTGGTGGGACAGCAACAGATCAGAAGCATCCAGCTATGAGAACAGGGACACTCAGTGCAAAGACACAAGGGGAAACGGAGTGAATGAAGAGAAGCCAGTATAGAAGAAATATGATCGCTCTTGCTAATTCCTGTCAGTACTCTCGCTGCAGCGTTTTGGATCAACTGTAGGTTTTTCAGAGAGTTATTGGGACATTCTGATAGTAAGGAATTGTAGTAGTCAAGCATGGAATTGACAAATGCATGGTCTAGTTTTTCTGCATTACCCAGACAGGATGTTCCTGATTTTTACAATATTTCTCAGGTGAGAGAAGGGAGTACTACTGACTTGTTTTATGTGTAAGTTAAAGGGCATGTCCTGGTCAGAGGTAACTCGGAGGTTCCTCACAGTAGTACTCGAGGTCAAAGTAATGCCATCCAGAGCAACTATATGCTTTGAAAGTGAGTTTTTGAGATGTTTGAGCCCAAAAACAATGACTTCAGTCTTGTCTGAATTTACTAGCAGGAAATTCCAGGTCATCCAGGTCTTTATGTCCTGAAGACAATCTTGCAGTCTGGCTAGCTGATTAGTTTCAACTGACTTCATAGATAAATACAACTGAGTGTCGTCAGCATGATAATGGAAATTAATACAGTGCTTCCTAATAATATTTCCTAAGGGAAGCATGTATAATGTGAACAGTATCAGTCCTAAGACAGAACCCTGAGGAACTCCGTGATTAACCTTAGTATGCTTTGAAGAGTCATTGTTGACATGCACAAACTGGAACTTGTCTGATAAGTAGGATTTAAAGTAGTCCTTTTAATGCCAATAGAATGTTGAGTCACTGTAATAAATGTTTGTGGTCGATGGTGTCAAATCCCGCACTAAAGTCCAACAAAGCAAGTATAGAAACCAGTCCATTATCTGACGCTATGAGAAGGTCATTAGTAACTTTTACCAGAGCTGTTTCTGTGCTATGATGCACTTTGAAGCCTGACTGAAACTCTTCAAACAAGCTATTCCTTTGTAAATGTTCGCATAATTGATTTGCAACCATTCTCTCAAGAACTTTCGAGAGAAATGGAAGGATAGGTCCATAGTTAACTAAAACATTTGGATCAAGAGTAGGCTTTTTAAGTAAAGGTTTCATAACAGTAATCTTAAAAGCCTGTAGTACATAGCCTAGAGAGAAACTAATCAAATCTAACATTGAAGAACTAATTAATGGTAAAACCTCCTTGAAGAGTCCATTTGAGATATGGTCTAAAAGTCATGTTGATGGTTTAAATGAAGAAATTGTTGAAATTAGCTCAGAGAGATGTATCGGAGTGAATAAGTCTAAATAGCAACCAGGTCTTACAGCCAATTCTAAAGCATCTGTACTTGATGATACATCTGTAACAGTTGTAGGAATAGGTGAGATGAATTTTTTCTCTGATCATAACAATTTTTTTCTGTAAAGAAGCTCATGAAGTCTTTACTGCTCAGAGCTAAAAAATAAAAAATAAAAAGAATTCAAGGCTCAACAGAGCTCTGACTCTTTGTCAGCCTGACTACAGTGCTGAAAAGAAACCTGCGATTGTTCTTGTGCTCCTCTATTAATGATGAATAATTTGCTGTCCTGGCACTATGACAAGCTTTTTTTTTCTGAAGAAATTACTAGATTATTTTTCCAAGCTACATAAACTTAATCTAAAATAGTGAAATGCCACTTCCTTTCCAGTTTTCGTGAAGCATGCTTTAAAGTTCACAGCTGGGAATTTTACCAAGGAGCAGGTCCTGTCCTGGTTACAGCTTTGTCAGACAAACATCTACTGTAATGATGTTTATTCTTAACTGCTTTACAATCCATTGTTGTACATTAAAATGTTAATAAAAATGGTCACACAGAAGAGGATTCTGGGGAAATACTGTCAACTGTTCAGTTCCTATGTCATAATTCAGGACAAGGTCAAGGGCGTGATTAAAACTGTGAGTTGGTTTATTTACATGTTGAGAAAAGCCAATTGAGTCCACTAATGATCTAAATGCAGTCGCAAGGCTGCCACTGTCAATGTCCCCATGAATGTTAGAGTCACCCAAAATTATGACTTTATCTAAACAAAGCACTAAGTCAGATAAAAAGTCTGAGAATAGAAATAAAAACTCTGATTAAGGAGCAGGCGGACAATATGCAACAACAAATAAAACTAATTTCTGAGTTTTCCAGTCTGGATGTGAGAGGCTTAAAGTACGATTTTCAAATGAGCTGTAACCAGGTTTAGGTCTCTGGTTCATTATTAAGCTGGAGTGGTAGATTGCTGCCATTGCTCCTCCTCGGCATTGATTTGAGGAATATGACAGTATGACTAGGACGAGATGATTCATTCAGACTAACATATTCTTCCTGCTGCAACTACATTTCAGTCAAAGAAAACAAATCAATCTGGTGATCAGTTATCAAATCATGCAAAGTTTGACACCTTGCTCACCGGCCCTCGCGACCCAAATATCACATCACCGGGAACTGTCCCGGTAGTCCCGATTAGCCACTCCGGGCCTGGGTTCATGTATTTTTGTTGTGGGGAACTATTGCAGTTAGCCTCAAAATATCTGTTTACACTCCTAAAAGGTTTTTGTACTTGGGAAGACTAAAGGACTCAGCATTTCTTATATGTTCAGGAAAATTACATTTACAAAGTTACATTCACATCCTTGATGTGTAAGTGCCTGTATTTCTGAACTTCAGCTACGAGTAGGTCCTGGTACTTTACCATGCTTTTTCACGTGGCTCCGTCCGCTTAGTTAGAAAAATGTGAAGGTGCACGACGCGGAAATTTTCCACGTGAGAAGGGCCACTTGAGGGGGCGTGGCTGCTAAAATGACATAATTTGTCCGCATGGAACCGCATGGACTTCGCAGATGTGGCAAACATAAAACAAGCTTTGAAAGCACCTCAACACACAGTAGACAGAGTGATGAACGCTCATTCTGTACTCTCAAATATTTTGTACACTTAGGTTATTTCTGCAGTTACTTAATGGTTTTCAAGCTATTAGATAACGCTGTGCTAGGTTAGCATAACTACAGCAATGATATTGCTAATAGAAAGAGACAGGGAATAACGTAAGCTAGGTTAGCACAATTTTAGCAATGCAATGTAAATGAAAAGCATGACCGACGCAACAGACTACTTCTCATGAGACATGGCAAAGAGAGTTAAACTGAAATGGGAGACATGTTGAATCATTGTTACTTTCACAATGTGGTTATAAACTTACCTGTCAGCTTTACCCGTTCCTGTAATGTTGCCTGGCTGTATCTTACTCCTGTACGTTACTGAGAAGACAGCGGTGAGGACTGAGGATTGATTAGAGTCTAAGCTCCATGTACTGGAGAAACGGCACAAGGACATCATTCTGCACAACTCTGACTCTAAACAGCATTTACTGTTTTATGAGAAATTAAGAGTACATCAGCATTTATTGGCAAAACTCCGGCCGATGGCGATTATTTTGAAAAGGGCTATAATCAACCAATTTAATCGACTGGTCAATAAATTGGTTGGGCCCTAGTACAAAGTTAGTAAGTAAAAGCCCACAAACTGAGAATTATGGTTTGATATAATAGATGTTAATGGATATTTGTTTTCAATCCAGCTCCACGGAATCATGATTGAACTCTATGAGCTCAACACTTATTAATTAGAGCAGGCCACATTTTGTGACCTTCTGCATTTCACTCTCTCATTAGAATTGCCATTCATGTGAGTGTGTGAATATTGACGGGATGAGAGCCACTTTCACCACTGAGAGTCAATGTGCAGGTGTGTTGAGAGGGGGGTAATCCATTTTTAATGGCACATTCAGCAGGAAGTGGGGTCTCCAAAGGACCCCGCTTAACAGCTCTAAATATAGCTTCAAAGAGCTGTAAGGTCTTACATTTTTAATGGATCATCTTTTGTTCGCTGCACATCATACTTCTCGTGACTCTATGGTTGGATTCTTTTGTGATATTTTTGTATGCTGTATGCCACAAATTGCTTGTGAAGCCATTTCACATCAAAGATGAGAGAATGACAGCGTTGCTTTTCTGTTATGTTATTTCAGGAGTCACGTTGACAGATGTGGGTTTTCTGTGACAGTTGTGTCAAATATTAATCACTTGGGAAAAATTTGGAAACATTAAAAGGCATTTGATTGGATCGGAGGCTATAATGAGAACGACTGTTGTCAAGCTGCTCTAAAAGAGCCTATTATTGTTTTTACACCCACAGGCCCTTTTTCCACTTCTCACCGACTTTATTCAGAATTTTGTCAAAACCCTGAACAGCTCAGCACATCTCCAACAAAATGCTGTACAGCAAAAACAGACACTTGCTGTGATACATTATTAAAGATCAGCATCTCCAGTGAATTAATTAAACTCTGGAGATCTTAGGTAACAGACTTTTCTAAACAGTCAAGGGGAAAACACAGAAAAGTGATGCACAGACAAGCTGCCTGACCTGAAAGTACCTGAAAGGATAAAAGGTCCATAAATAAAAACAGGAATTCATACATACAAATGCAGTCGGCTCACAGAAATGATCATGCAGCCTTGTCCTGACACTTCACCTCTTCAACAGATACTGAAGCTGCTTTATTAAATTGTTACAATAAAATCATGCTTTCGGAGAAAGGCAACAAAACAAATACATATGAAGGATAAATACATACTTTGCTGCAGAGATGCACCAACATACTTTGCGGGTTTTCTTCCAAAGGCGAGGGCTTGAAAATGCAAATGACCAATTTTGCTATTTCACTACTCAGGGCAATTCCAGAAAATGTGTTTCAAGCCGTGCCAGACTCCTACACAAACTCCAGGATAATGTTAAGCTGAGCTGTGGTAATGCAGCTGTTTAACCCCTTAACATTCATCCCCTTTTGCTGAAAAAGACTAAAAGCTTGGAAGCATTTTGTTCATTTAACTCTTACTGCAACAGTACTGTGCAGCAGATGGCTATGCAACAGGTGTGTGTCTGTACAACAGAAAAGGCTACTATATATTTACTCTTTTTACAAAGCAAGTGACCTAAAATGGTTTACTCTGAGTCTTCTCTTGTCATGTATTCAGGCCAGAGAATGTTAGAGTCCTGTCTCTGTTATATTTAACATGGCGAAGTGAAATTACATTGGTTTTCAGCAACCCAACCAATTCCCAGACAAGTTATCGGATGATTATTCTAAACTCTATCATCTTCACCAATGTGATCCAGCAGCCAAACGCTTAGGAGGGATTATTGCATTCATGGTCTCCAGAGGATGAACCCTACTGACTTTGTTTATTGTCTGAGAACATTTGAGTTCCATGTAAAATATCTGTATATTAGATGGATTGCTCTAAATTTTGCAAACATTTTCAAAATCTAAATTCTAACAACTTTGGAAACCATCAGATTTTTCATGTTGCACCATCAACAAGCCGTAGTTTCTGTTTATTTGTGAAATATCCCATTTTTTACTAAATCGACAAATTTGCTACAGATATCCACAATATCCGTTTTCCATCCTTGAAGGACATTGTACAGTTTGTTGTACACATGCTATAGTAGTAACAGTATCCCGTATCTAGGAATACAAACCAAACCCAACCTGTAACTCACCCTCTTCTCCACCGATTGATGCAACATGGTACTGCAGTAAATCCACTACGCATTTTCTGACTCTTACACCACACGTCCTTCATCTTCTCCCACACTGTTTGATCAAAGTATTTATGAGTAAACAACAAAGGACTGATAATTGTCATCTCTACAGGGAATCTTAAAGACCTTGATGACTTTGTCTCTAGTGCCAGAATAAGCTTGGCTTCTTTTGGGCTTTATGAATCCTCTAAAGTCCAGGCAGTTTCTGGGAATTTTTTATTTCTTTTTTGCTTTTTTTTTGCTCCTTTTACACACTGTGGGTTCAAAAATGTCTGTTGCGAAGTATAACAAACAGTGTCAGAATTGTCAAAAACGAAAAAATGGAAACAGGATGTCTTTCATTACTTATACTGGGGGAAAAAAATAGAATTAACATGTGCAACATTTATGTAAGAGCCCAGAGGTGTTGTCAATATTGGAAAAAAATAGTGAGATACCAGACATATTTTACTTTCTGGCTTTAATAAATGGCTTCATTTTGGTGACTTATTTGAAGATGACATGGCTTTCAAACCCATCAGTGGATTTTGGGGGATGCTGAGGGTTAAAATATTTCTCCAAATATTGAACGGCTTGCTGCAAATTTAGCAGTATGCATTTCATGGTCCCCAAGAGGATGATTTGTATTCACTTTTTTCAACTACCTCTGACAGGAGACAGAATCACTCAATATGGACATATTTTCTGGATCTGCCGAGACGGTTACAACAACACAAACACAACTATCCACAGCAACAGCAGGCATGCACAGTAGAAAAGTTAGAACAGATGCCAGAACCATCAAAAGTGTGCAAAAAAAAAAGGATATTAGCATGCGATTGTTTAATTTATTGCCACAGAAAGTTCACTTTGAAACGGCTGCAAACTTGCTTTTAAATCTTTATTTTTAATAAAGATTTAAAAGATATCCTGATTTGTGCTGCACATCTGGTGACACCACCCTGTCCTGCTACAGCCAGCAAGAAAAGTTCAGACAAAACACAAAGAGGGATTTCCCTCCTGTGAAATAACTAAACCTGCTCAAACTTTAAAAGATCATTAATACTTCACGTCAGAGCCTTGTCAGACCCGACGGAGAACGAGTCTCTGAACTTGTTAGTGTTTGTTGATTGCAGTCTGCTTTGCCTTAGAGCAGTGTGTGAATGTCACCCTGCAGACTAGATAATGATACTGTCTACCAGTGGCCATTACTTCTGTATGTAACTGGGCTGCAGCAGGTTTAAAGTTGCTCCAGCTAAAACGGTGTACAAGCAAACAGCTGCAATTATCGAAAGAGGTGCATTTAGCAGCACTGTAGAAATTAAGAGTTTAATTGGAGAAATTCTAGGTTGTAAAACAAATGGAAAAAAAGCAGACTAGAGTTTATATGGGGTGTTATCGCTAAAAATATTGATTTGGATGTGAATATTGCTTTTGGGCTCCCCGGTGTTCATCCTCACTTTCACTCCCCTCATCTGTTTTTATTGAGTTTGTATCATTCTTTTGTGGCGAGACCTCCTCCTTGCAATATTGGCTCCTCTGTCATCTCTACCTGCGTGACAAGCCGGTATGGTTAACAGTCGTCCTGATTGGGAGAATCCGTAGTGGGCGGGAGCGGCTGACATGCTCTCTCGCCATGTGATTGATGTGTTTTGGGAGCGTGCGTGTCCCAGAAGTTTTAGAGCTGTAATTTAGTTTAATGACTCCGTAGCTTTTTGGTACAGGTCTGGGGAGGAGAAAGGGGCAGATGCAGCCGGGGCCTCCATTACTGAAGCTCTGTGGTCAGACGGTGACACTATAGGGCGATATTTTTTTTTCTTTACTCCCCCTCCCCCAAGAGACTATTTTCTCAGAAGAAAATAGTCTCCTGGACAGCCGGTGACAAACTGCCCTCTTACAATCCATTCGGGTTTGTACCTGCATCTGGGAGAAGCTTGAGATACAACACCCATTGCCTCTTCATCCTTTCATTCTGAGCTACAGCTTCTCATCTTTCTTCCCCTCCTTCTCCATCCTTGATTCCTGACTCGCTGATGTAGTGTTTGGCAGGCGGTTCAGGCTTGTCACCCCTTTAGACAGGAGGAGAGCAGGTGAGTCAGTTAAGAGTGCAGAGTGCAAAGTTCATCAGTGTTATCAGGAGAACTTAGCAAAGGTTATCGCAGCACAAACCAGTGTATTTATGGCCTGAAGGAAACAGACAGTGCTGTAGCTGGGAGTTTAGAAATACTGAGGTCATGAGTTTAAGTGCCTGCTTAGATCACAATAAAGTGTGTGACAATAGTCAAGCCTGGAGGTGATAAAAGCATGCATGACATTCTCGGGGTCTACAAATGAGAGGGTCGTGACCTGATTTTGATGATGTGCTTTAGCTGAGTAAAACAAGAAGGTATTACTTTAGCAACCTGAGCATCACATTACCCCTGAGAGTCAAAAAAATTACACCAAAATTGCATGCTCCTCATTTAGATAGTGCACCCTGACTAGACCTGAGACTATTAATGCTGCAGGTAAAGGGAGAGCACTTAATATCAGCAATGTAAGAGATAATGGGAGACAAATCCATTGTGCTAAACCCCACCCACCTTAGTCACTGTTGCTATGTCTGCCAAGTTTTCTACAGCTATAATTAACTCTTTGGGTTGGTGAGGGAATGCGTCTCTGGCTGATTTTTTATTACCTACACCTAACTGTCTGTAAATAAGAACCCAGCAAAAGGGTCTTAAATGTGTATTTGATGGCTAAATACTTGATATTAATGTGTGATGCAGGAAAGTGAGGTGAGGAGGTGGAATTTTTTTTTCTGTGTGCGATAAATTATTTCTTGGAAATTTTCCAAAAATCGGACACAGTATTGCTGCCCTAATGCAGATTTGACAGCATGTTATACCAGATTCCATACAGTGAGTCTGTCAATCCTGGCTGAGGCTTTTTCTAATATAACCTGGAGTTACACACTTATCATACATCATGGCTGCACTGGGTTTCTTTTGTCTGATCCAGCAGATATTTTACAGATTACTCGATTAATTTTAATTTGTCTCCAAGAAATGCAAAACAATTTACTTTTGGCTAATTTTACTTTGACAAACTATGTGTTTGCATGATGGAGCACAGCATTAAAATGCACAATTTAAATAAGAAACTCCAGAATTATGAAAATCAATAAAGAGGGCTTCATAATTAAGTCAGTAGTGCAACTCACAAAGAAATCCAAGTTTCTCTGAAACCCTTTTTGTAAAATGAAGAAGTTCTGTCAGTATATTATAAAATGTGCAACATTGACACAAGGCTTTTTTCAGATAAATGTTGTATATAGATTTTAAAATTTTGATTTTAGTGATACAAAGCAGCCATTTGGACATTACTACCGATAAGCATGTACTTTTTAATTAATTTTTTAATTAACTTTCTGTTATTGCTACAAACAGTTCCATGGTCTGATTACAGAAACAGAAAAAAACATGTAAATGAGAGCAGCTTATTAAGTAATCATTTGAAATACTCTTATAAAGCCTTGGATCTTTGGAAACTTTAACATCGAACTGACTCAGACTTTGCTGCTGCCACCATGGTCAAAGATTGTGGCGCTGTTTACAGCTGACCAACAGCTGCAGCCAAAAACAAGTGCCATCATGCAACATCAACTACGTCATGATATGGAACACATACATGTGTTTATCTGTATTTAAACCCTACAATAGAAATTGACTGATCATCAGCCAGCCAATTATCAGGTTGCATATTTTGCTGACACCCAAACACTGCATCTGTCACTAAGAGGCTTGCTGTTGGACCTGTGCCTGATGCTATCTGGAGTGCCCGTCTTTCTAAAGTAAGATTCTTTTTAACCATCCGCTCGAACTAACAAGCACATCTATCCAGCAGACCACAGCCTTCAAAATCAAACAAAAAGAGCAGTCGTCACCACAAATCAGTTACTTCCGCAGTGACTGAGTCTACGCTAGCGGATAACAGCTAACAGCTAAGTTAGAAGGCAACCGCAGATTACCTCGTATAAGAGTCTAGACAACAATAAATATTGCTTGAGGATATGAAGATGTTGCCTTACTTTGGGCTACAAAAGTAATAGAACAGGTAGAGACTAGCAAAACAGAGAACAGAAAATGCAGTTGCAGGAGAAGACAAACTAAATGATGTCACATTAAACAGAGGAGAGCATCCGACGCCACCACTTCTATTGATTCTGTACATATTTAACTATAGTAATTCATATTAATGAAGGAGTCCAGTTATTAATAATGACTGGTTCTCTGCTGTCACATGCTGCTAATATATAAGATTTAATATATAAATCTCTTACAGATTTTGATTATATTCTCCTTAATCACGAAAATTCAGTGTAAAATCAAAAACATATCGGTCAATACATAGCCTTAACCTTAACCGTGGGTGCTACTACAAACGTAGTTACTCTCTATGATGGAGAGATGAGTGTTCAGTTTATGAAAGCCCCTTTTACCCCTGTGGTGTCCTGCAAGACAGAAATGTTGTGGAAAAAACACTTGTGTTACAATGCTCCTGTGTTCATTGCAGGGACAATCAGGAAACAGTCAAACCCAAAAGCTCTTAAAGCATGTTTTGATTTATTATTTTTTTCCAAGTTGAAATTGCTGTACAGAGTGTGTTATTCTCCAAACAGTCTCTGTTTGAATGCTCAGCTATTCAGATATTGAATGAAGATTGACTGCTGAAGTCCTCCCCTGCCAAAAAGTATTTTCCACCACCCACAGATTCATATATAGAGGGAAGAAAGGGAGGTGAAGGAAGGCAGACTTGTTCATTTGCTGTGTTTATGTGTGGGTGTATGTGTGTGGGTGAGGATGGCGAGAGCAGCAGCAAATGAGAGTGCGGTCTTCCCTGCAGACTCGTAGTCGTGGCTGTAAAGTTCTAAGATGGGAGTCATACTGTGTGTGCCTTTGTCTTGGGGACATCACAGTGACACGAGTAAAGTTTTATCACTGCAATAATGGTGGCTAATAGGAATGCAATCTGCCGGCTCTGCCTCTGCTGCGTTACCTCAACCCTCCCTTCAGCCTTCGTCATCTATTCATTTTAGCTGCCATAGAAGCCAAAGTTAGAATCTGGACGTTCAGTTCAGCATATTTCAGACACTGACAGAATTGTTGGTTCATTCCAAAGCTGATTAGCATTGAGCGGCAGTCATGCTTTTAGCCACGTGTTCTTCTCCCTCCTGCTTTTTTTCGTTTTCTCATTGATTAAAGTTCCTGCACTAACCAGGCTATTTTTGCTTCATTTTCTATTGAAGGAGGATTTCATCTCCTAGAGTGAGTTGCAGCTATCCATAAATCTGTTTCTAAGTTTGTGTATCTTGTCACTCATAACTTTTAGCAGTAAGTGTTACCACTGTAAAGAATATCCATTTATCCATTCTCTATACACCGCTTTATCCTCACTAGGGTTGCGGGGGGTGCTGGAGCCTATCCCAGCTGACTCGGGCGAAGGCAGGGGACACTCTGGACAGGTCGCCAGTCTGTCACAGGGCTACATATACAGACAAACAATCACACTCACATTCACACCTACAGGCAATTTAGAGTTATCAATTAGCCTCCCCATATTTTTGGACTGTGGGAGGAAGCCGGAGTACCCGGAGAAAACCCAAGCATGCACAGGGAGAACATGCAAACTCCATGCAGAAAGATCCCAGGCCCACCCCGGGATTTGAACCGGGATCTTCTTGCTGCAAGATGAAAGTGCTAACCACTAATCCACTGTGCAGCCCGGTAAAGAATATATAAAACAGAAATAAAAATGCACAATTTAGAAAAAAAATCATTACAATCTGACAGCAACATATACATTTTCAAAAACTGTAAAAATCTGTTAAAATAACAGCAAATATCTGTAAAATTATATGATTTCAATACAGTAGATTTGTTCAGTTTGATGGTTGTGAAATTAAAAGATTAAATTATATGTAATAATAGAAATGTTTTGTCTATGATTTTAGCAGTTATCTGAAACAAAAAAAACATAACATTTTTAAATATTCTTCACGACTTTTCAATCCTTAGTATACATAATATTTCCTTTAAATAGGTAGAAAGTTCTGTAAAATAAAAATATTTTCAGCTTATGAAATTTGCTACAGCAAAAAATAGTCTTATTGTATGGTAAAACATTGCAAAAGACCACATTACTATTTATAAAACTATACATTTTTGGTGTGGACATTTGCAGTTTTGACCTTTTTAAATGTGTACATTTACACTTTTTTCCAGTGATTTTATGATCTGTAATTCAACAAACCAGGGAAAACCTGAGACATAATACTAACTTGTTCAAATAAATACAGATAAAAAACAGTTAGAAAACATCAGTTATTTACAGTGTAGCTTGTATCACACTAGTGATTTACTAAATCAAATGAACCTATTGTAATGCTCTGAAAAGGAACTAACTGTAACGTAAAAGATGTCACTGTAGGATCACAAGCTGGGACATTGCTGAGTAGTACAGGATACATACTACTAATAAAAATAATACTAAAGTTCTTATAGGTAGTAAAAGAGGACACACTCCGCCACCGTCTTTCACTCCATAAAAGATGCAATCAGACCAAAGTTTTTGGGGTGCTGAATGAACTTCTCTCTGAAAGTGTCCTTCTCCTGCTCGCTCCACATATTCATAACCTGTCGGTTATGAACAGTTAGAATTACAGCCTGACCGTTGTATGAGTCTGCCAACCACAGTTTATATCCATGTCTGTACAGACTCATAATACAAATACTAATTTGTAGTGAAGACTTTGAAGGAATTTGGTAAAAGGTGTGTTTTGTTGGTGGACTGCAAGTTGTCACCCTATTTGCATGTATGATTCCAGTGAGGGGCTGCACAGTGGAGTAGTGGTTTGCAGCTAGAAAATTCCTGGTTCCCATCCTGGGCTGGAATCTTTCTGCATGGAGTTTGCGTGTTCTCCCTGTGCATGAGTGGGTTTTCTCCAGGTACTCCGGCTTCCTTACAGTCCAAAAATGTGCTGAGGTTAATTGATTATTCTAAAAATTGCCCGTAGGTGTGAATGCAAGTGTGATTGTTTGTCTGTATATGTAGCCCTGCGACGGAGTGGCAACCTGTCTAGGGTTTCCCCTGCCTTCACCCCAAGGCAACTGGAGCTCCAGGACCATGCAACCCTAATGAGGATTGAGTGGTGCATAGATGATGGATGGATGGATGGATGGATGGATGGATGGATGGGATTCCAGTGAGAAGCATGCTGTCATCACTGAGATTATGAATGCTGCTGCAAGGACCCACCAAATTCTATCATGATGATTCTCACACATCTTAAACTCGTCAGCACAGAAAATCTATACAAACAGTTTCAAGGTTGGAGTCCAAGAGTAGTGTCACAATTATGTATCTGATAAAATGTCACACGAAATGTGTGTTCACCCTGAAAACAATAGATTAACATTATTTCTCGTACTTGGTCGCAGGGTGTAAATTTCATGTAAGAGCTAATCTCTAGGTCATAGCTAGTTTGTGTGGTGTAATTAAGTGATGCACTGATTTTCTTTTAGTAAACACAACTGGGCTAAGCTTGACCAACAACAGCTGTTGCAACCAAATGTGTCTTCATTACAGCAAGGAAAACATTCAATTATCAGCCAAACCATCCACCTGAAAGTAAAAGTAGATGCTATGTTTCTCAGAAATCTGCATTCATTGCTGCCATTCTGTGAGAATTGAGTCCTTATGTCAAAAATCTTGACTGATGTAGGGAAAGAATGCAAATAAGCAACACTTATTCGCTAAACATGAATAGATGCAGCTGCTATCCTTGATGCTCGGTTCAACGCATGTTGGTCGACGGAGCGTCTGTCTTAGTTTGACATGGGTGTGAATTCATTTCACCCCAGCGAGCATGTCGCTGTTTTTGATCTTTGCTTGGACTCTTATTTCTCTCTCTCTCATCTCTTCTAATTAGGATTCTTCTCACCTTGGAGTAGCGAGGCTTTCAAAGATAGGTAGTTTCACAGAGAAACAAGACAGGTGTGAAGTCGCCCAAGTGTTGTTAGCGATAAAACAAGTTCGGCTCTTACTAGAAGGCAGCCTTGATGAAAACCTGAGCAAAATTATTGTCTGTCCTTTTAAATATATGTCACAGTAGTTTAGCATATGCTTTTCGATTGAAGTTACCTCCAACAGATAGATTATTTTAGTTTGGCATGAAATACAAAACATGATTGAACATCTAGAACATAGCACCCACAGATATATTTTATTTTGATGTACAGCTTTTTGTGATGCTGCTTTTGAGGTTTACTCAAATGAGCTCTATTTGTTTTTGTCTTTTGTGTGTGTAAATCCATATTTTAAGGGTTTTAGACTGTTGCCTGAATAATGAAAAGCATTTTAAAGCATTTTAAAATTTTGCTTCAGGAAACACTTTGTAGACCTCACAATAGATCTAATGTCCTCGCATTAGTGAATAGTTAAGATAATCAGTAGTTGCCAGACTTCAATAAACCTTTGCATTAAAAAAAATGAAATAAATAAATAAAAAAAAAAGATTTGACACTTGCTATTTAAGGAGTTTTTAAAGTTTACTCTGAAACAAAAAGAAATATAAATCAATCTGGTGAGGAAAAAATAAGAGAAAACACTGCATAACTTTTTTTTTTTATCCAACATGTGTTATTATTTTTTACAGTAAAATTAAATCAACTTTGAATTTAATTAGTCCAACATGTCATACAATTGTTATATCTGCACCTTAATCAGTGTTTTTGTAAAATTCACACTTGAGCATATTTTTCAGTGCTCAAACATGTAGGCTGTTTCAATATTTGCAGAAAATGTACAGTTTTTTAAAGGAATGAAATGATATTTGTTGGTTGCAGCTTCTAATTTTGAAAATATTTTATACTTCTGTATGGTAATATCTAAATTGAGCACTTTTTCATTTTTGAAAACTCCTAGGCGTCCCTTGTGATTGGGACACATGGTTGATTCACCACCACCACACTGCTGAAAAAAATCTCCTGCTCTTCCATGGTTCTGAATGTATCCCCAGTAGGGTGTTAATTGAGATGATTTCAAGTTATCACAAGAGAACATGATCTCATCTCACCCATCTCTTTTGCAACTCAAAATGCCAAAATTAAATAAACTGAATTTATCATAATTTGTAGCTCTATCTGAATGCATGTCCTTCAAATCTCTTTGTGCTTTTATCTTTTTAAATGTTTTTCTGCACATGAAAGCTGTGGTGGAAAGTATTGACAACCGTTAAAAATACCAGTGTTTTTAAATAATAATTTAAAAAAAAAACTCCAGCATCATTAAATATTGTCACTATTTTCTACAGAGCTGCTAATGACTTTTTTTTTTTTTGCCATTGTGCTACTTATTATTTTTTGATTATATTATCACCTCAGAACAATGTTTTTGTGAAAGTCGTGGATGGCAAAAGGAACTAGACATAGACATTTAAGTTTAAAAAGTGAAGTATGAAAATAAACTCATGAAAATAATTTCAAGAAATTACATGTGCAGAAATACACACAGACACACACACACATATTTGTACTTCTATCTTAGTGATGACATCCATAGGCGTAATGCATTTCATAGAGCCTTACCCTAACCTTAACCATTACAACTGATTGCCTAAACTTAATCCTTACCCTAACCCTAACCAAACCTCAATTCATACCTGTTCTCTAAAAACAAGTCTTCACCCTCAAACATGGCTGTTTCAAAGTGAGGACCGGCCAAAATGTCCTCACTTTGTAAAAATGTCCTCACTTTGATAGTTAAATGCAGAAAATGGTACTCATCATGTAGCAAGTACAAGAACACACACACGCACCTACACACACACACACACACACGTGTGTCTTGCTATCATTGTGGGGACATACCATTGACTCCCATTCATATCTAACCCCTAACCCTAACCCTAACCTTAACCAAACTCTTACCCTAACCAAAACAATGGCTAACCCTAAAAAAACGTTTTTGCACTTTTACTTTTTTCAGTAACAACAACATGGCCAAGAAAACACTGTTTAAACTTGTGGGGACCGAAATGAGGTCCCCACAAGTGACATAGTTTTCGGTTTTCCTACAGTTGTGGGGACATTTGGTCCCCACAATATAGCAAAAACATGGGCACACACACACACACACATATATATATATATATATATGTACATATGAAGAGAGAGAGAGAGAGAGAGAGAGAGAGTTACAAATTGAATTAATGGACTAATTACACAGCACAGTTTAATCAACATCAGTCATATATGTTTTGAATGTAAAATCTTTATTTATGCAAAAACTAAGTAACTGACTGTGACAGATATGACAGTAAATAGTAATTAAAAGTTGAGTTAAAAATAAATCACTGTAAAAGGGTACAGTTGCATGACTATACAAGAACAAATTTGAGGTATGTCTCCCTGTAAGTGCAGTACTAAAGTTAACATATTTATTTTCTGTCACCGACTGAAAGTGTAGAACCAGTCAATATACTTGATCCAGATAAATAAAAATACTGATGCAATATATTGTCCTGCAAGTAAAGGTTAGGATTTTAAAAAAATGTAATTAAAAAATGCTAGTTTCTGTAGTAATAAGCATCTTCTGTGGTGTTGCTAACCAAGGACATTTTACCAGATGGGCCCATTTTTATTATCTACCTCCACCTGCCAGCAATCAATCTGTGTAATGAATCCCAGAGCTTTTCCAATCATGTCTCTAAAATGACACACTACTTAACATCCTATTTGGTAACTGGTGAAGGGAAACGCATGCGGACGCCCCTGGTGTAATGCTACAAAAACCAGGGGCGTTAATTTCCTCTCTCTCCACAACCTCTAAACTAACTGACACTAACTAATTTGACGTGCTGCACAGCTTAATAAAACTAAAAGCAAGAAGAGCCATCTAGCCGACTCATTACATAATCCTTTATAGTTAATTAACTTTTTTTCCTCTGTGTCAAACAAGGGGAAATTTATAATGCTGTCAAGGGTAGCAATCCCGCCCTTTACTTCTCTATCCACCGGCTAGATTTGAAAGGAACATTTTAAAGCTGATGTTGGCACTGAAACATACAGATGAGCTCAATCCAGTGTTCACCAGCACTGAAATATTTACGTGGTGGAGAAACAAATTGATTTGAGTGTTCAGAAATTCATAGCACATTCGCTCGCAGCAGTCCAGCTCGGGCATTTCACAAATACATGAACAGTGCGCGTGGGTGGGCGGGTGTTCCAGTGTGGGAGGTTTCTGCACTATGCTTTGCATATGCCTTTGAACGCTTTGTATTCATGTCTATATTTTTTGACTGGTGAAAATCCCACAGATTTGGCTCACATGAATGGGCCTGCTGCAGACAGCTTTGGATGCTGTTTACTGATGCATGGTAGAGAGGATGTGGTACAACTCTGTCTCATATATGAAGAGAAAATGAAAGCCTGTCTCTATTAAAGAAGTCAAGCTGATTTTTAATCTGGCTTGTCATGCTAAAACTCTTAAACAGTCTTGCCACTGCTGCCATAATCATCGTTACATTGTTTAATCTCTGACATTTTTGTATTAAAGCGTGTTCTGAACATGGCAGCTTCTTATACTCAGTGCTTTTATTGACACTGCAGTAAATTTTGACACCAACTGACTGACACAAAATTCAAAAATGATTTGCAATTAAACAAAATGTCAAAAGATACAAATCATATTATATGTGAAAAAAAATTGTTTAAGAATTGAAAATTCTGTGTTACAGTAATTTGATGTGTAAAGTGAAGCTGGTTATGTGGAAAAAGTGTGACGTCACTCTTAGATGTCAGTACAAGTTGGACAATCAAGTGATTAGTAGTTTTTTTTTTGTTTTGTTTTTTTTACTGAAATGCAACTTTTGCAATGATAATTCAACCAGGATCATTTCATATTTTCCAATCCTTTATAATACATCAATTGTTGGCCCACTTGCATTGTCTATGCAAAAAGTAATGGGGATTTTTAGAAATTTCGATGATTGACATCAAAACATTTTTTCCAACACATAAAGAGACAAACAATGGCAATAGGCAGATAATATTCTGGATGTTATAATCCAAGAAAGTCCACCCAAAGTCACCAGTCTTGTGCCTAGGAACTTTCCTTGGTTCCTTCAGTTCTAAGATTGTGAAGGTCAATGGGCATATCATAAAATTCTTCCATGTTTTTGTGCAGAGGCCCAGTAAATAAAAATGAAATAAACATGTTGGTACGTGCATTTTTTGACAAGTTGACAGGAAATTGTCAGTTGAATGACACAAGCTCTAGAGAACTCAAACAAACCATTTGGAGAAATTGTATTTCGTTGTTTTTAAGGATCACATTTGCAAGTTGAAAGAAGTAATTTCTCTGTGGTGCTTATTTGCACAATAACATTTCTTAAAATCGTCCATTAGTGCTAAAATAATTAAATGTTTTGTTCAGATACAGCTCAGCAGTTCAGTCACTTAAATGAAAACATTCAAATACCTATATTGCATCTGAAATCTTTCAGACATACGAACCATTTCACGACTTAGAATGGTTGTATCATACAAATCTATTTGCATAAATAACGAGATACTTGTTCTAACAAGTATCTTGTTATTTTGGATATACATGTGCTTACACATCTCTCTCTTTTGTCTTCTAGGCCATGGAACCAAAGGAGTCTTCGAGCTGCTGGCAGGCTGGAGAAGAACAAGGGAAAACCTACCTTTCAAGGAACGTGTGGCCGATGCTTTCGCTGACGTGATGGTTTGCTACACCATGACCAGCTCACTCTACATCATCACGTTTGGCATGGGAGCCAGCCCTTTTACCAACATCGAGTCGGTGAAAATCTTCTGCCAAAGCATGTGCGTGGCCATCCTGGTTAACTACTTCTACGTGTTCTCTTTCTACGGCTCCTGCCTGGTGTTTGCCGGACAGCTAGAACAGAATCGCTACCACAGTGTTTTCTGCTGTAAGATCCCCTCAGTGGAGTACCTGGACCGCCAGCCCACGTGGTTTAAAACCATGATGAGCGATGGCCATGACCTGTCCACACACCATGACAGCATCCCTTACCAGAACCACTTCATCCAGCACTTCCTCCGAGAGCACTACACAGAGTGGATTACCAACACCTATGTCAAACCGTTTGTGGTCATTCTTTATCTCATCTATGCCTCTTTCTCATTCATGGGATGTTTACAAATCAGTGACGGATCGAATATCGTGAACCTGCTGGCTAGTAACTCTCCAAGTGTTTCATATGCTTTGACCCAGCAGAAATATTTCAGTAACTACAGTCCTGTGATTGGCTTTTATATTTATGAGCCCATTGAGTACTGGAACTCCACGGTGCAGGAGCATTTGAAGACTCTGAGTCATGGCTTCAACAAGATCTCCTGGATGGATAACTTCTTCCACTACTTGCGAGTAGTGAATGTGAGCGCATCGACTAAAAGCGACTTCATCACCATCCTCAAGGGTTCCTTCCTGCGCAGTCCGGAGTACCAGCACTTCACTGAGGACATCATTTTCTCCAAGAACCGTGAGACTGATGAGTACGACATTATCGCCTCACGGATGTACTTGGTAGCACGAACCACAGAGAAGAAGCGCGAGGAGGTGGTGGAGCTTTTAGAAAAGCTTCGTCCATTGATGCTGATCAACAGCATCAAATTCATTGCCTTTAATCCCACATTTGTGTTCATGGACCGCTACAGCTCCTCTGTCATCTCACCCATCCTGACCTCAGGCTTCAGCGTACTCACCATCCTCATTCTCACTTTCTTCCTGGTCATCAACCCCTTGGGAAACTTCTGGCTCATCCTCACGGTTACATCCGTGGAGCTGGGCGTCTTGGGTTTGATGACCCTTTGGAACGTTGGCATGGACAGCATCTCAATCCTGTGCCTTATTTATACCCTCAACTTCGCCATGGATCACTGTGCACCACACCTGTACACTTTTGTGCTGGCCACCGAGCACACTAGGACGCAGTGCATCAAGTTGGCACTGGAGGAGCACGGGGCGGCCATCCTGCAGAACACATCCTGCTTTGTGATTGGGATCATGCCCCTGGTGTTTGTGCCTTCCAATCTGACCTACACACTGTTCAAGTGCTCCCTCCTCACGGCGGGCTGCACCGTGCTGCACTGCTTCGTCATTCTGCCCGTCTTCCTGACCTTCTTCCCGCCGTCCAAAAAGAGACACAAGAAAAAGAAACGAGCCAAGCGGAAAGAGCGGGAAAGGGAAAGGGAGCGGGAAAGAGAGAGGGAAAGAGAAAGAGAGGAGATAGAGTGCATTGAAGTCAGGGAGAATCCTGATCATGTGACAAATGTCTGAGTAGTTCGTAATTTTAGCAGTCACTATCTGTGTGTTACTGGTGGATTAGAGGTGTCCTCCGATGGCGAGGCACCTCTTGAGGTGCAGGGGAGTCCGAGATGTCCCCCTGAGGAGTAGGCAATCGTCACTCCCAATAATAGGAGCTAAGCTGGTCAGAGTCGAGTGCAGCCCCACTGCACAGTCATTCAGTCCTTCAATCTGGACAGTGTATCTCATTTGCACAAACTGCAACATGCCCATGGTTCTAAAGCTCTTTCCCAACTATTTGGTGTATAATAACAAGTTAGTAACCAGAACGTATGCTTGCTAAATCTGTAAGTACATCCTAAACACACAGTATGTTAGTCCGTTTAAATATTAGCAATTCTATGTTCGTCTCCTGCAGCCCTCATCTCAAAACAAGTGAGTGAGGTGCATAGCAGTCTGTTAAGCCAAGGACACTCAGACAAGTTGGTGAAAGTGGTTAGAGCGATAAGTGTACAAACTAAAACTGTGCAAAACGCGACTGTGCACGCACCTTACTCCTCACACCTTGTTAGCAGCAAAAAGAAACAAAACCAAAATGTGTGGAAAGAGAGAAAAGTAGGCCCGAAGCACACCGCATGCTTTTCTGTAACATTAAAAATAGCCGAACAGCTGAACTGGGCAGATGGCATACACTGTGTCCATTATGAAGAATTATCTTGCACATTGCATCGTGTGAATAGAACTGTCAAGGTTTATATAAGCAGGAGGCAAAAATTTCTGCTTTATTCTAGAGGTCATAGAAGGTCTTAAGCAATGGCAGAAGAAACTGCAGTGGGCTGCAGCGTATGAAGAGGAAATGATAAGTGACTATCACGCAAAAGTATTTGAAAAAGCAGTAAGACTGATTCTTAGAGTGTGACTTAAGAAAATCCTGAACTGCAGTAAAACCAAAAGTGAAAGGGGTTTCTAAGGCTTGAAATGTTTAACTTTGGAGCAGACAGATAATAACAGAAAGTTTCCATGGGTGTTTGAATGTCTCTGTGAACCACTTACAAAAGCTTATTGTCAGTGAAATTGGAAGGTTTGAATGTGATTCAACTCTAGCAGTGGTGCCAAATAGTGTACAGAAACTTTTGTTTGACACATTTCTATTTAAACAAAAAAAATTCTGTAAGTTTGAACTTTCATATAAATCAACCATAAGCTTTGAGTTACTGGAACTAATTTAAAGGATTGCTGTTTTCTGTTGTTCAGGTCTGTGAAACAGATTATGATGCAGGCTTTACATTAAATAGTAAGGCACTTATTGTAAAGTACACCATCACTGAAGACTGAAAAATTTATAGATAGTTGAAGTTAAAACCCTGAGCTTCTGGGTTTTGTTCCAGAGTAGGAAAACACAAAATTACTTAAAAAAAATCTACCCCAATCCAGAGCATGCTTTTCACTCCATTTGTCTAGACCGGGGTTTTACATTTTGTAAAAAACTAGACATTGTTTGTTTAGCATTTGTCTTTTTACCACCCATAAAATCTAAACGAATTGATATTTATCCTCAGCTCATGAGTTTTAATCTCTTTTAGCTTCTGGTTGCACTTACCATACACTCCGTGCCAAGTACCCAACAGCAGACACAAAGAGTTAGCACTCAGCTTGTGAGCATTGTAAACCATTTATTAGCTAAAGAGGCAGATATTACCTGTAATATTAGATTAAAACAGAAAGTACAGGACTTTGGTCAGGTGGTCAAAAAACATAATGGCAAATAAATGCTAATGTTGCTCCATATTTACAGGATGGATAATGCATAGCCAAATGC
This sequence comes from Acanthochromis polyacanthus, assembly GCF_021347895.1. Classification (NCBI taxonomy): domain Eukaryota; kingdom Metazoa; phylum Chordata; class Actinopteri; family Pomacentridae; genus Acanthochromis; species Acanthochromis polyacanthus. The sequence continues at coordinate 26,721,549 of NC_067128.1, read as the reverse complement.
TTGTACAGCATATTTGCTACAACAACTTTTTAAAGCTGACATCATTCTCTGTTGCCCCCAAGTCAACAACAATATCAATGCTGCTTTAATGAACACCATTTCCTCAAGCTGAAAACCACTGATATTAATAGCTTGACAGACTGGATATGGCAGATAATACAAAATCTTTGATGTGTAGTAATCTCAAGGAAAGAAAATTAAATGCTAACAAATGAATCATTTAAACTTATTTCAATCATGACAGGTTCAAGTGCAAATAGCAAGTGCTGCAAAATACACTTGTTGATCTTATAATATTAAAACTAAACCTGATGAAAGTGTTTCATGTATTTAGGGAAACTAGTTCAGGAAACTGTTCAATGAGAGATTCAGTCAGGGTACAGAAGCTACTGGAACAGCGACTAGCCTGGGACTGGCGCCAACACCTTGGCTCACTATTGATAAAGTTGCAAAAGTAAGAGACATTACAAGACCATTACTGCCACCTGCTGGCCCGGAGCTGGTCTCGTCAGTTTAGGAACTGAGTATACTTTGCCCTAATACTTCAAATAACATTCCACGAAAGAAAAAATATTGAGCTGTCCTCTGCAAACACCTCCTTCAATATTCAGTCTTAGAAGTCCAAAATGGCTGCATTCTCCCCAGATGGTAAACAGTATTATCTATGTCTGCCAAAGTCCTGATAAGAATCTCTGTTGCAGTCCCAAAACAAGCACACTCAAGGTCAGCAGCCCCAACAGATACCAATCTCACACTGACCTCTGGCAGGCAAGTCTTAGCTGGTGGCTTGTGATAGAGAGGACCCATATGTGAGCAGATGTAGCTGATTACAGGTCAGTCAATACCTTCGTAGGGAACTGGCTGATTCTTACTGAGCTGTCATTGAAGGGACACTGCTGTCTTTTTCCTTTGTGCTGCCACCAACAAGTAAATGGCTCTCCCTCAATGCAGCTAATCGGGCTGGTGAAGTGGAGGTTAGAGTGTTCATACTGGGCCAAATGTCAGTGGGAAATATGTGTTAATGTTTAACATAAGAGTGCATACATTTGTGAGGTTAATTACTAGTTATCAAAAATGCTATTAAACCCACTTCTTGTGTATATTATTATCAGTGAACAAATGAGACAACTATGGAAAAGAATCCTGTACTTGTTTACCTGAACATATGTCCTGCATTTGTGGATTTAAGAAGTAACTCAAAGTGTTGAATTCTCACTGATATTTCATCAGCCAGACATTGCCCTACTAAAAAATTGTGTTTTTGGCAAGATATTTCCTCCAGCACCTGCTGTGAGCATCACATTATGTACAAGCCATGTCATGTATGTACAACAAGAAGGCATGAAATGTTTGAAAAATGAGAAAGAAATGCAATCTTAAATAATTTACTTCCCAAAATGGACTGTGTTTGCATGGCACTGTATTGTATGTATGCATGTATTTAATTTCCCTGTATGGAGTCTACGTTTTTGTTTTTAATTATGATTTTGCTACTCTGTAGTGACTTATGTTTGTTGTTTCAATGCATATTCTGTAACACCATGTGCTGCAAAAGAGCAAAACGAGTCATATCTGTTCCAAAACAAAAGCCAGAGGACAGTTCATGTGTAAAATAACTGTAAATTACATTTTTCTATATTTTCTATAAAAAAATATAACATAGAAAGATTTTTAATGACAGAATTTTCTTAAAAAAGAATAAAAAGGGAAAAAAGTTGAACACAGTAGGCCAGTAATAAACAGTGGAATGTTGCCAGTATACTAGATCTTATTCCTTGCACACTGCAGTGTCAATGTTTGTTGATGATACACGTTTTTATATGGGAAACTGTGGCCACCATTTTATTGTTTGTTTGTGTGTCTTGACTCCTTTATAATCTCAACATGGTCCTCACATTTAAGAAAATTAGATGTTTCTCAACAGCCCTTTTGTAAACATCAGAACAGTCTGTCAGGCTTTGTAACGATCACTTTTAACAAAAACGTAGGTTAGAAATTTACCGAATATAGACAGAATTATGTTGTGATATACACCTATAACTGTTTGCGATAAGGCAGGTCAAGCTTAAGCAGCAAAGATATCAATATATAGCTTAGCTTTTCTGGAAGCTCATTCCTAAATGTAATTGGTGTCCTCATCCTGAATGGAACCTGCCATTGTTTCCTAGAGCACTGTTTCTGTATCCTAGCCACATTCATCACTTTTCAGCTTTACCATAATTAGCCGGATGCCATCTGGTTCAGCTAATGTCTACTTAAATAGCTTCGCAAGAAATTAATAAGAATTAATCCTCTAAAACATACACAGTCTTACCAATGCATTATGAAAACAGCATGCGATATCAAATATTTAAAAACACTTCTTGATAGTTTGGTCTTCTTTTGAAGAGAAGCAAAGATGAGCCTCGCATTTGTCTATATTTCCCTTATTGTCAAGAAATCTGCTTAAAAAGCCAAAACAATGTGTCATTCTGTGACTCAGTTCTTCCTGACCTGCCAACCATGTATGCAGCCTCAAGCTCACTGGTGTCCATATTCATTGGGAACCAATCCAATTTAACATATGTTAAGGCCAATTCGTAGTTTCCATATGATGCAGACAGCAGATGCATTTCCATTCATGTTACAACAGGTACACACTGGTCTGCTATGCAAACAGTCTATTACTCGACACAGAAAAACAAACAGGGCTCCTGAAGATGTTTCTGAGAAGCTGACTAGAACTTTACATTTTTCACAGGAAGTAGCAGCGGGTTACAGATTCTCCTGTAGCACTGTGTCAATTTGATTATCCCTGAGGCATGTCAAGTACAGTGGGTGGACATAGCGCAGGATTTCTACAGAATTTAGAACTTCCTACTGTGTGTGGACACTGTCAGTGGAAGGTATGTTCACACTGAAGTACCTCCAAAGTCTGGCAGCAACAACTTTAACCACAACTTGGGTAGATGACAGGATGTACATCATGGATACCATTGCAGACATGCAGATACATAAAACATGAATTGTCCTTTAATTAAGCAGGGGTCATTTGTTAATAAACTACAGTGTGTGTGTCATTGGAAATGAAGAACATGTTTCTAATTCTGTTGGTGCGGTTCCTGTCTGTTATTATAGTTTTTGGACAACAGTGGAGCTCAGTTGCATAGAGGAGGAAAATGGTAGGCTTTGGATACAATACAAGAAATATCTGTTGATTTACTATATAATTTTGATGTTTTTGGCCTTTTCATGGGATTTGTTGACAATAAGATACAGAGCTTTGCTAGCGTCATTCTTTTTTAAAAAAAACAACTTGCACAAGATACTCCTGAAGCTAAAGGTCATTCTGCTCTAAAAGCTTTTATGTATTGTTTGATGGATTTATTTATGAGCCACACTTATTCTCCTCCTTTATCATCATGTAAAAATAGTCAGTCAACCTCAAAAGTTGTGCATTTACTAATATTACACACCAGTTTTATTAGTTCTCCAAGCTTGTGCTATGTAGTGGCTTCTGTCCATTTTCACTAATAAACTATATATATATATATATATATATATATATATATATATATATATATATATATATATATCATTAAAATCAAATAGGTAAAAGACAAAAGAATAAAAATGACAAAATCTTCAGTGATATTTTGAACATTTTAGGCAGATATGAGTGTACTGTAAGTGTCATAGAATCCTTCGACCACACACCAGCAGATTTTCAGTTTGTGCAATCAGGGACAATACAATATTTCCACAATACAGGGCAATACAAGTATGCAATCACTATTTTGCTTGTTGAATAATGTACCTGGCAAACCTGTTCCAACCACAGCCTCAGAGGACAAATTGCTGTTTTACTGTAACTCATCTATCTTGTATGTCATGTGACTAAGCCTCAAAAATAGGCTGTTGTTGCTCCCATTAATCTGCCAGTTATTTAATGACTCTACTTCAGCATTTTACAGTAAATTTCAACATTGTGCAGAAGCTCAAATGAAAGTGTGGTTATTTTAGTGACCCTAGTCCCATTTAAGTTCAATTCCTGCCATTAAAGCAGGTGTATTCAATGAAGTTTGTTTTGTACACATCTACATCCATCCATCCATCCACCATATGCTTCAAGAATCAAATGTTTACTTCATTATGCATGCAAAACTCTAATGCATGGCATTATCTATGAGTTTGTGTTGTCATCAAAAAGCCATTTGTGCTATCATTTCCTTGTCCATATCCATACAGTTCCATCTGAATGAGGATCTTGTTTAAGTTGTCTGAAATATCTAGAACAACGATTTTTTACAGCAGAATAATGTGTTCATATAAATCTAATGCAAGTACACTTTGTCAATTGTCTTCACAATTCTAAATATGTATACAGAGGATTCTGGTTAGTTTTTGCCAAAGTCTGAGCCTTTTGTACTGAGTCTTAAAAGGGTATACCACTCAATTTAAGAACATCTGTATTGTATGTGATTTATTTGGACAATCTTGCCAGTCTATTAGCATAGCCAGTGCTCCCTTAAACCACAAAATACACATCAAATTACAGAAATTAGTCAGTCATGTTCGGCTTTCACATAGTTTCAACTCAGCCTGGAGGTGAGAAGTTTTTGGTAACTTGTGAGAGGATTTTGGCTAAACTTCAGTTGCAGCTACGTCTAGTAAGAGTGAAATCAAGACGAGTTTAGCTATACAGACTAGTCTTACACATCCTTATGAAAGTCTGAGTGTAAAAATAAGTAAATTAGAATAGACTATAAAATGAAATTCTGCAACTTTCGTGAAACAGCGGCCGCCATATCTATGTAACAATTAAAGAATCATGTAAATGCAGCCACATTATCGGAAAGTAACAGAGATATAGGAATATTCAAAACAGTGAACTGCCTCAGTTATGCAGCAACATTTACCATTTGCCAAATTAGCTACCAGAGACTCCTGAGTGACAGTCCAACAGTTGATTGATATAATGATTTTTTTGATATTTGCTGCTAACCTGAAGGTTGCCTCAGACATTTATTGCTATCACTGCAGTCATTCATATGTCTGATCTGTACCTCCTCCACAACTTTAAATGGTGATATCAAACCTACTGAGGCACCCAGGAGGTGGAGGACCCTACAGCCATATATATGGGACTGATAACAACTGATAACAGCCAATTAATGGGCTAATAACATTCGAAGCAGGTGATTTGAAAGTATCTATGTACAGATCATGAAGGAAATATTTCCACAGGTTTTATGATTATGGCTATAAAATCACCAGGGAGCCCACCATGTTCTTTGAAGAGTGTTCAAACATTTATTAATGTCTGTAACATCCTTGAGCGGAAAAAAGCGATTGATAGAACATTATTTAACCTATCTGAATTCAAAGAACATTGTTTCTTTGCTCTTGTCACATTTTTTACTCACTGTGGGCTCAGTTTTTTTTTTTTTTAGTGCAGTGTAAAGTGCTGCACCTCTATGAAAAGAGCACAACTGACTTCCAAGTGTAAAAAGAACTCAAAATGTCTTTTGTGCAGTATGGCACTGTTATAATCCATCATTCGTAAAAGGTAGAAAAATAAAAGTTGAATTTCTATGATTACCTTTGTGCCACAAATTAAAAAAAAAAAAACTGGAATCAACATTAAAAAAAAACAAAAACATTTTTCCAGGTGGCCACAGGTGTTGCACTGGAAAATATGGAATGTTTTGTTTCGTTGGGTTTTTTTTTTTGTTTACATACTTATCACATAAGTCTCTCTTTTGGTCGCCAATGGCTTCTCAGTTGCATCGAGGATTTCGGAATTTTTACAGAATTAGTTGCCAATGGTTTCTTTTGGGCAGATGTTCCTGCTATAATAAATGGAAACAGTGGAGTTCAGAGGGTATAAGCAACAATATGTTATATTAGGTGAACCGTGACTGCAAAATGACAAATACTAATCCTAACCCTTGTGATAATACTGACAGCTAAAATGAAAAGAAACATTAGCACAAGTAGAGATAAGCCAGTGAAATGACCCAGTAATGTCTGTCATATATGAAGACATGTAGATTGATCATGTTAGAGCAAGAGAAAGTTCAGAATGGCAAACTCCAGAATGTATTCAGCCAAGTAAGAATTCATGTGTTTAGCTTTTCATTTGCGAGAGGGAGAATATGTCTTGCTTCAGATGTTATAAGCTAATGAAAAACCTTCATGTACATTTAAAAGTAGCCTTATGCAGACTGTTAGTGAACTTAAGATGGTTTTTTTGTATCATTGTGGTATTAAAAAGACACTTTTGGGAGTCAAACTATTCTCACAACTATCTCAGAACGTGGTACAAAGAAAGAAGAATCTTTTTTTGAACTGGGTGGTATTTCTCTTTTAAGTGTTATAAGCGCCTGTTAGCTTCGTAAGTCTGTGCTCTTTATATAATCAGTGGCATTGCCTTGCATATATTTTCCAGTATTTCAGTACAGATGTCAATGGAGTATTTTTCTTAGATTGTGCCTGAGCTATCGTACAGCTTCAGATCCAGGTGCAGTAAAGATACACTTTGATGAGATGACAATGCTGTCACATTTTAGGCTGTTTGTGTGTCGTGTGAATGGGTATGTGGAAGTGTATCGAGTCTGACTTTAGACTGTCAATTGCTGTTCATTCTTAATGCCTTTCTCATCCAGCATACCGTCGATCACATGAAGTTATACCTCTGTGAAACTCAGATAAGAACATACATGTTTGTGCCCAGAACGGATGGAAGAAAGGACTGTTATCTCCTTCTTACCACCTCAAATCACTGTTAGCATTCATGTACTTTCTGTAAATGTCACCCAGATGTTAGCTCAGTGTACAGCCCTGCATAGCTTTATATTGTACACACATGTCACCGAGGTATAGTCTTCAAAAAGGAGCAGGAAATTAAACCTCTTTCTTTGTGTTGCTTATTTTCTGGTCGCCTTCTGAGGTGTTGGCAGGGCTTGAACTCTGCTTTGCTAATCTATGCCTCTTACCAAACAGCAGTAAGGTTTAACCTCATCTGACTGCAGTGACAGAGGGAAATCGGAGAGGGGGTGGATAGAGAGAAACAGAATGCAGGCAAAACAGGAGGTAAGCCCTCATTTGAATTTGAGAAGATTTGAGCAGCAGGGATGATGGGAAGTTTTCTGGTGAAGGGAGATGTCGTATGAATCGAGGGTGACTGCGGCACTGCTAGAAATGTCTCTGTTCAGTCCTTTGCTGCTGTAGTGAGTCTTAGAGTCTTAGTTTACTTATGATGAAAGTTGCTGTTTGTTGAGACAAATGCAGGTATGCTAGCTTTAGAGGAAATTGGTTCTATCTTTCAAAAAGTGCGTTTTTTTGTTTGTTTTTCAAGTTCACTGTTGTAAGAACAAAATGCTATTATCTCACAATTTTTTCCAGTACAGAAGCATTTTAATAGGGTACTCCGGCATGTTAATATTACACTTTCATAAAACTGTCAGACTCACAAAAACAGCTTTTGAATCCCAGTATTTACAATGGATGTAGCACAGGCAGCGATATCAAATTATTAGTCATCAGCATGCATGGCTGTATTGCAAAATTGTTTTATGAGAGTGCACACGTAAGCATAATATCAACAGAAATATTAAGGGGCTTTAAACTACATTCCGACATAGAACCTCTCAGTAAGTAATGTCCTCAATATTGGTAGAAATGTTCTTGTATCTTGCCATGACATCAGGGTGGCTGTGGAGACTGCAATATCTGTTGATTGGAACACCACTTTGGTTCACACAGATATGACTAAGCTATTGGATGACATGTCTTCCCAAATCAAAGTTTTCACTCATTCTGCCAGTTGGATTGGTACGAAATGTTGCACTGACATTTACAGGTTCCAGAAAATGCATCTAAACACTTTCACAGAATTCCCAGAATTTTCTTTCACACTATGACAAGGCTGACATTTATGACTTTGAAGTAAAATTTGTCAACAGCTATCAATGGATTGCAATGAAAGTGGGTCACTCTTTAACTGGATTTATTGGCTATCTGAACTGCTTGTGGTATAACAGACACACATACTGCTGTGTGAAGGTGGAAGAGAAGCTGGGCGTTGTGCTTTTCATTCTATCTGTGTGGCACTTTTCATTTGTAGAAATAAGTTCAACACCACCATCAGTTTCTCCTTTGAAGGATGATCTGAAAACATCTGTTTGCCCTCTATGATGGCCAGCTGTTCAACCACTTTCTACTACAACTGTCCACATTGACTTTATACATTTGATTTCTGACATGGTCGACGTCTTAACTCTCCCGACCTCGAAGCAGTTTATTTTTACTCACTGTGGGCTAATTTTTTTCACTGCAAATATTAGGTTCTGCACTTTTATGGAAACAGAACACCCGTGCCAAAGTATAGAAAACTCAAACATGTCTTACGGCTGTAAAGTTAAAAAGGTGCCCCCATGCGTAACCAATACATGAAAAATATGTGGACTCTACATAGAGTTAAACAGATATTTTACTACCTACATTTATAGTTTTCATACTCTCCTACCAGCCGTATGAAAACATAGCCAGCAGTTCAGCCCAACAATCTCTTAATTTTTCTTACATGACTGCTGAATGGCTCCTTGGCATGACTTAGGAGCCATTCAGCAGTCATGTAAGAAAAATTAACCAGAATCTTTAGTTGTTTTGCAAAATCTGGTTAGACAAAATGGTTTATCACAATTTTTGCCATAGAATTGGTTAAGTTTCCAAACAAAATGGCACGTTGTGTAGTTCGAGGACAATCTGACAATTCTGTTTTCACGGTTTCTGGCTCTGACAAATAGTGTAATTTATGTGACCTTTTTTCAACACAGTATGTCTTTTATACTTGATGACTGGCTTGGGGATTCAGAGTGTAAAGAACTAGATCTGAGAATCCATCACAGACCATCAGAACAATGTTTTGTTGTGTTTCGATGACTCCTTTCTCATTGAGCACCATCACAAGCTCAAAAATCCAGTGTTAAAACATTTCTATCACAGGATAATTAGAGAATATAGTAAACATGTCTACTAGCCAAATATCAGCATTGTCGATGTAATCATGGTAGCATGCTCATGTTAGCATTTAGCTTCCACCTCATGCAGCTACCAGTGTGATTGTGCTATGTGGAAAATAACTGCGACATTGGCAAAATTAAGCCACTGGAGCCCCAGTGCAACCAAAGATTCTACGCTTCCCATCATGCAGTTCAACAACATCTTTTATTAGATTCTTTAAAAAAAAGCTACCAAATGTGTTGGGACTGAGGTACCCTTGATGGTAACTGTAAATACTTTAAAAAGCTCCCTCCACAGCCAGATAAGATATAATACAACTGTTCAAAAGCAGAGTAACTGGCCTTGACCTGTAAGACTGCAAGAGTGCCCTTTAAAAGCTCATGCAATGACATGCAAAAATTTACTTTTTTCCCCTCATAGTAGGATGCTCAGCAGCTAAAAGCTGGCATTTCATTTTCATTTCAGTCCAGTTTTCCCCTCATAAGTTGATTATTTCCCTAAAAGCCTGTGTTTTATGTGCAAGAAGTAGACAGCCTCAGCCTTGTACTTCACGACACTGTAAGTTTTACTGTACACATCAACATCATAGCGGCTTTTTGTAATCCCCCCCTCCCCTGAACTTTTTACTTCCTGAGCTTAATGTGAGTGGCAGCAGGAGTGGCTGCTGTCGTGTTGTGCTCCGTTGCAGCGATATTGCGCCAAGCTGCCTTGGCCGGGGTTATTTTTGGCTCCCACCTTGTCTTAATCCTGTCGTGATTCTCCGATGGATTATTCATGCTTCTTCTCCCCCCTCTCACCCCACCTCCTCTCTTTCTCACCTTCCCTCTCTCCTTCCTCCTTTTACACTTTTCCATCCTCACCCCTGAGCGCCTTCATTTAACACCGCCGCCAGTCTTCCTCTTGATACATCTGTGTCATCATTAAAATGCTTTCAAGTGTGTGCTCTCATGCTGCCAACCGAACACTTCTATAATTTATTTAGAAGGTTGTATAACATATCTGCAGCTTTCCCCATACACTCCAACTGTATAAACCAACAAAGCACTATATCAATAGTCCTGTTAACACCTTGTAATGTATCCCTCCACTCCTATTCACTGAGATCACTTTTCTTCACAGCCTGTTCAAGTAGTCTGAATTCTCTGCCGAGGGCTGCTGTGATAATTACTTCCATAGAATCCTCTCTTTTGCTCTTTCTTTTCCACCTAAAAACAAGATCCAAAGGACATTTGACAATGAATAGCATTTAAAAGTGTATGAATATATATTACACTAGAGGCTCAAAGTCCATTAGAGTGAGTGGGTGCAATCGAAAATCTTTACTGATATGTTTATTTGCAGTTTGTGACTGTCACTTTGCGAGGCTGCAAACGAATAGTGGTGAAAAGTTGTTTGTGTTGGATTGACAGAAGAGGCTTGATTCTAGTTAACTCTGGATCTTATTTTGTATCTTGGTTTGGCTCAGAACAGCACAAACAAATGGCAGCTTACTGATCTTCCCGTTAAATTTCAAACTGCTTCCTCACTTGGCCATCTAAAAGAAGAAATCTGGGTGTTTTCTAACCTAAACAGGAGCTTTGCAGTAAAGATCTTTTAATATTTAAAATGTGAAAGTAATTTCATATTTTAATTTTCAAAAACTACTTGGCTTAGCATGGACTGAACTACTGCAGCAGCTGGCACATTGCTTTGCTAGTCTTTAATCCCATTAAAGTCCCAGAATTAAAGCTGAAGATATCAGTTTATCAGTGGATTAGTCGCTCTATGGAATAATAATTCACAACTCTTATAATTTATTAATCAAGCAAAAAAAAAAAAAAAAAAAAAAAAAGCTTTTCTTTGCCCAAGTCCAGTTTGTCATTTTGTCATGATTGGCCTGTTTTCTTAGTCTTGCACTGAAGTACATTTAAATATCCAGATTTTGGACAAAACAAGCAATTTCATCGCATCACCCACAAGATTTTACAGCTCAACAGAAAAATGCCGACAAATTAATTGTTTGTAGAAGCAGTTGCAGCCTTAAAAATCACAGAAAAATACACGTATATGCTGCAGATTACTCCCCACATTACATCATATTTAAACCCATTCAGAGTCTTTAAATGTAGACAAGAACTTGAAGTTTAGAAGAATCTTAAATGAGCATCAGCAAAATCAGCATTTATCCATGTGTTGGCTCTCTGATAGAACTGAAATGAATGGTCTGAAAAAAACACGCCCTTGTCCAGTGAGGATTAACGTATATACATTATATCAGCTTGTGTATATTTTTGTCGTGTGTGACTTAAACTCGCTTTTCTCTCAGATGTCATGTGAAATAACACAAACTTCCCGGCAGCAGCAAAACCAACAAGTAGTCTTCCATAAATGCAGACATCTAGGGGATATATTATCAGCAGAAAAGACCTCTTGCCAGTTCTACCTTAGCCATCTCAGCTATTAAGACAAAACATAAACAAAGAAAAAATTTCTATACATGTCAGACTGAAGTCTCCTGGATCAAAATATTATTCCGAATCCTTTTTCTGAAGCTTTTTGCAGTGACTGGTTGAGTGCACTCGGCACATTACAGCCCAGCTCTGGGGTTGACGGCCAAATCAAAATGCTCTGGATGTACACATGGAAGGATTTTGGATAGGATTTGAGCCCAGGTTTTCATAGTGTATATAGGTCTGTTGTGGCTGAGGAGCTGAATGCCACCCATCAGACCTGCCAAAACTAGAACCGTAGTATGACGATAATGTACAGGAATGTCTCAGTTTCAATTTATTAGAAGAGGTATGCTTTTGAATGCTCTGAATATTTTAAATGTAAACTTCTTTTCTACTGCCTGCTATGTTGAAGCTATAAATAGTATGCATATGATCAACCTTTTTTACTTGACAGAAATTAAAAAAAAATTTCATTAAAAGAGCTTTTGTCTATGAAACACCAGACTGGCTTCTGTTGTTTTTGTCGTCTGTTTAAATCCAAGCTCAAGACAATATGGTGGCAGATAGTGAAGACAAAGCTTTCTTTTTCTTCAGGGACCAAAACCAGCTGCCTGTTATCTTGAAATCACAACTTAATTATTTAATCATTTTCAGTTATCAGACTTTTTCTGTTGCCAGCAACATAGCTAACTCATTATAAGATAAAGTTTACTTTTGTCAGAATTTCATTTAATGTTGCCACGGGCAACATTTTCTGGTCAGAGATGAACAGTTTGGAACAGAAGGGTTGTGTTGCTTCTGGTGCACCTCCTTATGTGATGGCCTGAAGTTGGAGAGATATTTACAGGTATGAACTTCCCACATCAATAACTCATAGGTCAAACATTCAAGCAAGACACAAATAACACCTCTTTGCAACTGTGGTCAGGTACGAAACAAGCTACAACCCAGTTTTCATCAAAATAAGCCATCTAAGGTGGGCAAACAAAACCGGGTACTCTGTGCTGTGGGGCTGCATGATTACAGCCAAAATTATAATCCCAATGATTTTAATCGATATTGAGATCATGATTGTTCGTTATTTTTATTGCACTTGCTTTCACCACGGTGTTGTGCTACATTCCTGTTGATGTATAACTTTATGTATTAAAATAAGTGCTTCTACAAGCTAGCTCCAGCTGTGCACAGAGAACCCTCTAGTCTTCACTTAAATCCGGCACTGCAACCACTTAGACAGGTGTCCAACCAAAAAAGTCATTTAAAAAAGAGTGAAACAAGGTTTTTCTAATGTTTGATTAGAAAATAGTTGAAAATGAGTAATTTTCTGTACATGCATATTTTCTGTCAGTGGAGCAAGCACTCCAAACATTAATTCTGATGTCAATTATGCTCATCCAATTGTGGAGAATAAAAAAAACAACAACTAAAAAGTCATAGTTATGAATAAAATTCAATTCATTGTGCAATTGTGAGATGAATTTGCAGGGACATTTACAAAGTGGACCACGAAGAACAGACACTACAAAAAGATTTGATTATTTCATTCGGAGACTTTAAAGTGTAATTAGCGCAACTAAAAACTTAAAAATCATTTCTTTTCTTTTTTTTGGAACTGTATTGCAATGCTAAACTGTTCTAGGTGAACCCAACTGGGAAGGATCACACCAGACTTTCATCCCATCTCAGAAGAAGCATCTATCCATCCATCCATTTCCATCTGGTTATCCAGGGTTGGATCATGGTGGCAGCAGGCTAACCAGGTTACTCTAGACGTCCCTCTCCCTGGCAGCACTTTCCAGTTTCTCCTGGGGGGCCCCAAGGCATTCCCAGATGAGATATGCAATCCCTTCAGCAAGTTTTGGGTGTACCCCGAGGTCTTCTCGTAGTTGGACATGCCCAGAAAACCTCCAAATAAAGGCACCCTGGAGGAATCTTAATCAGATGCCTGAACCACCTCAGCTGGCTCTTTCCGATAAGAAAAAGCAGCAAATCTACTCTGAGTTCCTTCCAGATAACTGAACTCTCCACCCCACATGTAAAGCTGAGCCTAGCCACCTTATATAGGAAACATTTTAGCTGCTTGTATCAACAATTTCACTTTTTTGTCCCGACCCAGAGCTCACTAATACAGGTGAGGACTTGAAGCATGGGTCCACTGGTAATTCGAGCGCTTAAGTATCTCCAGATCTTGTTAAGAAGAAGCAGTTGAGTAAATATAAGATGAATTGAATGTATTTGTCATTAATGAAATAAGCCTAAACCAATGCTTTTGACATCTTTGTGTGGTTCCTATTCTTTGCACCTCTTATAGCAATTATGAGGCTGTCGATAAGTGTCTCTTTTACTGCTTCTATCTCACTGCTGCCTTTTAGAGACAGCCAGGCCTAGTAAAGCTGACAGTGCAGGCAAACATAAGGCTCACAGGAGCTGATGCAATCACAACCGAGCAAGACACCCTAATTTTACTCTAGTCAGCAAGAGGCCGAAACTGCAACCAGTATCCATTACCTGATTAATCATAAGATTGCAAAGAAATAAAATTTGACATCTTAAGAGAGGTGCAGTGAAACAAAAGCTAGCATCGGCAGCTGCTCCTGGCTTTAGAAAAACTACAGCCATAAATGTGTCCTTTAGCAAATTAACTAATTACTCCAGAGATGCTGCTCTTTGACGAAGGGAAAGAAACTGGTTTTACCGGGCAGTGTCTGTGTGTAAAAGTGCGAAATGGAATGAAAAGTGGTAAGTTGGACAGTGCTGAAATGGTTCAGTTGTACACTCAGCAAAGCTTCCGAACATTAATGAAAGTTAAACTCGTGACCGGTATCATTCTGAGCGAGGATAAAAAAAATGTGCTAACACGACACAGCGCTGAGTAATAAAAGAGAAACATAAAGGGTTTAATGTTGCATGCTTTGCAAGAGAATCAGTTTGTAACCAAACAGTGATACTTATTCCCATCACTGAATAATTTGCACATTGAAAGACTTACTTCAAGTTTTTAAAAAGTACACTTGCTTTTACTTTTCTCTTTGTATGTTTTCTGAGACAAATCTGAACGCAAAAGACATTTAACTCAAGTCTGTTCAAACTTTCTGTAGAAAAACTTTCCTTCCAACAAAAGAAAAAATATATCGGGTAAGTTAACTAAATGAAAACACTTGATTGAATCACCTGCTGAGGAATAGCCATTATGGATGACTACATTTCAAGTAAAATAGTACAATGAAGGTGCCTTGACCACTTGTCCAAAGACAGGTAAAATCCAAAGGAATTTAGCTGTTCATGTCTTTGTGTGTGGCACACACAAGCACAAACTTGTGAGATTTCTATCAAATGTAAACGGATGTCAGTTAGTCTTTTAACCCTGAGTGACATCAGTTTTAGTGGCTTCCCCTCATAAAAGTAGAAGTTCTCATATGGAAAGTGAACAATTGTATTTGATATAATGGTTTGAACTGGGATTACAAATTTGAAACAGTTTTACAGATAGAAAAAATAAAGTAAAAAGGTTATATGATAAACAAGCTTCCACAGTAAATAACCTGAAACATTAGTAAAATATCCACAGCGGTTTCATAAAAAAAAAAAAAAAGATCCTAGCTGATCTACATGATTAGTAATGCATTTACTGTACTTAACATCAGTCCAGCTGCTGGAAACAGCTGCTCAGCTGGAACAGATGATGTTGCAGCATCTACATTAGTCCAGGAAATATCTCAGTATTTACTGCCAACTTTAAAATGTATTTATACTTTATGCTTCACTTTTGTTTGACTGTTGTTGGAGGCATCTAACTAGGGTCTTGCTGCTCCTGAATGTTAGCACCGTTAGCAGCTACAGCTGTTCCATGTCAGTTTCAAATCTTTGTCAGCAATAGCATGAAAATCCTCGTGTAGACTCAGCATTATCGGTTTCTGATAGTTCCTTAAGATGCTAGACACCTTTTTACCATCTGATGATGCAGAATTTGTCCACATTTAGCAGGTAAATAGCAGGGAGGTGCATGTAAAACATGCTACCCTTATGGGCAGTCAGTAAACACACTTGTAACTCCATTTCAGAGGAAAATGATTCACCTGGTGGTGCAAGCAGGTACTACATGCAATCTCCAATTCCCCATCTTCTGCCTTTTAAAATGATTACGTTGCAACTAATTGAGAAAAAAAACATTAACATCACTAGATAAGAACAAAAAATGAAACATAAACATGTATGTATTGTATATAAATTCAGACGATTGTCAATGAATGATGGGAATCACGCTGTGGCCGTCAGAAACAGCATATGAACGAAGACAATACTTCAGATTTCATGCTTCCTTTTAGCATCAAAACACAGAATGAAGGGATATCTTGTGAGGAATTGTCTTCTTTGTTTTTGTGTGCATTTTGTCATTTTTGACATCAGTCCAGACAGGGCTGATATCCCCTCATCTAAATGTATTACATTACAGGGCAGCTCACCGGTACTAATTACAAAAGCCAATCAGATAATGAAAATAGTCCATCTGGCACAGGGAAAGGAAGGTGAAAAAAGCAGTAACAAGCAGACGAGAAGAGAGAGATAGCAGATGAATCTCCTCAATCTGGCACTTTTTTTTTTTTAACAAACTCCTTCTCACCCTCTCCTACTGCCTGCATCTCTCTGGAAATGAAATATTCATGGATGCCTGGTTTTTATCTGCTGCTTATCATCCTTCCAGCCTCCTGCTCTGCTACTACTGCTGCGATTGCTACTACAAGTGCTCAGAGAGAGGCCTGTTTCACCTGTCGTCAACCCCTACCTGCAAGTCCACACTGTTTATTTAAAGAGCTGCTGCATATACTCAAGTGTGATCTCCAGTCCTATTCTTTTTAATCTCCCACCCACACAGGAAGACAAGAAAACATGTGGGGGGTGGAGTATCTATTTCTAGGTGCAGATATTGCAGAAATTGAAAGGGGGAGGGAGAAAAAGGAACACGTGAATGGAGGGGGGAAGATACCGCACATGGCGCACTGGGAAGAGCATCATTTTATGGCTGTGATATCTCCTGAAATCTCAGCAACTCGTGATGTTTCCCCCCAACAGAGAGCAAATATGGAAAAATATTCCATCACTGAAGGGAGAGAAAGCTCTGGCTCTATTTTCAGAGCGTGATAACCAATATTTGTTATCACTCTCGCTCAGGATGCTGAAGCTGCATCCTTCAGCCTGAGCTGCTTTACAACTTCAAGAGAAGAGCAATTGCTCCCCCAAGTGGATCCTCAGTGCTCAGCCGTTTGATTGTTCAGTTTATTCAGGACATAAGCTACTGACTACAGTTGAGCTGGTGAGTGGGTACATTAAAAAAAAACAAATAAAAAAAACAAAAACCAAAAACAAGGACAGGCAATTGCAGTCCGTGTTGCATAATTGCCATTAATATCAAAATCCTTACCATTACCACCAGTACTACAACTTCTTGCAAGCTATTCTAAAAAGACCCCCTGTACCCTGCTGAAATAAGATAAATTATTTCAGACTTGCAAATTTTTTTCTGTTTTATTTTATTACGACGAATATTTTATGTATCCCTTTGTTATGTTCCATCAAAAATTTTGAACATTATTTACACTTATCATCATCATTATAACATACCATTATTATTATCATACCGGGTTTTGCAAAAGTTCTGTTACACGGTTTCATGATCTTTAGAGACGTTTACATGTCGGAGTGAAAAATTCCATTAAACAAACTGAAAGTTCTACCTTATAGGCAGGTGTCATTAACACAAATTTGTTCTCCGGTGAAGTTGTATCAAGATGGAAGTCAAAAGAGTTGAGATATCTGCTCTCCTTCATGCTG
Organism: Acanthochromis polyacanthus; assembly: GCF_021347895.1. Taxonomy (NCBI): domain Eukaryota; kingdom Metazoa; phylum Chordata; class Actinopteri; family Pomacentridae; genus Acanthochromis; species Acanthochromis polyacanthus. The sequence goes on along the minus strand of NC_067128.1, from coordinate 26,704,282 downwards.
GCCACAACAAGTCTGACAGAGCCAAGCAGTTGAACATCAGCCGGACGACCGTCCACAGAGTCACGGAGAGGCTCAAGAATGGTGAAGATCTTTCAGTGATCTTTCAAGAATGGTGAAGACCTGAAAGATCTTCACCATTCTTTAGCCTCTCCGCGACTCTGTGGACGGTCATCCGGCTGATGTTCAGCACGAAGGAGAGCAGATATCTCAAATCTTTTGACTTCCATCTTGATACAACTTCACCGGAGAAAAAAATTTGTATTAAGGACACCTGCCTATAAGGTAGAACTTTCAGTTTATTTAATGGAATTTTTCACTCCGACATGTAAACGTCTCTAAAGGTCATGAAACCGAGTGTAACAGAACTTTTGCAAAGCCCGGTATATCATCATTATTTGTATATGCTATCATCATTATAATTATTATTATACATCATCATCATTATGTCATCATCATCTTATATCACCATTATCAATATTATTAACTCCAAGACACGGATAAGCTAAGTGTAAGTGTATTATCTAAACGGTTTACTTTTGATTTCAATGTTGCCTTCATTAAAAATATAAATCCATAAATCCCATGCAAGCTTTGTTAGTATAATTTTGACCCATTTAATTCTATTTTATTGTTCAGCTGTTGTTGAAAAGCATTTTTTTTAGGAAAATCATATTGAAATGTTTGTTATGAAAATGAATTTATGTTTTTCACCTGGTTGGCCACTAGAGGGAAGCATCCACTGTGTCACTAAAGACTGCATGGTTCAGTGATTTTCCGAGAAGGGTCTTTTTATGTACACACTCAACATACAGTGGTTTGATGCTGATGTGCTGTTTTTATTGTAGTATTTTGCTGCTTTAGATGAGGAAATGTCCTCTTCAGACTTAATTTCTATGACCTTTACGTTGATTGCCCTGAGAGCTCTGATTTGAAACCGTCCTACCAGAGTAATCTCCGGCTGTTGAGCCCCTATCAGGGGTGGACTGGCCATCTGGCATATCGGGTACTGTCCCGGTGGGCCGGTGTCTAGTGGGGCTGGTCAACAGGTTCCCCCGGACCTGTAATCAGTAAATTGTAATGACATTTTAATTTTCACGGGTCACTTCTATTATCCCAGCACAGCTTGTCCAGTGTTTACGTCGTTGGTTATCAGCTCAGGAAACACACAGACCAATTACATATGAATTCAGTCATCCCATGTGACGCTACATTTCAACACTTCTTTAAGTTTTTTTTTCTTCTTAGAATTGACTTATCTGCTGATCTGCTGCCCGTTAAAGCACGCCGGCCCGCGGGCGGGCCGTTTTTTTTTTATCGGTATACGCTTTTTTTTAAATAGAAGGACACTGCAAACGCGATTATACAAACACTATACAGACATAGAAAGCTGAGATTCTCATGAATCCGCCGGTATAAACCACTTTCAGATGTGATTACCACAGCGGGTAATATAAACACATTTATCCAACAAACAACAAGTCATGTAAACGTGCACAGTTCACCTGTCGACGCAGTTTGGACGCTCGTTTCTGGTCATAAAAGAAGATAATCCACAAAAACCGGCCAGAACCCAAGCTTAGCCATCCAGAGGAAACAATCCAGTATAATACTTTGGCCAAAACATGTCTCGAAATAGGTAAAAAATCCAGAAAACGATCGGCTCCGTGCGCGTGCACGCGGCGCGTGGTGGCGCTGTGCGTTTCATATTCACTGCATCTTTCTATTATAACTTTATCATACACGGTCCTATTTTCTTTGTTCGCGATTCAAAATGGATACTGGAGGCTTCTCGACCGCTTCAAACCGGACTTCAACCAATCAGGTGACTCGTTTCCGCCTACTTCGGCGATATAGCCAACCATGGCCGAGTCTGACAGATATCGATTACATCACTTGATTGACTTGTTTCTCAGCAAATCACGCCGGAGGAAACGTTAGATTGACAGGCCTGGTAGCCAATGAGCTTGCTGAATGGCTTGAATATAAATCCCGCCTCTGCCAGCGGCTTTATATGATATTTCATTCGTGAGCTCCGGGCTCCACCTGCTGTTTCTCTGTATTCCTCTCAATCTGTGTGTGTGATCGACACTGAAGCCTATCTGAAGTGATTTTTTGAGTTCTTTATGAGTTTTTGGAATGAAAATGAAGTGGAAAATGAAGTGAAAATGAATTTATACCATTCTGTAGAGAGTGTGCACAGTGTATAAAGAGTGTATCCAACATTGACAGGGGCGGAGCATATCAGTACAAATACATGTGTGAAACACTCATTTCTTGTAGTATTGCTCTGAAATTTTGACCTGAACTATGTAAGACCCCAGGCTTTTGCAATATCGTGTTTTCAAGCTCTTACAGTGCTGCCACACTGATTTTCAGGTGTTTTATTAGGGAAAAAATGTAGGCGAGAAAAAAAATTCATCCTAATTCAGTGTGTGCCAACATGAAATACTCTGTGCCAGTAGCACCTAGAGTAATTCTGACTGCACTGGGTGAAAATTCAGGTTGTCAGCTTTCAAATGAGACCCCAACCATGCATGTACTCCAAACAGTTCAAGAACAGCATTCAATTTACTTTCTGTAAATCTCAGTAGAAATTTCGGGCGGAAATTGACCAAACCTTACAAAGGCTGACTAACCAAAATTTCAGTTGATTAAAATGGATGTTTTTTGTTTTTATTACAGATTGCTCGAGGCAAAAATAAACTTTGCTTTAGGCTAAGGCCAACAGCAGGTATCTGGTAGCTGCTAGCTTTCAGCTGACATATTCCTCTGACTTTAGCTGTCTCGCTAGCTGTCTTTCTGTGATTTTTGCTGTGTAATGAAGAAAAAAAGAGAACCAGAAAGAAGAACAAATGGCAAAAAGACAGGTCAAACAATAAAAAAAAATTGTTTAAATGAAACTTGCCAGAGAAGGAAACAAGTTACAATAGAAGGCAGCTGATGAATTCTCGAAACCTTTGCGCTACAGTCCCAAGAACAAAAGCAAAAACTATAAAACTACCAAAATACTCAACAGCAAAGAGCAGAACACTGGAAAACTGGGGAAAGGAGACAAGAAAAATGAGGCGTTGGGAAAACAAACAGACAGAAAGAAAGAGCAAGGCTAGACTTTAAATACTCAGACTACTGATTGGAAAAGATCACACTAGGGCAGCCAATCAGAGACAAGAGAAGTAAAGACAAAAAAGTAAGAATTTTCCAAATAAAACAGGAAGTAGCGATCCAGAGAGACACAAAACACACACGGACATACATAGGGAGATATGATTCCATTAGTATAATGATGTGAAGTTATGTTTTTTTCTCAGCAGAGAAAAATGCAAACAAATCGACAGAAGAGCTATTTTGTCTGAACATTTGTTTGCTTTGTTAATTTGTTTGACTCATTAAAAACAACAAAAAAGGCAACCTGAGAAAACCTGGACAGTGTCAGTCCATAATAGAAAATAAACCGACACTGCCTGCTCTGTTTTCGTGGTTTTAATAGAAGTGCACATTCCTAAACATGGAGTTAAATGAGGACATTCCCTTTAACCTAATTTTCATTTTCTAAACCGCATTAGTCACTGGTGTCACGGGGCTGGTGGTAATTAGAGACTTGCATTTAAATAGACTTCAACTGAATCATTCTTATGATGTTCAAACATTCCATCCCCAGTCGCCAATAGGGGTCGATTGATTGGGTATTGCCTGATCAGTTACTTGAACAGTAAGCCTGGTTTTGGCCAGATTTATCACTAATTGAGAGGCTTTTCAGAATAGACAGAGAATGCCGCCGGGAGGGCTTTCACTTCTGAGAACCGAGGAGAATAAGAGCTTTACAAGAGTGCTATTGCAGGTCAAGCCACTCCTCAGGGAACTGTGTGTGCAATGTATCAATTCAGGGCGATGCAATGTTGCATGACACCTGAACACTACACATGAGGAATGAAGATCTCATTCAGAAAGTATGAACATTAATCTGCTGCTATAACATCCTTCTTTAATAGAAACAAAGGGGCTGAATTCATTACACAAATAAACAAACAAACATGCAGTGTCCACATACAACATAACTGTATGTATGATCATGAATGCAGTTATGTTGGATTATATAATTAGCCCAACAAAAACGGTAGCAGCTAGCACATTTGTGTTGAAGTTCAAATATGATTTAAAACTCACCAGATAAACACTGAGGTCATTTTTCAGGGTATAATCCGTAAAAAAGTGAACTGATCAATGAAAGTTTAAAAATGGAAATAATCAGAAAGGACTATCTCATAAAAATATTGTAATTTTTTATTGTTTTTCATTTGTTTTCTGTATTTCATTGAAAAGGGAATATGGATGGATGGATGGATGGATGGATGGATGGATGGATGGATGGATGGATGGATAGATAGATAGATAGATAGATAGATAGATAGATAGATAGATAGATAGATCGATAGATAGATAGATAGATAGATAGATAGATGGATAGATGGATGGATAGATAGTGTATTATTTTCTACATTGTAGATTAAGACTGAAGATTAACTTTTGCATTACCCAAATTTAACTTTTGTGTTTATAACATAATTCCATTTGTGTTCTTTTATACAGTGTAGAAAGTAATTCAATAAAAACCACTGAATGAGAAAGTATGTCCAAACTTTTGACTGACAGTGTATACACACGTGGACAAAATTGTTGGTACCCCTCAGTTAAAGAAGGAAAAACCCACAATTCTCACTGAAATCACTTGAAACTCACAAAAGTAACAATAAATAAAAATTTATTGAAAATTAAATAATCAAAATCAGCCATCACTTTTGAATTGTTGATTAACATAATTATTAAAAAAAACAAACTAATGAAATAGGGCTGGACAAAAATGATGGTATCCATAACTTAATGTTTTGTTGCACAACCTTTTGAGGCAATCACTGCAATTAAACGATTTCTGTATTTGTCAATGAGCGTTCTGCAGCTGTCAACAGGTATTTTGGCCCACTCCTCATGAGCAAACAGCTCCAGTTGTCTCAGGTTTGATGGGTGTCTTCTCCAAATGGCATGTTTCAGCTCCTTCCACATATGTTCAATGGGATTCAGATCTGGGCTCATAGAAGGCCACTTTAGAATAGTCCAACGCTTTTCTCTCAGCCATTCTTGGGTGTTTTTGGCTGTGTGTTTTGGATCGTTGTCCTGTTGGAAGACCCATGACCTGCGACTGAGACCAAGCTTTCTGACACTAGGCAGCACATTTCTCTCCAGAATGCCTTGATAGTCTTCAGATTTCATCGTACCTTGCACACTTTCAAGACACCCTGTGCCAGATGCAGCAAAGCAGCCCCAAAACATTACTGAGCCTCCTCCATGTTTCACCGTAGGGACAGTGTTCTTTTCTTCGTATGCTTGGTTTTTGAGTCTATGAACATAGAGTTGATGTGCCTTACAAAAAAGCTCCAGTTTGGTCTCATCTGTCCAAAGGACATTCTCCCAGAAGCTTTGTGGCTTGTCAACATGCATTTTTGCAAATTCCAGTCTCGCTTTTTTATGAGTTTTTTTCAGCAGTGGTGTCCTCCTTGGTCGTCTCCCATGAAGTCCACTTTGGCTCAAACAACGACGAATGGTGCGATCTGACACTGATGTACCTTGGCCTTGGAGTTCACCTTTAATTTCTTTGGAGGTTGCTCTGGCCTCTTTGGATACAATTCGAACGATCCGTCTCTTCAATTTGTCATCAATTTTCCTCTTGCGGCCACGTCCAGGGAGGTTGGCTACTGTCCCGTGGGTCTTGAACTTCTGAATAATATGAGCCACTGTTGTCACAGGAACTTCAAGCTGCTTAGAGATGGTCTTATAGCCTTTACCTTTAAGATGTTTGTCTATAATTTTTTTTTCGGATGTCCTGGGACAATTCTCTCCTTCGCTTTCTGTTGTCCATGTTCAGTGTGGTACACACCTTTTCACCAAACAGCAGGGTGACTACTTGTCTCCCTTTAAATAGGCAGACTGAGTGATTATGAGTTTGGAAACACCTGTGATGTCAATTAAATGACACACCTGAGTTAATCATGTCACTCTGGTCAAATAGTTTTCAATCTTTTATAGAGGTACCATCATTTTTGTCCAGGCCTGTTTCATTAGTTTGTTTTTTTAAATAATTATGTTAATCAACAATTCAAAAGTAATGGCTGTTTTTGATTATTTAATTTTCAATAAATTTTTATTTATTGTTACTTTTGTGAGTTTCAAGTGATTTCAGTGAGAATTGTGGGTTTTTCCTTCTTTAACTGAGGGGTACCAACAATTTTGTCCACGTGTGTATGTAGCCCAAAGACTGTTTTTTTTTCTTCTGTGTGTAATCAAGTCAAAAGCAAGTGAATGTTAAAGAATAAATTATATCATTGCAAGGTAAAGGTGTTGCTAAACTCTATATAACTCAAATTAGTGATAAAATTGACAGAAGTAATTCACATAGAGGTCTGACTCAATGGAGGTCTGTCAGATATGCCAGGAGGAGAAAACACATTTAAATAAATGTTCATTGTCCTTTATTTGCACTTTCATTCACGACTTTACAGAACACAACAGATTTGCAAAGCAGTGCTGCACTGTATGTTTTCCATACAAAATCGGTGATAGAAACAATTGTGTGCAATACGTGCTACTTCCAACAGACAACAATAGTACAGAACAGTCAACACAGACTTGTTGCACACTCTTACTACCACTTGTGAGGTTTCTGGACAAAATATATGGAGACAGAAAAAGCCAAATTTGATGTCACTTTTCTTTTGTGGTGTATAAATAGTAGTTTGCATTGTAATTTAGAAATAGTCCTTCGAAAATACAGTTTGTGACAGAGACATGGTGTAATGCAATGGTTCTCAACCCTGTTCCTCAGGACCCCATGTCCTGCATGTTTTAGATGCTTCCCTGCTCCAACACACCTGACTCAAATGATCATCTCGTCATCAGGCTTCTGCAGAGGCTTGATGACGAGCTGATCATTTGAATCAGGTGTGTTGGAGCAGGGAAGCATCTAAAACATGCAGGACAGTGGGTCCTGAGGAACAGGGTTGAGAACCACTGGTGTAATGAATACACAAAATAGAAAGCTACAAAAAAGTGCTTTGAGGAGATATAAAGTTTTTAAGTTGAAGTTGCTTTTTTTTTTACTCAGTAATGTGTTTAATGAAGCCTGCAGATACCATCACTGTAAATTCCAATCCACCCATGAAGCATAAATATAGTGTAGAGATATATACATTTTTTAAAAATGATTTTTCAATGCTGTTTTTCATCTTTGTTAACTTGCTACTGAATATTGTCGTGATTTATGTGGCTTTGTTTTGTCACTTAGTAGCTATACTGCAACTTGACTCCAGTAGTTTGTCTTCTTCAAATTGATATTATATAGAAAAACTGCAAATAACAAGCGACAAGCTAGTTTTGGTACAAGAAATTTCCAGTGTTAAGTTGCTCTCAACAAACTGAAATTCCCTATCGTGTCTGTAGCATTTGGCCTAGTTGTTAACCTGATGATATAAATCTTTAACACATCGCATACTGAATAAATAAATAAATAAAATTTTAGTGTAGTTTCCAATAATAGCAAAGCGCTGTAGTTCTAAATTGATATCTTTGTACACAGGAGTAAAAAGTTAATTTGTCGGGGACTACTTTCAGATGTAAATTAATACACATTAATGGCTAGGATGATGCTAAAAACTGTATTGTGGTATTAAATTGGGCTCAGGTTTTCTTTTTTTTTTTATTGCTTTTTAATACAAAAGGCATAAGACAATTTTTCTGGAAAGTAAAGACTAACCTGAGTTAGTAAAATTTGACAATTGAAAACATTCATGTAAATAAATAAGTATTTTAAGATTTAGCTATTTATATAAAACAGCCTAAAACAAGTTAAACGATCAAATCCTGAAATATGGAGCAGCAAAAAATTAGACAGTTTATTGCCTTTTATATCAGGGTGTTAATATTTTATGATAGATTAATACTGACATATCTTTTACTGAATTTAAATAATTCTGACAGAAGTAATACTGCTGTTTTCTGTGTAGTTGAATATACAGGTTGTAGAATTTAGATCAAATGGAAATGACATACAATGAATGCACAGCAGCAATTCAATTTGTAAACAAAGATGAAAAACAGCATTCATTTACATTACATACATCCTCACAGATCAGACTAGAAACAGACCAAAACAACTGATACCTGAGATTCAAGTTGATGCCAAAGAAGACACCACTGTAGTCGCCATCATCTAACAGCAGACCAGACGCTACCATCAGCATTTCACATTTTTCATCTGTATAAACGTTACGACTTAAATTCATAGTTATCATTATTAACTGGACCTGCAAGATTTCACACATGAACTGAGAAAAAAAAATGCAGACAGCAGCCTGATTTGGAACGCTTTCCTCTGTGCATAAGCATCAGCTGGATCAATCCTGATTTTGAACAATGTGCTTTCTGGAAAACTGGACTCTACATTTGAACTTATACAGACAGGAGTGAAATCACATGACAAATCATTTTGATTCACCAACATAGGGAGCAGGAAACAAAACAGAGTTCTTATATGTATTTAAATAAATTTAAGGAAATATATTAAATCACAGAACATTTTACTTCTTGATGATGCATTTAAATGAAAGCGGGGAGTTATAAAGGCCTGGACAGACAAAGCAAAGGAATAATGTAATCCAACACAATAGCCCTGCAGCAAACACCGTTTTTTGAATTCCTTCGAGAGGATATTTTTTATAAGAATATATTTTCTTTAAACTGCAACTGATCTAGTATTGTGTAAAATACAAAAATACAATAAAATACAAAAATACAGTGCAGTCTGCTATATCTACTGTACAAAATATTGCCTCATTTGAACCCTCTCTGTCATTGGATTGGATTACATCAGGTGTCAAAAGTGTTTAGTTTCCATAAAATGTTTTTTGAAATGGGTAGATTTTTGGAAAACAACAACAACAACAACAACAGAAAACATTCTCCATTTGATTATGTAATCCATGTGTCTTTGAGTATTTAACCTTTATTATTGGCCTTCGCCAGTATGGAGTCCCAGGTGTGCCAAATTTGACGACGCATAGAAAACAATGGTAGACTTTCTTAAGCATTGTGTTTGCTGATATTTGGTCAGGACTGTCCATGTAAGAGTTGAGCAGCTCTTTTTTTGTTGCAGTTTTTGACATAAACATTCCATTTCTTCCAAACTTGACTAAAACCACAAACTACCTCACAAGTTTTGCATATTTTGTAAAGAATTGCTATAAATCCACTGAAAAAAAAATGTGGTTGAACACATAAGTGAGCTTCTTACAATGATGCAAGTTGACCAAAACTCATGCTGTTTGACTCTTAACAGCTCTTAAAACATTTTGCATTTGCTTCAAAATGTAGCATTTGACAAAACATGAGCGGAAATCCATTGTTAAAGAGATACGCTAGATGTGGTTAAAGCAGAAAAAAAGGAAAGAAATTCATCCTTTCATAACAACGGAAGTTGCACAACACAAGCAATGACCACTACAAGACATGCACAACTGATGGATAAATTTAGACTGCAAGGATAATTATCACTTAAGGGTTGCTGGAGAATCCTCGAAGGGCCTGAGTTTCTCGTGTTGCTGTCATTATGGAAACCAGGCAGGTGTTTAAGACGTGTTCAACCCTTTCAAGGCTTCAGCTTCTGCACAGCACTGAGTGCTGACACATGGTGGTAAACAAAAGAGGCTCAATGTGGCATGTTTACAAAGGATTTAGCAAACCAGTGATGCCAGCATTCAGCAGTAAATAGATCATCACTTGACAAGAAAAAGTCCCACTTCACCAGAAAATGCAATTGTGTTTTATTTGCTTGCTTTGTCTTACTAATTTTTGGCTGTTTGCTTCCGATGTTGTCCGGTACTAACCCTTTGTATATAACCACAACAGACTATTTTGTTTGATTGTTTGTTAAACCTTACGGATAAAATAACCAAATGGGATTGCTGGTATTTAGATAATCCAAGAAATGGAATGCCTGAAAAATCCAGGTACTTCTCCATATTGATGCAAAAATACAGACAAAAATGATTCTGCCAACCATTTATGCATGAATTTGCAACATTGTGCACAATGGGAGATATATTTATAACCAGATATATTCAAGGGAACAGAGAAAAAATAACTCTCCTATGGTTGAATAATTCAAAACACCTATACAGAAAGAGTTGGAATCAGTTTCCAGGGCTTGGAGTGGATACTTGTTGAAGTGAAGTCTGCTTTCCTGTTAACATATTCCTCTTGCCTTAACTTGATTTTAATTCTATTGCTAACTTGTACTTTCACAATAAGGAGATATTTCTGCCGACTCCAGAGACCTGAAATATAATTTAAAAGGAGTTCTGGGTGGTGGATGGGCCTGTAATGCGTCTGGCTTGAGTTTTCCACCAGTGACAGATAAGCAAGAACTGTTGTATTAGTATTCGTCATTATAGACATCTTTCCTTAACATAAACCAAGCATATTTTCACTACCTTAGCCATTGTTCATCTGCTATAACTGTGATCTCTCTCTAACCTTAACTTTGCTCTGAAGTACAGCTTTGGTCTTTCTGATATAGTCACAAACAAAAGTTCACATAGACTTGTGAAGACCTAGCCTAGCCGCGCTAGACCTAGGTCTGAAGACACAAGGCTCTCGGAACTCTCGACAGGGAGGGAGGTGGGCTAAAAGGTTGTCTTTCAAATCACTCTGCAGCAATTGGGTAGGTATACAACCAATCAGCACAACGAATAGGCTGACGTAGTTCCTAGAGCGCCGGAAATCAGAGGATGCGGGAATTCGGTGAAGCCTTATTTATACAGTCAATGGGTGAAGCTCAAGTATATTACAGACATGTTAACAGCTTCAAATCTTTAACCCCTTAGTCCCTACAGCCCCCGCCGGCAGGGGCTGTAGGGACTAAGAGTAGGTGCCTCAAAAACAGGGCTCAGGAACTAAGGGGTTAAGGGATGTGGCCAAAGCCGAGTCGAAAGATAATTGTTTATTGTGCGCAGACATCTTCTTGTCTATCCTTGTTTCTATGGTTGTTTCCGGTTGTTTCTGTCAGAATCGTCGCGCCTCTGTCGTCACTTAGTTACGCCCGCCTTGTGACTCTACACTTCATGGTGATTCGTCGGCCAGTTTTAGGAGAATCCAACCTCGAGGCTTACTGAGGGTAACTAGACCGACCATGGCAGAGAATTAAATGCGTTGCCGTGGGTTGTCTAGCGCAGCTAGGCTAGTAAAGACCATGTATATCAAGACAATCTTGAGTTTCCAGTGACTTCTATTACTGAATTCATTTAAACATAAGCTTCTTTGTCACAAAAAGCAGACATTTTGGTTCTTCACAGATGTTTTAGAGGCCTGCTGGAAATATGACAAAGTCTGCTGGGCATATAAGTGAATGTAACCTTTTGTTCTTGACTGTAAATGCCTCTCAGCTAGAGCTTTGAATAGAGTCATAACACAAATTTGTGTTTTTCTCAAAATGCCAAACTTTCTTCAATGGATCACACAAAAGATGTCACTTCTGGTCCCTGAATGGGTTCAGATTGTATTCAGTCTTATTCAGAACTTGAGGTTTGAGCAGCTAAAATCAGGGGACTTTTCCTGACCTTTAAAAGCTTAGATGCTCTGACTAAACAGTCTGCATAATCAGATGTGATTCAAGCAGCAAAACTTGTAGAGGAGAAGCTGATGTGGTAATATTAAGTGGCCTCTGAAGTTCACTTGACAAATGAACTTCACCTGCTGAAGTGTTTTCAGAAATGATGATCACACTCCAACATTTCCGTGAGTGTTATTAACATTGTTTTGTAATCAAGGACTTTCATTTGGCACTAGACAGCAGTCATTCATCTAGCACATTGTCTTCATCTGTTTGCCTCCACTTTCATCGTGTCTTCCCTGACCTGTGATTTACCCTGATGCTACGAGCTGGCTTTTTTTCTTTGGGACTTCAATCAGGATTCTTGCCATTCCACCCACTTCATTTCCAGATGACCCTGCCGTTGAACTCTCTGAGCACTAAAGTGGTTCTCTGTATACCAGCAGAGAATCTGTCTCCCCTTCTTTCACCCTTGCGGTGATATTAAAATGGATCAAACAATTTGACAGTGGTGTGGAGTGAAAGTGCAAAAACAGACATGCATGAACAAGCGAAGCACATTTTTGAATATTGCTTATCTTCATTCCAGAAATGTGCATACATGAACATTAAACACAAAGTTAAAGAACATTTTCATGAATGAGGCCCAAGGCATGTGCAAAAGGGAAAACACTCAACCAAGTAAAATTATAATACTAGTTTGGAAATTTGCTCGTCTACTTTCTTGCCAAGAGTTGGATAAAAAGATCTTTCAGAGATTCCCGATAGACTGCTCAAATTAGGCATATTTTGAAAACCACACTGACGGAGGTCTTAAACTTAAAAGGTTTGTCAATTTTTGTATAACAGTTTCATTATTAGAGAACCAGCAGTTCAATTTTTAAATCAGATTTTATTTATATTGCGCCAATGACAGGTCAAATTGTCTCAAGATGCTTTACAGAACCCACATGCCTGGTTAGCTGGCAGTAGACATGCTAGCAGATTAGTTTGCAAGTCTCAGTGGTGCTAGCTCAATTACATCCAGCAGCTGATAGACGACATTTCAGCTAGACTCCTTCTTGTTCTATAAATGTTCTCACAATGCTTTAAAATAGCTTTTAAACTTGCAGGTGATGTTGTGGGACCATCTCTTGCTGTCTGTGTAGCATAGCATAAGAACTGGTAATGAATAGACGGGTAGAATTCATTCCATCAGCACCAGTGAATCTCACTAATGAACGCATAACATCTTTTCGTTTAATCCACAAACAGAAAGTGAAAATGTCTGTGCTCAGCCACCCAATTTCCGCACAAAAAATGCTACTTTTCATGTTTTATTTTTTAGTTTGTATATGGATTAAACAAGCACGATATAAATTGTTAGTGAGAATTTTTAATTTGAGTGAAGAACCTATATTTAAACTTTGCAGATATCTCTGCTCATCTTTCCCATCTGCTACCAGTCTTTATGCTAAGCTAACAGTTTCTTGGCTACAGTTTCAAACTTAACAGAGATCAGGAGATCTTTTCGTCTTGTTCTCGGCAAGACAGAAAATAAGCTTATCTCTTAAAAAAAAGACAAACCAACAATAAATACATTTAAAATGATCCCTGAATTAACCATATTTGTTCCTGTGCTCATGGTCACAACTGTAGACACCAACAGAAAGACAGAAATATGAAGGAGTTGTTTCTTTAAGTAAATGCAACATTTATTACCACTTCTCTGCAACAATATACTACATATAAAAGTGTCACAAGAAAGCGTCCTCAGTGCATACCGAATGGAAAGTAAAGTGCACTCAATATTTATGTGTTTGTTTTCTTGGTAGTGTCACAACCTTGTAATGAGTCATCTCTGGAATACATAGCTTTTCATCAATGCTGCAAAATGCTGACATTCTGTAAATGCAAGGCCACAGCCTTCATTTCACTGATTAAAGTGGCGTAACATCTTCTGTGCAGTGTAACAGCTAATAAGAACAGAAGCAAGTGTGATCCAGTGCCTTTTGATATTATATTAATAAATCTACTCTATACAAGAAACAGGTGTGGGACTACAAAAGACAACAGCCTGTACAAACAATAAAATACAACTCTGAGCTTGACATATACACCCAAACCTAATCTGAGGTGGCTCACAAGATGTGTTTCTAATTTTGCAGTTCAGCTTTCAAAATCTTGTTGAAAACACATAACCTTTGAAAATTTTGTAGCATTTTTCAACTTTTGCGAGCTTTGGATTAAAAAGAAAAAAGAAAGCTCAAGATGTGAATTGACTTTGGTTGGAAACTTTGAGTTTTCGGGTCAAGTCGTCTTGCCGGAACATTGTTGATTCGTAGCATTGGCAGTGTTGGCGTGTCTGTAATACTGAAATATGAAGTCAAGAAACTGACACATCACATCACCTGTATGTCGTAACCACCGCAAAAACAACGCAAATCCACAGATTAAGGAAAGCCTCGGGTGGAAAAGATGCGTTTCCGAGGAAGAGGATGCTGGGAGCTGAGAAAAGCACACAGATATGCGACCAAGATGCAAGACTCGGGAAACACCGGCAGCGAGGATGAGCGGTTGATGACATCACACCGGATGAGAGGCAGCATGTGATGGGTTTAGTGTAGGGCACAGAGGGCAGGGAAAAAGGCAAGCTGTCCAATGCTGAAGAGGTAAGGAGGTCACACAGTCTAAAGTCTTTGTGTCACATCTCAATGTGAGCTTCTTTGACTGGTTGTGTGTCCTTTAATGAGCCGGAGATGGTGTAAAACCTGCAAGGACATGAAAATGGCATGAAACATGGGAAGGGAACTCTTTGTTTTATAACACACAAGGGTAACAATTTGATGTAAACCTCATTAGGAGTCATATAATGTTCACTCAGTCATAATACATGACAAAAATAGAGCTCATCAGTCATCATTATAGCGTTGTCCCACAGTTTAGTGACTCAGAACTGCAATTTGTGTCACTGTCACCTCAGCTACTGCAGCTAAAAGTAGTTTTTGTCCCACTGGCCTCAAAACACTGTGCATAAATTGTGTGAATAAGGTTAAGCATGAACCAAAATGACTATTTTTCTTTTTAAAGGCTGATACCAAAGCCAATTATTGGTGATCAAAAAAGACAAATAACCGTTATTTTGAACCAGTAAGGGTCATGTTTTAACAGCATGTGCTAGCAGAGAACCTGTCATTCATAATTAGCCTTCTTCATTAACAAGGGTGACTATATAACTGACTATGTGACATAGAAACGTAAGTAATTAAATTTATACTTTCCCCTCTGTTTATGAAGGCTTTCTATTTTCTTAATCTTTTTCTGTTCTATCATATTTATTGCCCACTGAGGTCCATATCTCACTAAGTACTGTTCTACCAAATATATTTCAGGTTAATTTGTGGTTGCCTTCTAACTTAGCCGCTAGCTGTTAGCATAGCCTTGTCCACTGTGAGAGAAACAAATTTCCTGTTTTGTGGCAACAGCTTGTGTTTCATGTTCCGTTTTTTCAGTCTCTGCTTGAGAGAAATTTCTGAGACGAAAAAGTTACGACAGACAGAGGATGCTGCATCAGACCTGAAGTAGCACCTTTAATTTATAAGAAATAAGCCAATAAAAATATATATCGAAAATTGAGAAAAATGCAAAATATCAGCTATGATAATTGGCCAATGCATGGGGCCTTAATTGGTATCTAATTAATGCCACACGCATTGTTCAGCAGCATTGTACACCGACAAGTCAAAAAAAAATCCAGTTATCCCTGTCTCATCTAAATCTGTTCCAACTTGCTAAAGTCTTTACATTCATAATCTATGCACATGGATCATCATGTGACTTGATCAGTTGGGCAGATTGCAGAACTCCACTGATTTACACTCATACCCTCACATAAAGGGTGCTTGAAAGAGTGCTGTTTCAGAAGTCGGTGTAGTGGTTAGCACTTTTGCCTTGCAGCAAGAAGATCCCTGGTTCGAATCCCGGGGTGGGCCTGGGATCTTTCCACAGTCCAAAAACATGCTGAGGTTAATTGACTACTCTAAATTGCCCGTAAGTGTGAATGCGAGAGTGATTGTTTGTCTGTATATGTAGCCCTGCGACAAACTGGCGACCTGTCCAGGGTGTCCCCTGCCTTCGCCCGAGTCAGCTGGGATAGGCTCCAGCGACCCTAGTGGGGATAAAGCGGTGTATAGAGAATGGATAGATGGATGTTTCAGAAGTATAATCATTCATTTCAATTCCGCACATTTCAACTTCATCGAAACCACAATGCAACTTGAGTGTATTATTATTAAGTGCCTCAAGTGACTCATCACCACTCTCTTTGTTGTGGTCTGTATCCAAATCTCAGGACGCGAGAAAGCAAATCTCGTTCGGAAATCGAGATTTCGCAAGCTCTCGCGTGATTTCAGAACGAGATTTGCTTTCTAGCGTCCTGAGATTTGGATACAGACCACAACAAAGAGCGATCGCCAGGTAATGTGGAAGTTTTCGTTCACTTCTCATCTCTAGTATGTTGTGGGACACTCATTGAGACTATCCGAGCCGGTCAGTGTGGGGGGAAAAAGCATGTTAGGGCGGACTTTGACGCGGGGGGGCAAGTTGCCCAATACTTTTCACTAGCTGAGCTGCTAAGCTGCCTGCCTGGCTAAATACTGGAGCTATGTCGAAAATTCATTTCTCCATCACTCACATGCATGAAATGACATATGAAAACAGACCCCAGGTTGAAAAAAACCGAAGTTCCTCTTTAAATGTTTACAACATCCTTCCTAGTGGGAAAAAAGACTAAACTCTATTCATTTGATTTTTATGACTTTATTTTTTTACATGACTGTCTGTGCTATCAGTGTCGTAGTGGTTAGCACTTTTGCCTTGCAGCTAGAAGATCACTGATTCAAATCCCGGCCTGGGCCTGGGATCTTTTCTGAATGGAATTTGCATGTTCTCCCTGTGCATGTGTGGGTTTTCTCCGGGTTTCTCAGTGAAGGCTGAACTGTGGCTCATGTGATACACACTCACCCAAGAGGAATTTTCCACATGCAAACTTCAAAACAAGAACACCAGTTTTTCTGAGTGTTGCAGTGTGATTTCCTGCATGCCAGGAGGATGTCAGCCAGCTCAGTCAGATTGTTGGTGCTCAGGTGGATTCTGATCTAATTGATCACTTCTGGTGAAATGAATGAGGCACCATCGTGGTAGAACCCCTCAAAATAAGAGCCCAGTCCTACCACTGTCTGTGCATTCACCCAGTCGAGTACCTTATTTAACCCTCTCAATCACTTGACAGTTTCTGGGTATTTTTTCTTTGTTCTTGTTACACTTCTACTCACTGCACACTCATCTTTCACTGCAATATATTATCTCTACGGAAACAACTCTACCATGGCTAGAAGTAGAATTCAGAAATGTCTTGTGCAGTATGACACAGTTCTCATACAATAAATCATTAACATTGAATTTCCTATCCATCCATCCATCCATCCATCCATCCAGTATCTGTACACTGCTTAATCCTCATTAGGGTTGCGGGGGCTGAAGTCTATCCCAGCTGACTTAGGGTGAAGGCAGGGACACCCTGGACAGGTCAACAGTCTGTCACAGGGATACACAAGAGACAAACAATCACACTCACATTCACACCTACGGACAATTCAGAATCAACAGCTCAGCATGATTTTGGACGTGGGAGGAAGCTGGAGTATCCAGTGAGAACTCACACATGCACAGGGAGAACATGCAAACTCCACACAGAAAGAATCCAGTGTGGAATTTCCAGATTTTATATATTGTCCAAAAACTGGGAAAAAAAACTGAATTAACATGTACAACATTTTCCAAGTGCCCAGAGATGTTACCAATACTTAAACAAAAACTAGAGACTCTTCAGACTAGAGATATGTAACTTTAGATTTTTCTAGCCATTACAACTGTTCTTCACACTACTCTGCACATCAGCTCTAAAAAGACATTTCATTAAGCTGAATGTATGTTCTGCTTCTCTGTATACATTTTTTTAACACGCTGCATTTAATTTTTTTTTTTCAGCTTGAAAATGTTTTATTTTCTACATTGTCCTTAATTGCTCTATTTTTTCCACACTTGTCCCTTGTTTTGTTTATGCACAGCTTGTAGTTCAGCCAAAAAGTTGGTAATTTTTTGTCATGTGATGATTGGCTGCAGCTGAGTTACTCATGGAGTGTAGTTTTTTTTTGCTTTTGTTTTTGTTTTTTTACAGAATCTTGGGCAAACAGTTTAGTTTTGCCAACTTTTTAAACGAAGATTTTAGAAACAAATCATTTCATTAAACATCACAATTTAATTTATTTTACCTACAGAACGGCATAAAACACACATTTTATCAATGACCATTATAAAATTTAACATTCAGTGATTCTTGCTCATTTTGTAGTTTATGGCTCTGAAAAATTACATATATACTATATGTAAATATGATGTAGATATTTTACTGTGGGGGGCTGCACAGTGGACGTAGTGGTTAGCACTTTTGCCTTGCAGCAAGAAGATCCCGGTTCGAATCCCGGGGCAGGCCCAGG
This sequence comes from Acanthochromis polyacanthus, assembly GCF_021347895.1. Taxonomy (NCBI): domain Eukaryota; kingdom Metazoa; phylum Chordata; class Actinopteri; family Pomacentridae; genus Acanthochromis; species Acanthochromis polyacanthus. The sequence continues at coordinate 26,686,093 of NC_067128.1, read as the reverse complement.
ATCTTTCTGCATGGAGTTTGCATGTTCTCCCTGTGCATGCGTAGGTTTTCTCCGGGCACTCCAGCTTCCTCCCACAATCCAAAAATATGCTGAGGTTAATTGATTAATCTAAATTGCCCGTAGGTGTGAATGTGAGAGTGACTGTTTGTCTGTATATGTAGCCCTGCGACAGACTGGCGACCTGTCCAGGGTGTCCCCTGCCTTTGCCCGAGTCAGCTGGGATTGGCTCCAGCCCCCCGCGACCCTAGTGAGGATAAAGCGGTGTATAGAGAATGGATGGATGGATATTTTACTGTATTGATTTTTTATTTGTTTCCATACTTGCCTCCTATCTGGTCTGTGCAAACACAGCCTGCAGTTCAGCCTAGTTCAAGACTAAAGTCTCCATATTTCAAGGTGCACAGACTTTTTGTGTTGTTCAGAAAGGTTGTGCAAAAGCTTTGTTTTTATAAATGAAATATGTAGCATTAAGTAATTTTGATGAAGTATCATGATTTCAGCTAAGATCTCGTTAACTTTCTGTACAGAAAAGCACATGCCAGACGAGTAGTTTCAGAACTGTTTTCCGATTTGAAAGTCTGCGAATTCTTCCAGTCTGGGGTTTCTTTCAGTCCTTATTATATTGTTTTTACAGTTTATTCCTCTGATAAGTGGTGTTATCTTGGTGATTTTTACAAGACTTTGACGATCAAAGAGTTCATTTGTATAGTCTGATAAACATATTTATTGTACACACTGAGGAAAATGCATCATAAATTTTGAGACACTAAAGATTGTGTTAAAATGCGCGTAATAACCTATTAGTCACAGAGGTCTTGGTGTCTAAGCGCTTCAGAACAGTTGTCTTGCTTTCCTCAGCTTGGAATCCAGTTTTGCATATTGCCTTATCATATTCTGGTTGCCCAGTTATGACACTGAGCTGTAACATGAGTCAACACTGTGCTGAGAATGAACTAAATCCAGTCATTGATAAAGATCTATTCAGCCACTTTTACTAAAGGGCTGACCATTCACAGCAAATACGTAAACAGATTTGCTGGAAAAAGTCTGCAAGAATGCAACAAAGATACAAGCAGACAAAGTATCAGCTTGTAATGGCTGCAGTAAACCCACATATTAACTTGGCTGAACGTGTGTATGTATGAAGACTGGATTTACCTTGACTTTCTAAAATGCCTACGTTTCTTCATGACCTTCAAACAGCAGTTCGAACATGAGTTTTTCAGGTCCACGAGCTGGTAGATGATGGGGTTGTACATCGCTGCCGACTTGGCCAGCAACGTAGGAATAACAGACACCGGAATGGGCACCGAGTCTGGATCGCCAAACGCTGACACCACTGACACCACTGCATAAGGGATCCAGGCTATCAAGAAGCCGGCACAGATCAGCATCGCCACCTGGGAGAAGACACAAAACAGTATTCAGCCTACAGATTTCCACACTGACATGTCTTTTATTTTTCTCTGTCTTTTCCCTTCAATGTCTCACCCACCTTTGTGAGTTTCATCTCAATGCTGTGGCTGTTTTTGATGCGGGCGTCATAGTGTGAAATTTCCTTTGCGGAGGACTTCACCTTGAAGATGATCATGACGTAGGAGAACACGATGATGCCGGCGGGGAGGACGAGACAGAAGAACAGGATAGCCATGACAAAGCTCTGGCCGGACACGGAGGCCTGAGCAAGCCACCAGTCCAGTGTGCAGGAGGTGCCAAAGGGCTCTGGGGCATAGTTCCCCCAACCGACCAGGGGCATGGTGGCCCAGAAGCCTGCATAAATCCATACGAAGGCCAGGCACACAAAGGCGTGCTGGCGCTTTAGCCATGTGCCTAAGAATGAAAGAAAAAAATAGGACGAATCATGGTTAAATGGTGAAAGAGACAATAAAACCCCAATTTTTAGACATGACTTTACCTCTAACATGACCTCCTCCTCAGTATTTGGACCGTATCAATCTTGTCAAACTAAATTTCTGTCCCTTGACCATTATCAAAAAACTGCATCTCCTCTAAAATTCCTGATAGAAGACGTCACACATGGCATGACTGTATCAGGCTGCAGTATATAGTGTACTTTCCACTTCAAGCAACATGTCCTTTCTCATTAATCACATCTGTCAAATGCACAGTCTACTTCAGTCAGGCGGTGACAATGTGCCATTTAGAGAAGATGAGTGTTTAAAGAAAATTTAGCTTGGAGGGATGTAAGTTGTATCTGCTTTTTACTGCAATTTCAGCAAGTAGCTGGGGAATTTATTGCATAGATTTTTTTTTTTTATTATTATATTATCTGTTGTTAAAGAACAGACTGTCAATATTGCATGAGCAAAACAAAAAGAAAAAAGGATTTGTATTACATTTGCAGTGGCAGCAGTTTTGGTACAGACTGTCAGCTGCTAAGTTCCATATGTGAGCACTTCTATGTTTCTTTGCGTTTTGATGTGAATGGCATAGTAAAACAAAAGTTGCTGTTGTTGCTGTTCTGTAAAATAAATTCCTTTGTTTTACACTCCCGAGGCTCCATTTCTTTTCCTGTGCTTCAGCCTGAACGAAACCGTAACAGAATGAATGAGTTAATTAATTTTGATGAAATATTCAGATTTTAAGCGAGGATAAAGTTCGTCACAGATGAGTAGTTCAAGGACTGTCAGAGAGTTGAAAATCTGACAATTCTTTCTGCTTTCACAGTTTGTTTCTCTGAATAATGCTGTAATTTTGATGAATTTACAAAAAAAAAACATGATGATATGCCTTTCAAAGTGGCTGGTGAAGACAGTGGGTTAAAATGGCCAAATTTTATAGCATTGTAGGATGACTCGCTCAGCCCCACTTTGTGCACTCTTTCTGTTGCACAAACACATAATCAAAGGAGCTGTGGACTGCTCGCCATCTTTGTGTTGCCAAAGCATGTGCTGGAGGAAGGGTTACTGTTGGATTTTCACAACAGAGAAGATGGCCGGTCAAATTTCTGAATTATATTAATACACAAAAGGTACACCTCTGCTCAAATTTGTCCAAACTGGTGCAATTACATTACCACTCATAAGTAGCCTAGCCGCGCTAGACAACCCACGGCAACGAATTTAATTCTCTGCCAGGGTCGACAACAAAAACGACAACAGTTGTTGAGCTCCATTAGCACCGACTCTGAATAATCTTTCTGTTAACATGTCTGTAATATACTTGAGCTTCACCCGTTGACTGTATAAATAAGGCTTCACTGAACTACCGCATCCTCTGATTTCCGGCGCTCGAGCAGCCTATTCGTTGTGCAGATTGGTTGTATACCTACCCAATTGCTGCAGAGTGATTTGATAGACAACCTTTTAGCCCGCCTCCCTCCCTGTCGAGCGTGCCTAGACCCTTGTGCCTTCAGAACATGGGTCTAGCATGGCTAGGCTAACTCATAAGGGTTATCAACAGTATATTCTGTCAATTGTGCAGATCTGACTCTTCAAATAAGTTGACAACAGCCTGGCCAGGAATGATAGCCAGAGGTCACTGAGCATACTAGGCTGATGCATCACTGGTCTGATGCACCACTGAAATTCATGAAGTTTTTGCCAGCCTTTCCCCATCTACTCTTGATGTGCTTTTCACACATTGTGCTAATGAAAACATGCTGCTCCAGGACTATGCTTTGTCTGCAGTAATCAACCTGCAACCTGAGCACCAGTGTGAATAACTGTCCAGTAAATTTGCTTCTCATATTTTCAGGCTTCAATGAGTTCTGCTGTGGCAGCCGAAGCAGGAAAAGAGTCCGGAAGAGACAGCTGTAGCAAATAAAGAGGGAGGAGGACTACCAAAATGGATGTCTGTGCTTTTCAGCTGTTTGGTATCAAATAGAATGAAGATTTCTGCAGAGGAACTTCTTCTACATGGTACTTAATTTAAACAAGTGTAGGCGTTCCTCCTCTCCTCATCAGCTATTGACACAAATACAATCTAATTATGTGGGAAACACTGCTGTAGTAGTATAGTTTACATGCCCCTACAGAAAAATCAAAAGGACCTTAAATTTCAGATTTCCTGATGTTACTGTAATATTTCTTGGTTCTAAAGTGTGTAATATGAATTAAAAACAGAATATGATCAGTGCAAAATAGGAAAAAACATGTTCTATTCAACAGAAGCACATCATTTAGAACACATAAGAGGAGTACAAAGAGCCTCTGTAGTCCTTGAAGGAGCACTAGTTGTAATCTTTCTAATTTGTAAGTACAATTGTTTAAATTTGAGTGTATAATTATTTTAATCTTTAGGAATGAATTTTCCTGTCATAGGGTTAGGTCTAAATTGCAGACAGTTCTATATTTTTCATTAAGGAAAGCAAAACAATACACATTCAGGACTTTTGACAAAAAAATGGATAATTCCTGACGCACCATATCGGAGATGGCAGATCTTGAGGTATCGATCCAAGCTGACCACCGTCATCGTGATGAGGCTCCCACAGCCGAAGAAGAAACCTGCCCACCCGTAGAACCGACAGCCCTCCCAGCCGAACAACCAGCGGTGGGAGAAACTAGATATGACAAAAAAGGGCTTTCCTGTCACTGCAAGAAAGCAACAAGGTGGGAAAAACAAGACAAAAAGGAAGAGGAGGAAGATAAAACACAAAGAGGTATGAAATGATAACGGAGGAAGAGGACACATGGGAACAGGAAGAGGATGAAAACAAAGAGGCAGAGTTGGTGTGGGGTTGGAGAAAATCGATATTTGGAGTTAGAATTTTGTTGCAAATCATCCTGTGATAGACATGAGTACAACTCTTTGATCACAGATAAATGTGTGGTTTACTCTGCATAAACACTTGCATTTTCATTACATTAATTCTTCAAACTGTATAGTTGATTCGCAACAGAAACTGTAAACTTCCTCCAGCACCTCCTGGGGGACCTTGAGCTGTTTCCAGACCAGCCGGTGACTAGGTCAGCTTTTGTTTTTTGATAGATAAATTCAAGACTGGTATGTGACTGACATTTTCATTGGACTCAATCATTCTTCAGCACTTATACATCCCTCAATTAACATTTAAGCTGTCCTTCTTACTGTAGTTTCTGTTAGATCCATACAGGTAGGTAAGAGTAGCTTGACATTTTTTTTTAACTTTATTTACTTACAGATGGTAAAAACTGAACTTAATTCAAGATTTGTTGAGGGATTCAAAAGGATTTAATAAGAGGACTGTGTTAAGGGACACATGTCTTGAGCTACTTTCTGAACCAATAATTGGCAGCCTAAGCAATCACTAATTGATTAATCATTCCATCCTCCATCAAATTAGGTCACATGAAATGATCCGCTTTTATGGCTTACACAACTACTCATTGGACTACATTAATGCTGTTGTAGCATGCTGCAATTTATTTACAAAAAGAAAGATCTAGTCAGTAGACATCAAGCATTACTGGAAACTTTCTCATGGTGGCACTTTACCAGTTAAACTCCCACAATGCTTTCTGCTTGCCAACACAAAATGGCCAGTAGTTAGACTGACTGCCTCCCTGGGTCACTAAAGTATCAAACAATAACAGGCTCTGGTGGCACAACCAAGTACTACAGCTAATCTACAACACATTTTTGGACACGCAAGTCCTTAGTCTTCTACCATATGGTGTAATATATTTTGAATTAAGTTATTAACAAATATTAATCGATAACAGATTAATCCTTAACATCCCTGATTGGGATTCAGTAAAATGCTATCAAATTCTAACCCTGTTATACTGTTCACTTAGAGATGGTAAGGAATTATAAAATAAGCCCATATGGGAGTTTCAATCAAAATAGTTCACCCACCTTAATCTGGAAGACACTCTGGTTTTATAATTTAATGAAAATGTTAACTAAAGTCATGCCAAACAATTACACTAAATGCAATAACACCTATCTAAATAATTTTAGAGGGCATAATTGAAAGCATAGCTAGTAACATAGCTAGCAACGACAAGTTTCTGGAAATGTCCATAGACAAAATTCTCCAAGTCCGAAACTCTCTCTCTCTCTGTCAATCTCTCTTTTAGCCCAATCATCACTGCAAAAGCTCTCAAGATTATTGAGTTTACATGCTCCCAAGTTGTTTGCTTGGATTCACATCTGGCAACAGGGATGGCCGCTCAAAGATGTTTCTGGAATGACCCCCGAGCCAAAATTAAGTTGACTTGGAAGTAGTCTTGGGATCATTGTCTTGCTAGCAAGTGCAATGATTCTAAGGTTCAGTTTACAAACTTATATGGTCATAGTGTTACATATGACTGGGTATATCAAGAAATCCACAATACCAGCAAAATGAACACATTTACCAGCAAAACACCTGAATGGTATGATGCTACCACCTCCATGCTTGACTGTTTGGGTGGTTTTCTTGTTCTGACAATGATCTTGCCCTTCTTACACCAGACATACTACTGATTCAAAGGTTGAAACAGTTTTATTTAGTCTCATTTGTAGAGTTCTTAGCACAATCTCCAAGAACTCCACATGCCTGTCCATTTTGTTTTTTGCATACTGAAAATTCTACAGTTCTACAATTTCATTTAGCAGACGCTTTTGTCCAAAGCGACGTACAACACAAGCAAAATGACTTTGACTGCTTTTTTTAAATGTTGTTGTACTGTGAGAACCACAGAGATTTGCTACTATTTTTTACTCTTTAAAAATCAGTGCCGACATCTGCCCTATAAAAAGTGGGAACATGTGACAACACTTGTGACAACCGATGAGCTCCTCTTTCCTGAAGAGCATAAATGTAAACAACAAAATGGAAGGAAAGCAACACTAATGTTGACCTGAACACAAAATAAAAGAGGCAATTCTTGCAAGAAACCTTCCTTGAAATTTACACTGCTTAATATGAAAGTGTCGGGCATTTTCATGAGATTTGCCTCTCTGTTTGAGGTGGGAATACCCGTCACACACAACAAGGCCTATTGAGCTCAGCACAAAGTGCCAGTGTATTCCCACAGTGACTCCCTAACTGTTGTGTCCGAAGTAAGCCTCTTGCTAGAGGGCTGCACAGGCCAAATGCCAGGCCTCGAGCAGCATAGACGGGATAAAAATGAAAACCTCTGGGCAAGATTGCAGACATGATGAGCCAAATGTTTCTTGGAATCACTCAAAGCACAGCAGGGGATGTACGCACATTTCCATACAGTTGCTCATATATTCTGAAGCTTAACAGCAGTTACAACAAATTCATCATTTACATATTGTGAGTCACTGCAATAACTTCAGCCTCTACAAATCAGGCAGAAAGAGAAAAAATGCCTGTGGCGAGATTTGCTTTCTGTTGATGGACTGTGTGAAAGTAAAGGGAAATTGAAAAAAAAAGTCACCTTCAAAGCTTCACAAATGCTCACATCATATTTCACTGAAGTGAGGAACTTCAGTTTATCAAGAGTGCTGCTCAAGAGGAGATGTTGGCTTGACTGTAGCGACCGTCAATTCTTTGAATAATTCCTGAGGAAGTGCATATTCATATAGTCGTCAAGATGCTCTTGACCAAATGAATGGCCTCATAATCTTTAGATCCTGTTGGGCAAAAACTAATTTTAGTAATGGAGAATATTCATAATGTTAATGTGTTTGGCTTGATCTGGAGTGTGTCTAATCTGGATTGTTTAGTGGGATTTTGGCAAGCGAAGATTAATGCCAGCTAGCTTTCACTGTTACCGTAGAGCCTTCTTACAGGAATCCTGCCTTGAATGACAAAAACAGGATATGAAATATATTACTACGAGAAATTCTAGTTTTTGCTTACTATATTATTTCGATGATGATGATGAGGAAGAGCCCACCATTTGCTGGTAAGACTCACTAAAAGGCCTAATGACAGAACAGGTCAATCAGGCAGGATTAGTGATGATTAAAGAATGGAGTATGTATGTATTATGCAAGGTATACAATATGTAAATACTTTTCAATTAATATATTTCAGTTATGTAATTTCAGTTAAATAACATCTAAGGAAAAATACACTGCATGCATGCTTTAAGGATTTTCTTGTGTTTCGATCATGCTATAAGACTGAACAAAGTCCCCCCTAATGGATAGTCAGTGAGTTATCTGTGAGTTAATGGACTCCCACCAGAGTCTATTTGTTAACCCGACAGCTTCAATAGATCTCTTCACTTAATATTACTGTCTTCAGTTAAGGCCATCCTTTTGTCCCAGAACACCATCAACAGCCACATGAATACCACAGGAAGCAAATATATCACTGTCTGCAGGAACTAACGTAAACACTAGTGTTTAAAGAAAGTGCATCAACCAGGAATAACAACCCCATACCATAAAACCCCCTCCACCAAACTTTACACTTGGTAGAATGCAGTTCGAGAAGTATCGTTCTCCTGGCAACCGCCAAACCCAGACTGGTCCATCAGATTGCCAGATGGAGAAGTGCAATTGGCCACTCCAGAGAAGGCGTCTCCACTGCTCTAGAGTCCAGTGTCGGCGTGCTTTACACCACTGCATCCGACACTTTGCATTGCACTTGGTGATGTATGGCTTGGATGCAGCTGCTCGACCATGGAAACCCATTCCATGAAGCTCTCTGCGCACTGTTCTTGAGCTAATCTGAAGGCCACATGAAGTTTGAAGGTCTGTAGCGATTGACTCTGCAGAAAGTTGGCCACCTCTTGGCACTATGCGCCTCAGCATCCACTGGCCCCGCTCTGTCAGTTTACATGGCCTACCACTTGGTGGCTGAGTTGCTGTCATTCCCACACACTTCCACTTTCTTATAATACAACTGACAGTTGACTGTGGAATATTTAGGAGCGAGGAAATGTCACGACTGGATTTGCTGCACAGGTGGCATCCTATCACAGTTCCACACTGGAATTCACCGAGCTCCTGAGAGCGAGCCATTCTTTCATAAATGTTTGTAAAAGCAGTCTACATGCCTAGGTGCTTGATTTTATACACCTGTGGCCATGGAAGCGTTTGGAACACCTGATTCTGATTAATTGGATGGGTGAGGGAATATTTTCGGCAATATAGTGTATGTTGTTTTGTTTGGCATCAATAGGGTTGTGCACCATAAATTCGTATGGCAGGGTCAGCTGAATTTGGCACAACTTAACTGAACTGCCATCATGCCAGCTGTTCAGTGTATTGAAAAAACATACAGGTTTTATATCCACACCAAGACAACTACAATTCTCTATCCACCCTATATTTGGCTTCTCCCGACTTCTTCCTCTTTCTGAAATTGAAATTCAAGTTGAAGGCTCGCAGTTTTGACACAGTGGAGGAGATCCAATGCACGTCGCTGAAAACTTATATAACGGACTTCCAGGGAGCATTCCAAATGTGACAGGGGCACTGGGAGTGGTGCATCACTGCACACAATGATTAATTTTAAAGGGATCAATTTCAATCAGATACAGCTGCTGCTTTTGAAAGGTTGTAGTCTCTCTCATATCAGTAAAAGTAACAGCTGATATTGCACTCTCACCTATTCATGTAGCTCTTAACTGATGCAGTTTTTAACAAATATGCGCAATATGCTCTGGGTATTCGCACAATAATTACATTGTTAAAAGTGATGCAATTTCTTTAAGCACCAGTGTAAGCAGCAACTTACTTATCTATGTGTGTAAAACCCATAGCATTCGTTGTGTCCTGTTAGTTTTGCCTCACGCCAAATTAGTCGGCGGCTCTTTCACTTTGTGTGTATCTTTCACACTAGCACGCTCTTCCCTTATTACCAAGTTCGAGTTTGCTCTGCTATTTTGGATTGTTCCCTTGCACTGAGTTCCGTGTGTGTTGTCCTTGGTCCCATAGCGGGCTTAGTGAGTCCCATCCCGCTGTGTGCTACTCTTGGTTCTGCACTTCTAGTATCGTGCTTCCTGTAATATTTGCATTTTTGTAAATAAATACTGTTAATTTTAAGCTCATCTGCCGTGCTTCTTTGCCTGCAATTGAGTCTAAGCCATGGAACTGTAACATTTTATCTTCAATCTATAAAAATACGCCATGATGAATTAGCTAATGCACTATCCAGTTAATTTAATTAAAAATGAAAGCCTGGAATACTAAAATTTTGAGTGAAATGTGCAGTTCTGGCAAAGAAATAGTACAACTGTAAATCTAAATTTCATGATTTAAATAGTAGAAAATTTCATATTGAAAATGGCTTATCTAAGATTGAGCACACCTTAACCAATACATTTCTGAGACTACAATATTTCTTTCCTTTGTTCTGCCAAGTACAGTTCTTGTATACTCAAGAACTGTCCAATGTTGACTTCCAACTCATGGAACATGAAGGAGAACGTGTTAGTAATGGAGACAGCATTGGAATTTGGGTTCAAGAAAACAAAGTTTATTTAATGGCTCTAAAGGTTCTGGGAGTGAATGTGTCAGAGCAGAACCTTAAATACCTGAATCGGATGTAGTCATATGCAAAACTTAAAATTAATGAAAAATTATTTGCATTTACAGCAGAAATGCATAGTTGTTATATTTTTAGGGTGACAGCAGATAGACTATGTAAAAATTGAGGGATTGGCTCAGTTTCAATACAAAAGAATTATTATTAGATTATTTTGGTGGAAGTCGTTTTGATTATTCTGAGTAAAGAAACAGTAGGAATTAATGTAGAATTTAGTTAGGTTCCTGCTCATGTTAAAAGTGGAGGTTAATGAAAAATCCAACAGGACTGCAAAGCGAGTGTTGACATTAAAGGACTATGAAATAATGAGAGCTCCTTTTGGAAAAGGTGAGACCAAATCATTAATAAGACAGCCAGTGAGGGATTCGTGACAGAGGAAGTGGGACATAGATATCAAAGGGAGAAACTATGACAGTCCACAAAAATCAATTAAGGTTAAGTCTGTCAAAGGGTAATGCAAAGAAGAGAAATAGTTTTTTGTGTTTTTTACGGTGAGACTAGAATATACTGGATTGAAGCCTAACCTTTATTCAATGGCAAAATGTATATGAGATACATTTGAGTTTTTTAATGTTCCCAAGAATGTAGAGCATGTCACAATGGGGTGAAATAAATATAATTCAGAGGAACATGCTACATGATAAGATATATTATTTTTATATAGTGTGTCATTTTCTATTTTATTCTGTAAATTACAGGTTTCTTTTTTTGAATGTGATTTGAAGAAGTTGGGTGTAGTTACTCAAAAATCATCAGTATGGAGTTTCTGATGTTTACGTCTTGCAGCTGTGGCTGGAGTAGCTAAGAAAACAAGAAGGCCATTATTGCATAGCAGGGAGAGGAAATTAGGATGCTATCATGCAGTGTTAATTGCACTATGAAAAAATGTACTGTAAGGGTACTCTACATTCATCCTACTGGGCTCTATGTAAACAACTTGGACCAAGAAAAAGGAAGAATTCAAGCTGTGCCAAACAGGTGATTGGGAAAATTTTGTTCATTTCATTTTGCTAACACTGTCTCCTTGAGAATTTACTTCAGTAGTAAACCTATAAAGTCCAATTCAAAGTGCACACTACGAGGAACTGGTGGTTCATGTATTGATGTATACAATACAGATGTGCACATGGACAACTGTGGATATCTACAGACACGTAGTTGTTATTATAGTAACTTTAAAGTCCAAGGGAGTCCACTTGGAGGACTCCGTAACATACATATGCAGTAGGTTGCATCTTTGAGTTCCATGCAAACACACTCTGTCAAGCACCGCGATAAGACTGTACAGTGGATCTGAACTTGTATGTTTTGGGGAAAATTGAGCAGGGGTGTTTATTAGTGTTGCAATCGAGACAACCTAAGCCGAGACCAAGACATCGCCGAGACCACAGCGTACTGAGACCGAGACAAGCGCAAGACTTTGAGGGGTGAAGACTGAATCAAGACCGAGACCAAGATAAAGCAAGGCCGAGTCAAGACTGAGACCATACTAAATTTAACTTAACTATTTAATTCAACACTTATTCAATGTAGTTTTTCGGCAAGCTAAATCTAGAACAGTGTTTCTCTTTATTTATATTACACCACAAATAAATAAATCAGATAAAGCTGAACTTGGATGATTTTTTCAAGTGTATTATTGTGAAAAGAAAAAAACCTGATAACCATCCATCCATCCATCCTCGATACACCGCTTTATCCTCACTAGGGTCGCAGGGGGTGCTGGAGCTTATCTCAGCTGACTCGGGCGAAGGCAGGGGACACCCTGGACAGGTAGCCAGTCTGTCACGGGGGTACATATTCAGACAAACAATCACACTCACATTCACACCTACGGGCAATTTAGAGTAACCAATTAACCTCAGCATATTTTTGGACTGTGGGAGGAAGCCGGAGTACCCGGAGAAAACCCACGCATGCACAGGGAGAACATGCAAACTCCATGCCGAAAGATCCCAGGCTGAGGCTGGGACGCAAACTGGGTATCTTATAAGTTTGAACCGGGGATCTTCTTGCTTCAAGGCGAAAGTGCTAACCACTACTCCACTGTGCAGCCTAACCTGATAATCACTATTTTTAAAATAGAAAGAAAAAAAACTATGCCAAATTTCAGCACCTAAAATGCAAAGAAAAAAAACAGCACTCTGTCTTCACACACTGAAAGGCCAAACTACAGGAGTTTCCCTGAGAAAGTGCTGAGGTAAAATACTTTGTTATTCAAAGCTCACCACCAAGGATAGACATATGAAAGGGTCATTTCTAAACACCACAAACAACATGGCCCCTAAAAGTTACATCACGGGAAGTGAGTTCAAAGAGTGGTTTCGAGTACTACAACACTAGTGTTTAAGATACAAACTGTTGACAAACTGAAGACTGATTCTATTGCACAGGAAAAATCCAACAAAAATCCCTTTGCTTTTCTACAGAGAAGATGAGTGTTTACATAAGAACATCTGATCAATATATTTGAAAGCCTGATCTAACACCATCAAACCCTTTTATAAAAAAGTGTCACCTCAAGGATATGTTACCAATTAACAGTTGCAAAAATCAAATCAAAGTTAAAAAGAATGGAGTGAACCATTTTGTTTTCAGTCTGATGCGTCTGTAAAAAAAACACCTCATACTGTTCTGAACAAGGTAACCTACAACTCAAGGCATGTTTCTCAGGTACTTCAATGCTTTGCTGCAGGAATCAAAGACTTGCTGGTCTAAAGAGACTTGATGAGTGAAAGAGGTGGACCAGCTTCCATTTGTCATCATTCATCATCTCAGCACAAAGATCTGTCTTTGAAATAACCAGCAGTATTAGCATTTTATATGCAAACATGACATTACTTTTGTAAACTGAGACCTTTTTCACCATTGTTGCAGCAAAAACACACTATAAGCTGCCAGTGATATATAACTGACTGTCAAATGAAAGGGGCTTTTTATCAAAGGAATTTACATTCTAAACATCATTCACTATATCTGCAAACTTATCAGCACCTACTTAAATCATTTGCATGTCCAAACACATTCTCATTTATACATTCTGTTCATTTGCACATTTCTGTATCACTCCTGTATATTCTGTTGATTTTTAGGGTCCAAGCACCGAATGGTGCGAAGACCCTATTGAAACCCATGGGTTTCTTTTTCTCGTTCTTCATCATCCTCTTCTTGTTTTTGGTTTTTTTTAAAGCAAACTTGAAGGCCTAAAACTATTCAAAAACGCTTGAAAATTTGCACACGTCAGGACCTGCAAATATTTTGATATTTTAGGGAAATTGCAGAGCTGTGAGTCAAAACGGCTCAATAACGTTGAGGCTAACAGAGGCTATGGCCAGTACGTGTCACCGACAGCTACCAAATTTGATAGGCATATGCAGTACATCAGACTGAACAAAGAAGCCAGTACTAGCCATATCCTAAACCTCACAGGAAGTCCACCATTTGGAACTGACTGTTTGAAATTTCAGGATTTTTGCTCATTTTCCAGAGCTATAAACTCAAGGGGCATAACTTCAAATCACCTCAGATTTTGCCTCAGTGATCAAAAGTTATCAAAATGGCTGTGGCGGCCTCTGGAAATTTAATCCTTTGCCATGAAACATCAGGTGCTGTGTAAATGCCCTGAACATGCTCCAATCTGCCTCAAACTTGACATGCATGATCAGTGTCCTGCCCTGATAACATCCATATGATGAAATGCATTCACAATCATAGCACCACCTGCTGGCATCAGCTGCACATGATCCAATCGACCCCAAACTTCATATGATGGACAACAATCCAGGCCTGAACACATCCAAACTCATAAATTTAGAAATACTCATAGCACCAACTATTGGCAATAGGAAGTTAATGTCATTACATTTGCAAGTACTATGGCCCAAAACTTTGTCATATCATTCTGGAAATTGGTTGGCACAGTATTCACACTTTGACAATGCCACAGTGTGAATATTGTGACTAATCAGAAAATACCGTTGCTGTGGCAGTGCATTGTTGCTGTGACAAAGTACTTTTAGACAGGTTTGGCATGCTCACAAGCTCAACAAAATTGCCATACACATCAGGACCGGCAAAACATTTAACATTTAAGGGGAATTGCACATGTGTAGCAAAATAGCTCCATAGTGCCACCTAGAAAATTTCAAACGGGAACTACGGCCAGTAGGTATCATTTAGAAATTTGGTACAGATATGTAGCTTGTCAAGATGTACAAAAATGTAATTGACACACATGCCCAAATCCCAACAGGAAATTGGCCATTTTGAATGAATGTGTCATATTTTCGATGATTTTCGGTCATTTTTTTGACATCTTTAAAAGCTATAAACTCAAACAGGGTAACCCTGAGAGAGCGGAAATTTGGTCAGGTTGTACATTAGGCATGGCTGATCAAAAGTTTTCAAAATGTTCTGCAAAAATCTGACGGTGTAGAAATGGTAGCCCCTGCAATTTTGACATTTCGTCATGAAACAGGAAATGCCATGTAACTCGATTGCACATGCTCCAATCTGCCTTATACATGTGTGATCAGCGCGCTTTAGGTGCAGCGGCCTGAGTTGCTATTGGCAAGGCAGCTCAAATTAATTTCATTGTATATGAAAGTGTGCAATGACAATAAAGTTGTTCTCATTCTCAGACTCCAGCCCTCGTCACATCTATATGCTGAAATACAATCAGTCATAGCGCCACCTGATGTATGGACAGGGAGTAATGTATAATTAGCCTGTACATGCTCTACTCTGCCTCAGACTTTACATATGTGATCAAAGTCTGGCCCTGATGAATGAAACAGACCAATATACAGTTAGTCATAGTGCCACCTGATGGATGGACAGGACATGCTGAATAACTAGCTTGTACATGCTCCAATCTGGCAGAAAATTTACATGTGTGATCAGACTCTGGCCCTCACGACATCCATAGGCCAAAATAAACTGTCAGTCGCAGCATCACCTGGTGGACATGCTTGGACTTGATGATCAGCAAGGATGCGAGGACCCATTCAACGCTGCTTGCAGCTTTAATTTTTAATTCTATTTTATATAATTCTTTATCTTATTTTATTTTCTTTTTTTTTGCACTCTATACCCTATCCTAATATTCTGTATTGTCTTATTGTTAATCCCTTTACTGAATATCCATGCTGCTGTAACACCTGAAGTTCCCACTGAGGATTAATAAAGTCAGTCTAAGTGGAAGAAATGGATTACTTGATTGCACTCCAGTGAAGACTAGCACAAGATGCACAAGAGGAAAAAGTGAAAAAGCAGATGTAAAGGCACGACAAAAAAACATCCTGATTTTAACCTACTGAGACCTGACTTCACTTCACAGAGCCGAACAAAATTAGCGTACAGTCATTATGAGCCAGTGGGGAAAGTTATTGTCACACACACACACACACACACACACACACACACACACACACACACACACACACACACACACACACACACACACACACACACACACACACACACACACACACGGAACATTTCAGAACATTAAGTTTTCAGCCAAAACTAAGTTGGAGTCATATGTTCTGGCAAAGACTTTTTGATCTCGTTTTTCGAGTTTCTGGCTGTTTGACTAGAACAGCTCCACTAACTGTGTACGCCACTAACTTTGTCTACATTTAATTTTCAGCAGGAAGTGTACAGTGCAGTTTAACAGAGCTTTATCTCTTACAACAGCTGCTGCTGGTGGAGACAAGGCTGCTGACATGATTTTAGCTCATCCTCAACTTGCCTTGATACCACAAAGCCTTTTTTAAATTACAGGCTTGTTTCAAATACAAATAAGATCAAGTCCATAGTATTCTCCGCATTTACCACTTTACCATAAAAGCTCTGAATTGCTCCCATATCACTGCTTCTTTGTATATAAAGTAATAAGTAAATGACTTAACAGCAAACAGTCACTCAAGATTTCAACATCTGACCTATAAATTATGTCTCACAAAGCTTTCAGTCTTTTCTAAACTGTAAAACCATTGTTTATCTCATTCAGATCTAGTCTATACTTAATTATAGAGTTATTCTGCAATGTCACGTTGCCCTCTCATGAGCATGCAGCCCCAAAAAGTTGCTATTTCTTGTTCTCATGTCTCTATTTAATCAATGTCAACAAGCCTACCAGATCAAAATAAGCTTGCGACTAAAACCACAATATTTTAGTGGTGTTAGAGTCTGAAAACAGAGCCCTTCTTTGTATTCCCCCTATCAGTTCTTGATCAAGAGTCTAGGAATGTTGGAACCAAAGTGAATCATGAGTTTTCAGACTCTTACAATCCTGGGTTTCTTGGGATGGTGGCAAACCATGAGGTTTTGCACATATTTAATGTTCCTTCTTTGATATTGCCTCATGAAGTCAATGAAGTTGTGCTGACATATAGATGAACATCGCAAATACCAGCCACTGAAGTGATCACATCCTTCTAGGTTTAGACTTAGCGAAAACAAGAAAGTAGCAAGTAAGGAAACAGATCACACAGATTGTATTTTTAGAGTGTTATTATTGACGGAGGCATAAACATCTGAATCATGCAAACCATACATTAACAGTATTGTAGTTACTGCTGTCAACCACGTGCTAGTGTGCGCAGTAAATGTGAGGGTGAAGCCCTTAAAATAGAACCCTGAATCACTGAGATGCAGTGTGTAACATACTGTGGGCAAACTGTCAAGCTGTAACATCAGGAAAGCATTTGAAGGTCTGAAAGCAAGCAACAGACTCCAAGTGATTCCAGTCAAGGCTTAGGAGATTTTGACCAAGTTAGAGTTGCATGAAATGGTGCTTTATTCCTACAGTAGAGTTCCAGAGACTAGGAGAATCAATGCCAAGAAGCATTGTGGCCACTTTGGTTGCACATGGTCGCCCCAGCACTCTACTAAGACACTTTTTTGTCAATTTGTTACCTTGTCTGCAGATCATTAGTGCACCAATTGCATTGTGACCTTTAAGACAGTACCCGACTAATTGAAAGACCCTTTGACACTTTGGAATAAGATTCCTCAGTTATTCTCAGTTTGGCGATGTCATTCTTCCAATCACAAGGCAGACAGAAAATGAAAAACATGTATTGTGAGCCAGGACTACTGCGAAAAGTAGCTGCAGGGGAATCACATGGGAGGACAACCCGACTTTGTTCACTTTCAGGGCACATGTGTTCCCTGTTGACTTAACTGGCCTGTGTCTGCAGAGAGCGGGGCAATCACAGGTCAGCATCCCAAGCTGATCTGTGCCAATACTAGAATCCATACAGAACAGGCAGATGAGGTGAAACCTCATCAGATAAGAAAACCCCACTGATGGCCTTACCGATTAAATTTCCTCGAGGTGAAATGGTGGATTTAAAAGCAGCTCTGGAGAGTGATGCAGGGTCTTTATTGTAAAGATTCACAGAACTTGGTTATGTTTTTGAAGTTTCTCAACTGTTTTTGAAAGGCAGTAATTAAATGTCAGCAGTTATTTGACCTTGGCCTTAAGGGCTGCACTCATAGTATATAGGAAGAAGCTGAAAGAATATGGAGACCTTTTCTTTACTGTAGCTACTAACGATTAAGTTGAACTTATTAGAAAGCTGACGCTCAGAGTGTAAAGAACCTACAGTGCCTTGTGAAAGTATTCGGCCCCCTTGAACTTTTCAACCTTTCACCACATTTCAGGCTTCAAACATAAAGATATAAAATTTTAATTTTTTGTCAAGAATCAACAACAATTGGGACACAATCGTGAAGTGGAATGAAATTTATTGGATATTTTATACTTTTTTAACAAATAAAAAACTGCAAAGTGGGGTCTGCAATATTATTCAGCCCCTTTACTTTCAGTGCAGCAAACTCACTCCAGAAGTTCAGGGAGGATCTCTGAATGATCCAATGTTGTCCTAAATGACTGATGATGATAAATAGAATCCACCTGTGTGTAATCAAGTCTCCGTATAAATGCACCTGCTCTGTGATAGTCTCAGGGTTCTGTTTAAAGTGCAGAGAGCATCATGAAGACCAAGGAACACACCAGGCAGGTCCGAGATACTGTTGTGGAGAAGTTTAAAGCCGGATCTGGATACAAAAAGATTTCCCATGCTTTAAACATCTCAAGGAGCACTGTGCAAGCAATCATATTGAAATGGAAGGAGTATCAGACCACTGCAAATCTACCAAGACCCGGCCGTCCCTCTAAACTTTCACCTCGAACAAGGAGAAGACTGATCAGAGATGCAGCCAAGAGGCCCATGATCACTCTGGATGAACTGCAGAGATCTACAGCTGAGGTGGGAAAGTCTGTCCATAGGACAACAATCAGTCGTACACTGCACAAATCTGGCCTTTATGGAAGAGTGGCAAGAAGAAAGCCATTTCTCAAAGATATCCATAAAAAGTCTCGTTTAAAGTTTGCCACAAGCCACCTGGGAGACACACCAAACGTGGAAGAAGGTGCTCTGGTCAGATGAAACCAAAATCGAACTTTTTGGCCACAATGCAAAATGATATGTTTGGCGTAAAAGCAACACAGCTCATCACCCTGAACACACCATCCCCACTGTCAAACATGGTGGTGGCAGCCTCATGGTTTGGGCCTGCTTTTCTTCAGCAGGGACAGGGAAGATGGTTAAAATTGATGGGAAGATGAATGGAGCCAAATACAGGAGCATTCTGGAAGAAAACCTGTTGGAGTCTGCAAAAGACCTGAGACTGGGATGGAGATTTATCTTCCAACAGGACAATGATCCAAAACATAAAGCCAAATCTACAATGGAATGGTTCACAAATAAACATATCCAGGTGTTAGAATGGCCAAGTCAAAGTCCAGACCTGAATCCAATCGAGAATCTGTGGGCAGAGCTGAAGACTGCTGTTCACAAACGCTCTCCATCCAACCTCACTGAGCTCGAGCTGTTTTGCAAGGAAGAATGGGCAAGAATTTCAGTCTCTCCATGTGCAAAACTGATAGAGACATACCCCAAGCGACTTGCAGCTGTAATTGCAGCAAAAGGTGGCGCTACAAAGTATTAATGCAAGGGGGCCGAATAATATTGCACGCCCCACTTTTCAGGTTTTTATTTGTTAAAAAAGTTTAAAATATCCAATAAATTTCATTCCACTTCACGATTGTGTCCCACTTGTTGTTGATTCTTGACAAAAAATTAAAATTTTATATCTTTATGTTTGAAGCCTGAAATGTGGCGAAAGGTTGAAAAGTTCAAGGGGGCCGAATACTTTCACAAGGCACTGTATACACTGATTCTAACCAATGGCCATGAAACTATCTCTTGTTAAAATTTATTTACTGCAATGTTTACAACCATGATAGGATTAATTCAAGTTATTGTCAGTTAAACAGTGTGGTTTGTGAAGAAATGAAAAGCTTTCTGAGCAACAGTTCACAAAAAGCAGGTTCTGTGGAAGAACTGCAAAAAATCTCTAGTAAGAATGGTAAAGAGAACAACGATGCATAAAACCATAGTGGTAAAAGATACCATTTTGTTAGCAGAAAGTTTTACTGTTTTGTTTTTTTGTTTGTTTTTTGTTTTTTTTTATCAGCATGCTAGCAGAACTGTTTTGTTGGATGTCCAATTCACAAAGAACCAAAATAAATTCTGATCCTCTGGAATTACAATCTGATGTTTAACAAAGGACTGTGGTTACTAAGATGTACATAAATGTATAAAATAAAGACAGATGTTTTGATTTTCATCAAATATCTGATTTTGCTGGGTAAATACCACAGTCCTACTAGTTAAGTCATAGACAAATGCAGACTGATTTAAAACTTTTTAAATTAAGATTGACATTTTAAGAAGGTATGTAAGAATATGAAGCAATGTCCATGTAGAAATCATTTACTGAATGGACTGGAACATAACCTGACTTTCTTTGTTGGCTATAAGAGCCTTCGGACTAATTCTAGTTCAAGGATTTACAATAAATCCAAAGGATGGGACTTTGTGCCTCAATGTTTCTCCTTTCCAACCCAATCCAAGTGCAACACATATTCCCAACATAAACCCCACACAAGCATAAATATCTGTTTTATTTAATGAAGTCAGGCTTTCCAAATTGGAATGTGACTAACGAAGGGGTTAAACTGGGATCTCAGGGAAAAAGAAAAACAGACCCAGCCAGACGCATCTCCACACTCTCATGCTCGGTGCCAACACTAGTGTCAAATATTGTGGATATTCTTAGATATAGGATGTCCAGGATGCATGAGATACAGAACGTTGACTGCATTTCATTTAACATCTACTGGTGTCATTAACAACAAAAGGTAACTTTCTGCTGCAGGAACTCGGTACAGGGGTGAGGGGGTACAATCTTTTACACAAATGTCCTCACAATTTGCACCTGTCAATTTGCATCCTGTCAATAGAGAATACAAAGAAAAAATCTAAATGTCAGAACATTCCTCTGAGGTCAGATGTCAGCTTCCAAGAGCTGTGAAGGGACTTAAACTGATCCTGTTCTCATCAGGAGTGGAAATAGCCATGGAAATGACATTATCCCATTTGTCTGGTGGCTTCTTGTGGCACTGTGAGTATATGAATCAATAAAATGCGTAGAACAACCTGATGTAACTTGCAGGAAGGCCGACTGAACGAGGAGCTGACTGACATTTCATTGTGCTCATTCATATTCAGGTCTGTTTCCTGCATAAAAATTATGCAGTTGTATATTTTTTTAACATTTTTAACATTCATTAATTATTATCCGCAAATATTTTGTCATTGTCGAGTGTCTGTGCTGTAATATATAATGACTGGCAGAGTAATGTAATATTCACCCGGATGGCAACAGGTAGCCAGTTGCTTCGTTCCTTCAAGAGAATTAGTGATGCATGCAAGAGGTCGTGGTGACATTCATGGAGAAGTCTGAACTCTGAACTTGGCCCTGGACCCAGGTGAAGGCCCTCGTATGAGTGGTGGTAAAAAGAAAGCAAAGATGGTGAGCTCGAGGCAATACAATGAAAGCTATCTTTCGTTCAGATTTACTTTCACCGGGGATGAGACAACACCAACTGCATTATGCCTGGTGTGTGATGAGATGTTGTCCAACAGTGCTATGGCATCAAGCGAGCCTAAACACCGTCTCGTAACGAAACACCCATCGCTTCAAAACAAGTCAATAGACTATTTGTTTGCAGGCGTGAAAACACAGAGAAACAGGCAACTTTTATGAGAACAACCACAAAGGTAAATGAGAAAGCCCTCAAAGCTAGTTACCTGGTTGCTGAACTCGTTCTTAAATCGAAAAAAGTCCCACACTGCGGCAGAGACATTAATACTACCTGCCTACAAAGCCATTGTCAGTGAGATGCTCGGCCCTGACGCGGTTAAAGACATAGCTAAAGTCCTGCTCTCTAATACCTATACTCACTTTTCAAATAGCCTCTGCAGCTAATCTGGCCTGCAAACTTGTATGTAATTAACTGTTTTTCACTCAACTTTGGATCGATAATCTAGACCTGTACCAAGGTTTCCAAATGATGGAAAACATTGACATTTTCCTTCTTTATCATTGAACAAGCTGCAGCTAAACTCCATCAACATACTGATGAACATTTTAACTTCATGCTCAGCAACCAGATTCCACCGCATGACACCAACATCATCCCTTTATAAAGGCAAACAAGCTGTTCCAGAGCACAGGAAGTGCAATTTCCCTCAGCTGCAAAGACAAAATTGCCTCATACTACACACATTAAGCAGCATGCTATGTAGGAGGTGAAGGAGAAGGATGGATGAGTTGTGAGGAGATAACAGCGAAAGTAGAGGAGCCATTTGTTGTAGGACAACTCAGGAAGCATCACAAGCTGCAGGATTCCAAGAAAAAGAAAAAAGGAACATCTGTTCAAAAAAATGTCAGCCTGCCTGGATACACAGCAGAGGAGTGTCTCACCAAGATATCTGATGACATTTATGACCAACAGTGCAGCAGATCCTGGGAGTACATTTTCAATTGCCTCAATGACAGCGGACAGCGCTGTATATACAGTGTCCCCAAAAAATGTATACACCTTTTAGCAGCTGATAACGGACCTCACTCCACTAGACTTCTTTTTATGGGGATACCTAAAAGACAAAGTCTGCGCAATGAGACCAGCAACAGTCACTGAATTGAGAGCAACCACTGAATGTGAATGCACGCAAATACCAAGGGAATTGTTTCATGACGTGTGCTACTCCATCGCTTTGCGTTGTCGGCAGTGTCTGGACCAGACACTGCCGACAACGTCTCAAACTGACATCAGTTTGAGAACAGGCAGTGACAAAACAATAGAATGATGTTTGTAAATTCTTTTACATGTTGAAAATTAAATAAATTTTACAATAAACACCTAGTTTACAATTAGGTAAAGCTAGTTACCTGGTTGCTGAACTCGTTCTTAAATCGAAAAAAGTCCCACACTGCGGCAGAGACATTAATACTACCTGCCTACAAAGCCATTGTCAGTGAGATGCTCGGCCCTGACGCGGTTAAAGACATAGCTAAAGTCCTGCTCTCTGATAACACAATTGAGAGGCATATTGATGACATCGAAAGACAGGCTTTGGAAAAGATATGCATCAGTAGGAAATTTGTGTTGCAACTTGGAGTGTACGGATATTAATGGACATTGTCAGCTGTTGGTCAATGTGCGTTTTGTGTGAATGGAGATGCCATTAGAGAAAAACTTCCTATTTTGCAAGGTGGTGCCAGAACAAACAACAGGAAAGGAAATTTTTCGGGTCACATTGGAATATCTTGACCAGGGAGGATTTATGTGGGAAAATTGCACAAGTATTTGCACTGATGGAGCTGCAGACATGGTCGGGCACACCAAAGGCTTTGTTAGTAGAGTGAAGGAAAGAAACCCAGATTACACTCAACAAAAATATAAACGCAACACTTTTGTTTTTGCTCCCATTTTTTTATGAGATGAACTCAAAGATCTAAAGTTTTTCCACATACACAATTATCACCATTTCTCTCAAATATTGTTGACAAATCTGTCTAAATCTGTGATAGTGAGCACTTCTCCTTTGCTGAGATAATCCATCCCACCTCACAGGTGTGCCATATCAAGATGCTGATTAGGCACCATGATTAGTGCACAGGTGTGCCTTAGACTCTTGTAAATTGCGTAATAACTCACAGCATTATTACGCTTTACTGAGTTCAAACCTAGTATCAAGAGCATGAACTACTTAAAGAGTGAAAAAATCTCCACAATGCTTGCTTGAAAAACTAGTAAAGATGATTAATTAATTATCCAAAGAGGTCGTTCCTTAATTTTTTTCTGTCAAACAACTAATTATTTCCACTGTATGTTTGCATGTGTGAGCTGCCCAAATCGCTGCCAAATAAGACCGAAGCTGTTTTGATGTGTGTTGCACGTCTGAAAAGCCATAGAGTTCAAAAGAAAGAGGTGAAGATGAGATATTGATTGAACAGAAGGTAGAAAAGTTTTATAAAAATCCAGCCAATTAATATTTCTGGCTGTCTGAGCTGATATGAAAGAATGGAAAGAAAAAAAATCCTTTCTTATTACACTGCTACAGACCAATAAAGTAATTTTGTAAATCCTCTTCTGAATTGACCTCCCTCTTTGTCCACTTTTTTTCTTAACGTTGTCTTCCTGCATTTTTGGAACACCCTAAATCTGTGTATTCATTAAATACCACTGCAGATTTTAATCTGTTCTTATTTGTTATGTTTGACATGTTCCTCAGTAAATCCCAGTAATGGATCATCCAGTCAGGGGGAAAATATAACCAGGTAAGGGGGTTCAAAAGAAATGCCCACCATCGGAGGAAAATTTCGGCTGTAAAAGCCCAAATCTGGATTCCTCTGACACATTCTAATGTCACTATTCCTGATCTTGATTTCTCCATATGTTAATGAGTTTCTAGTGTAAATGTAGAGCAAATCAATGTCAGAATAGAGCCTAGAAAGTCTGAAAATGACAATAATTTAAACCACACTGATCCGGCATTTGTAATTAAGAACCATTAGTCCTTACTTTTTTTTCTCCTTTTATCTGCATTTGTTCTCATTGTTTAACTCCACAGAAAGGGCGTCAACATTTGATGAGATTAATGCTTATTTTAGACTTGCAGCCAAATATTTTATTATTTAGTGCATGTGTGTGACCATAACCAGCCCTACCTGAAAGCTAAGCTGATATTCTTTATTAGAATTCCACATTATGAGCCAGGGAGGGCAGTGCTACACCTCAGTAGTGATATGCAGGGGAAACAAAGGATGGACAGGACAAAACAGGACGGACAGGGACAGGGATTAGCAAGCAGTGATATTAAACTGAAGAAGGTCAGGTGCTGTGTTATTCCCGACTATTAATTACCCATCAATAAAACAAACAAATGAAAAACATTTAAAAACAAACAAACAACAAACAAACAAACCAGAAAACAAAAGAAACAAAACAAAAAATAAAAAGATAAACAAACAAACAGTCCTTACTCTTATTTTTTTTTTAAATTTATTTACTGACAGCTTCACAGTAAAGTTTACCAAGATATACACAATAATGGTTAAAATATTGTTTCACAAGAAACATAAATTCAGGATCATTCAATTACTATGAAAAAGGGCTAAAAAGATTAAAAGAGGGGTGACAATAGCAACCAGTGAGACAGAAAAATTAAGGAAAGAAGGACAAAAATCGGGCAGCAAAAGTGATAGGAAAAAAATACTGAAATACTGCAACGCTCAAAAAACTGTAAAAGTCGTGAAAATAAAGGGAAATATATGTGAACTAATAATATCATTAGCTGACTGCTAAAGTAAAACAGTGCTATTTATGGTCACTAAAATAATAAATGATTGTGATTTGTAAAAATATAGATTTTTGATGTGAACAATATATATAGCTTACCCTGTTTTTTTAAAGTCAACATATATATATTTTTTAGAAATATTTTTGTGTAATGTTATTGAATACTATCTGCAATTTAACAAAACAGGAACAATAATTAAAATAACACAAACATAAATGTCTTTCAAACAATGCAAAAATATATGTAAAACTTTTTTTGGCCGGTTCAAGTACCGTAAAAGAAAAAAAAAATACAACCATTTTATGGTTAAATGTTGTAAAGGAATACAATACGATTTAAAAAGTACAGATTTTTTTATGTGGACAATATTTACAGTTTTTTTGTAACGGTTAACATGTAAAAAAGGTCAAAAGATGATCAATCCCTACAGATCTGCATGTTAAACTGGTCAACTTTACTGCGGAGATAAACATATTTATGGCCTGGTACAAAAACGGTTTTGGGTTCTACAGTAAATGTCTTAGTTCACTACAATTGTACCGTTTTTTTAATATAACTTAACTATATAATTTGCATTAAAGCTAAAAGACATTGCACCTCCTGTCTCACTGAACTGGGAGCTTCAGCTTCAAAACCACTATTCAGGAACCACTAACCCTAAGCTTAACCCTAACCCTTCATTTACAAAGTTGCTGCCACTGTTTTTTTTTCTAATCAAAGTGGCCTGTCTAATGGAGATGTCCCCTGTTTGTTCAGTCCATGCAAGTCCGAATGTGTTTTCTCATCAATTATGGATTACAGCATGTAGGGCGGTGCTGGCACATCCCTCAAACATCAGTTCACATTGTTTAAAGCGGATGCCTGTGGTTGTAAAACTAATTCAATAAAGTAGATTTAAATGTGGCTTTTGGCCGGCAGCCGGTGCTGATGTAAAAGCTGATAAATCAGGTGCGGCAAACATTTATGTAACTTTTACATTCTCTCCTCCAGTGTTTTGCACTTCTGAAAATGTACCCAGCACACTTTTCATCCATTTTATGGACTCAAAATCTCTAGTTCATAAATATAGATGAATGTAAATGGGAAAGAAAATGTCTAAGAGGCATTCAAGATGAATTAAAGTGTGACTTTTCAAATAGCATTTTAACCAGATGTCCAAAAAACAAACACAGTTGCACTTTCCTTTTAGGGTTTTCTTCTAATACCTATACTCACTTTTCAAATAGCCTCTGCAGCTAATCTGGCCTGCCAACTTGTATGTAATTAACTGTTTTTCACTCAACTTTGGATCAATAATCTAGACCTGTACCAAGGTTTCCAAATGATGGAAAACATTGACATTTTCCTTCTTTATCATTGAACAAGCTGCAGCTAAACTCCATCAACATACTGATGAACATTTTAATTTCATGCTCAGCAACCAGATTCCACCGCATGACACCAACATCATCCCTTTATAAAGGCAAACAAGCTGTTCCAGAGCACAGGAAGTGCAATTTCCCTCAGCTGCAAAGACAAAATTGCCTCATACTACACACATTAAGCAGCATGCTATGCAGGAGGTGAAGGAGAAGGATGGATGAGTTGTGAGGAGATAACAGCGAAAGTAGAGGAGCCATTTGTTGTAGGACAACTCAGGAAGCATCACAAGTTGCAGGATTCCAAGAAAAAGAAAAAAGGAACATCTGTTCAAAAAAATGTCAGCCTGCCTGGATACACAGCAGAGGAGTGTCTCACCAAGATATCTGATGACATTTATGACAACAGTGCAGCAGATCCTGGGAGTACATTTTCAATTGCCTCAATGACAGCGGACAGCGCTGTATATACAGTGTCCCCAAAAATGTATACACCTTTTAGCAGCTGATAACTGACCTCACTCCACTAGACTTCTTTTTATGGGGATACCTAAAAGACAAAGTCTGCGCAATGAGACCGGCAACAGTCACTGAATTGAGAGCAACCACTGAATGTGAATGCACGCAAATACCAAGGGAATTGTTTCATGACGTGTGCTACTCCATCGCTTTGCGTTGTCGGCAGTGTCTGGACCAGACACTGCCGACAACGTCTCAAACTGACATCAGTTTGAGAACAGGCAGTGACAAAACAATAGAATGATGTTTGTAAATTCTTTTACATGTTGAAAATTAAATAAATTTTACAATAAACACCTAGTTTACAATTAGGTAGTTGCTAGAGGTACGGACCCGTACCCGTAGCCTGTGGCCTACGGATACGGCACTTTCCATTTGCCAATCGGATACGCGAGATCTGGTCCGTGACTCCCGGTAGACGCTGGAGGTACGGACCCATAGCATCGGTACTACAGGTACGGACCCTAAACCTAAACCTAACACTAAACCTAACCTTAACCTTTGCTTACCTTTCAACAGTTTGCAGTGGTTAGCAGCTTCTTGACTCGCGAGACTCGCGTACGGGTCTGTATCTGTCTGGCAAATGGAAAGTGCCGTATCGGGCTACGGGTACGGGTCCGTATCTGTAGACACTACCTTACAATTATTTAAAGTGTGTATACATTTTTTTGGGACACCCTGTATACACATATAGCAACACGAAATAGCCAGGGTGATCCCAAACTTTTAAATGGTAAAGTTTGGGATCACCCTGGCTATTTCATGTTTTCCAGGTAAACTCACACTTTTATTCATGTGCTAACATATTTGCATGAGGGTTTTCTAATCATCAATTGGCCTTTCAAAAATTAGCTAACACAATGGACCATTAGAAGACAGCTGTGATGGTTGTTGGAAATTGGTCTCTGCACTCCTATGTAGATATTTCATTAAAAAGCAGCCATTTCCAGCTAGAATAGTCATTTACCACATTAACAATGTCTACACTGAAAAAAAAATGTTTTTCTTTTCTTTCATTTCGTGTTTAATGCTAAAGTATATTTTCCTGGTTATTCTTCACAAATATGCATACTTTTGCTGTATCCCTTTGAACCCTCACACCCGCCAGTGGCTTTAAAAAGTGGCCCAAATTCATTATTCATCAGCTGGAAACACAGAAAAAGAAACACCGGTCAGATTTTCTTGTTTACAACAGTCCGCACCGGACTACTCGTCGAACATTTCCATAAACAAATGAATGTGGAAAAACAAAAAAATCTGCATTTTGGACACAACCACAAAGTTACTGGAGACTCGGCTACAAACAACACAGACTTTTCAGCGGAATTTGGTTGAACTGCAGGCTGTGTTCACATAGAGCAGAGAGTATGGAGTATATCTATAGTGTATGGTAGTCACCTTTTTGTTTTTGTCTTTTTATTTTCTACCAGTATTGCTAACACCTGTGAGGGCTTCAAAAATGTACATGTCAATGTCAGGTTTTGCAAATTTTTGTAAAACAAAGAATCACTGAAATTCTGCTTTGTTTTTTTTTTCTTTTTTTTTAGGATTTATTGAAGAATTAATGCACTTAATATTCTTTTTTTTTGGCTCTTTACTTCTAAGCATGATTGTGCTGCTTCCTCAGACATATAGGATTTTCTATAGGCCACAGTGACTAACAATGTGTAAGGAGTAAAGCCTGAAACTGCTTGGGGTTCAAGTGGCATTTTCAGTGCAGTGTTTTAAAGTGTCTATTAATTTTATAGGCTGCACAGCGGCAAGGTGGTTGGCACGGTCACCTTGTACCGATAAGATCCCCGGTTCGCGTTCCAGCCTCAGCCTGGGATCTTTCTGCATGGTTTGCATGTTCTCCCTGTGCATGTGTGGGTTTTCTCTGGGTACTCCAGCTTCCTCCCACAATCCAAAAACATACTGAGGTTAATTGGTAACTCTAAATTGTCTGTAGGCGTGAATGCGAGTTTACTCGTTAGTCTCCCTGTGACAGACTGGCGACCTGTCCACAGTCTCTCCTGCCTTCACTTTAAGTCAGCTGAGACAGGTGTATAGATAATGAACGGATAGAGGTTTTTTATGCAATGAGGTTGACGGATAGCAGGAGATGAACTGCAGCTGTTTGCAGAACGCTGTTTACTGCTAGTGCTAGTGAAATGTGTTAAGTGCCTGATGGACAGAATCGAAATGAAACTTTCTCAGTAATCCCTTGAAATTTGCACATTTGAAACCAGTTCTTGATGCTCAACTGCAGGCCTAACAGAAAACATTATGTGACAAACCCTCACCTCTGAACATGCCAGGTGTTTGCAGAGCTGTCTCTAGCTTGTAGAAAACCTGCGATGATTCAATGACATCTAGGGGTGTAGCTCTCCACCTTCCTCAAGCCATCAAACTTTTTCAAGTGATCTTGAAGAATATTTAGAACTTGTCTAAATCCAACCACATCCAGACTGACAGATGTCTGTCTCCAGGCTGTTCTGAAGGGAAAGTCACTCATCTGCCAGTTGTCTGACAGCCAACAATAAACATGCATTGGGCAAAATGGGAGTAAAACATTACAAATAGTTGGATTTTCTTGTGGAAAAAACAAAACTCTTGATGCTTTCCACTCCAAGCTGTGAGAGAGCTGCTACTATCATCTGGAGGCCACTGGTGTCACCAGCAGCAGCTGAAATGTTCTCTTTGTCGCATTAAAGCAGCAGCAAAATACCACAATATCAACACGCAGTACAATTGCCGTGATACAGATGGCACAATTGCTGCTGCAGCATTTACCTCAGAGAGACTGAACTTACAGGTTACACCAAACAATATGAACGAGTGCTCAGCATCCTCCAAAAATGTGATTCGTCCATGTGACTGATTTCTTAACTGTTTGGTGGCAACAACAAATTAATCACATATCGTGCAACCTAGATTTAGTACAAACAAAAGAGCAAAAACACTTGAATCAATAAAAGAATTAGACAATGAATATCTTGTAGCTGTTTAAATTTGACACATACAGTGGGGAAAAGTATTGAACGAGTCAACTTTTTCTCATCACATTTATTTCCAAAGATGCAATTCAAACAAAATTTCTACCAGACATTGGTATTAACTCAAATAATCCACACATGAACAAGAAATCACAACGTTCAGGTCCATAAATAATGATTATGTGGAATTAAGTGCGATAACACAGGAAAAAAAAAAAAAGTATTGAACACGCTAACTGAGACTGGGATGAGAAACAACCCCATGCCATGATGCTTCCACCTCCAAACTTCACTGTTGGTATAGTGTTTTTTGGGTGATGTGCAGTGCCATTTCTCCTCCAAACATGGTATGTAGTATGGCAGCTGAAAAGTTCAATTTTGGTCTCATCTGACCAGACAACATTCTCCCAGTACTCTACAGGCTTGTCAAGATGCTGTTTAGCAAACTTTAGACAAGCTTCAACATGCCTTTTTTTGAGGAATGGAGTCTTGCGGGCTGAGTGTCCATAGAGACCATGGCGGTGGAGTGCACTGTCTATTGTTTTCTCTGTAACAATTGTACCTGCTGCCTCCAAGTCTTTCTGGAGCACTTTCAGGGTGGTCCTTGGCTCGTTGAGTACTCTTCTGACTATCTTTCTGACTCCCTGGTCAGAAATCTTGCAAGGAGCTCCTGTGCGTGGCCTGTTGATGGTAAGGTGGTGCTTCTTCCACTTGCGAATAATGGCCCCAACGGTGCTGACTGGAATATTCAGGTGCTTTGATATCAGTCTGTAACCAGTTCCATTCTGATGCTGAGCAACAATCAGGTTGCAAATGTCTTCAGAGAGCTCTTTGCATTTACCCATCATGAGGTGTGTCATATTTAACTGCTTGGTGGAAAAAAAAGACCTTTTTTATAGGACCATCAAATTGCTCTAGCCCAGCTGATGTTGGTTTGCACTAATTGGAAGTTCAAGTAATAATTACTGACAGATTCCAGGTGGTATGGTGCATTTCCTTGCCAAAGTATACAGTCTTTCCATGGTGTGTTCAATACTTTTTTCCTGAGTTATTGTACTTAATTCCACATAATCATTATTCATGGACTTGAATGTCATGATTTCTTTTCATGTGTGGATTATTTGAGTTAATATCAATGTCTGGTAGAAATTTTGTTTGAATTGCATCTTTGGAAATAAATGTGATGAGAAAAAAGTTGACGCATTCAATACTTATTTTCCCCACTGTAAATATTGCTCATCTTGTGCTAACTGTACCTGATATCCCAAAATCGAAGATGGCTAAGTTAACAGTCATGATCTCCGGAGGCTTCAACTTGGTCTTGCGTTTGATGGTCATATAAATAACGTAGCCGTTTCCTGTTGCCGACATGATTCCTGTAAGAGAAACAAGAGAAACTGCTATTTGCACTTTTTAAACACCACTGTGACTGTCCTGAAAACATCTCAGTATGTCTTAATTCGGCAGGGACTTAAAATTGAATCAGCTGTATTCAAACACAATGTTGCTTAGTGAACAAAACACTGAAAACGAGTCTGTTAATGCACATTGGCTGCAGAATAATGTAACCAGGTGGGCAAATAATCTAATATAAAACATACATTGCTTACTCTTACCATCAATCTTGAGTCAGAATCAAATAAAAAAACTAAATAATTCAAAGCATGACTGTGAAGTCTTACAGGTATACAGGGATGAGAATTTTCCGCGGATCCGCGGAATTCCACGGATTTTATCATTGCCAGCATCATTCTTGTGAATCGTCTAAATTCGAGGAGAAAATTTTTTTGGGAGGTGAGGTATGTTTATGGTCGGCGAGTCGTAATATCGAACGGCTGCTAATATCCACCGCGCTGAATGCTATCCGCCACTCAGTGAGAGCAGTCATGTACAGCAGTGTTTCCCCTCCTATATGACCGACGAGGCGGGCCGCCTCGCTGGTATAGGCGACCGCCTCATTACAATTTTGCCGACATTGCCGCCTCACTGGTCCGCACCAAAAAAAAAAAAAAAAAAAGTAATGCTAAATATTAGAAAGCATTGACATATAAGTCCGGTATATTCGCCGCTGAAATCAACAAGTCAGAATGGCAGCCTTTTCTCGCCGTGGGTGAAGACAGCAAGGCACATCCCTGTTGGTCGGTAACACTCAGTTCTTGTGTGACATCCCGTGAGTTCGTGTTTCAAACGTCGGTCGTTCCGATTGGCGAACAACGAGCATGGCGGACAAGAAGCGGCAGCGCTCCATCGTTTCGTTTTTCGGGGCTAAAAGCAGGTGTGTATCACAGACATATGTCAAATTAAGTATCAAAACTATCGCATGTCATCAAAATAAAGTGAGCAACGCAGTGTAGGCATCGATCTTGCTTCCTTTACTGAGTTTGCTTACTGTTTTGTTGTCCGCGGCGATACGAATTGACAGTGACTGCAAAAATGGCTCCCGTTAAAACATTTAGGCACGACAAAACCCGTTCTCACGAACGAGACAAATGATTTCAACGGAATATAAAATTCCTAGTTTCTTTTGATAAAATGATTTATAGAGTGCCCGAAATTATATCATTCAATGGCAAAACAAATTCTGTGCTCAAATTCTAGTTCGGTGTTCAAAAAGGTAACAGTTTTGAAAACAGAACTAACTCCTTCAGAAAACCAGTTGTTAACCCAGAGTTGAAGTTTTCTTTCACATTTTTAAGTAAAATGAAGGTCATGACATAACCTTTTTATTATGAATAAAAATGAAGTGGGAATTTGGTACCTAACGTAGTTGTTTTTAGAAAAAAAGTAAAAGTCACCACTTGATTCCAGATTCAAGTCCTTTGTCATCTTTTTCAAATTTGTAATAAGAACTGATGTGGCATTTTGGAATGGCTTGTGGAAATCTGACCAGAATATAATAGACTGGACTAGTTGACATGTTTTGATCGCAAGGACAAGTGGGTTTATATTTGTCATATTTTCTCCCTATCACTAATTTTTAGAAAAGAAACATGAAAATTTTATTTAATTTAGTTTTTGGAAATGGCTACAAATACAACAAAATGTGCTCCAAATTGTGCCAGAATGCCCCATTTTGCATTTTGATTTTCAAAATTTTTCCGGGGGAGCATGCCCCTGGACCCCCCTAGTTGCTTCGCGCCTCCGGCCCCCAGACCCCCGGCTAATTTTCAGCTGAAAATATTTTTTCTCATTCTCATCCCTGGGTATACAAATGATTGTATAGAAAATGTATTAGGACATGGATAAGGGTTAAGAGGAATGAAGACAGGTTGTAAGAAGCAAAACATCAGCTTTCCTTAGAAGCTTCGAGGTTACATGAACCACAGGCAGCCCGTTAGCCTTCAAAGCTAATGCAAGAAATTGCACTTCAGCTAAATACTGAAACAACATTCATTTATTTACAGTGAAATGTGCTCAGAAATGGTTTAAAAAAGAAAACAGCAGCCTTCCAGAAAGAATTTAAGCCAACTTCCTGCAATGTTTAATCTCCTTTTAAAT
This sequence comes from Acanthochromis polyacanthus, assembly GCF_021347895.1. NCBI lineage: Eukaryota > Metazoa > Chordata > Actinopteri > Pomacentridae > Acanthochromis > Acanthochromis polyacanthus. Next base: position 26,652,555 of record NC_067128.1, on the reverse strand, counting down.
CCATTTTGGTGTTTATAAGCACCCTGACAATTAGAAACGACATGCTGTCATTGTTACCTCTGTTTGCCTGTAGTTTGGTGCTGCAAAATAAGTGTAAAATAAGTTCTTATCAGAGCTTTTTGGTGTGACGCTGCTGCTAGAAAATTAATGAGAGCAATGAGACAGCACACCTGAGGGCAATAAAACCAAAAAAGTAAGAATTCTCTGTGGGATTCGTCAGTTACATACATACATACATAACCGCACTGCAGGCACATGATTCATAATGAATATATGTTTTAAAAAAGAAGGAGTTAAGCTGCCTTTGGAGTGACAAATAATGTTTTGTGCTACAACTGTGGAGTAATATATCATGAACTTCTGCTTTTTGGTGCTAAATCGAAGCTTTTCTGCAGCTGAATGGTTAGAGGTTGACACTGCTGCTTCTCCCACTCTCGTCCTGTCAGTAAACTAATGTCCAGTCTCACATGAAGCGCAATCATAAGCTTGTCCTGTTTTGTGTCACTTCTGATTCACACATGCCATTGAAGTCGGAAAATCATGTTTTATTCAACTAAGATGTTACTGAGATGAGGTTGTTTTCTCTGATCTGCAGAGAACTGGACAGACTGCTTTTATCTCCTGTAGACTTACTGGAATCCTCTATATTCTGGTCTTAGCATTAACATTAAGAGCTGAACAATATTGCTTCTAACATGCGTCATGAGACAGTATCCACTATTAATTGTTGTTGTCTTTGAGTTTGATAATTGATTGGACAGTTTGATTATTTAAAGCATCCAGGCTCCAGTACGTTTCGCTTATTTGCTTTCTTCTTGTCAGCCTGATTGCTGATTAAAATCCCCTAGCTGCTACTTACAGTGCCTTGTGAAAGTATTCGGCCCCCTTGAACTTTTCAACCTTTCGCCACATTTCAGGCTTCAAACATATAGATATAAAATTTTAATTTTTTGTAAAGAATCAACAACAAGTGGGACACAATCGTGAAGTGGAATGAAATTTACTGGATATTTTAAACTTTTTTAACAAATAAAAACCTGAAAAGTGGGGCGTGCAATATTATTCGGCCCCCTTGCATTAATACTTTGTAGCGCCACCTTTTGCTGCAATTACAGCTGCAAGTCGCTTGGGGTATGTCTCTATCAGTTTTGCACATGGAGAGACTGAAATTCTTGCCCATTCTTCCTTGCAAAACAGCTCGAGCTCAGTGAGGTTGGATGGAGAGCGTTTGTGAACAGCAGTCTTCAGCTCTGCCCACAGATTCTCGATTGGATTCAGGTCTGGACTTTGACTTGGCCATTCTAACACCTGGATACGTTTATTTGTGAACCATTCCATTGTAGATTTGGCTTTATGTTTTGGATCATTGTCCTGTTGGAAGATAAATCTCCGTCCCAGTCTCAGGTCTTTTGCAGACTCCAACAGGTTTTCTTCCAGAATGGTCCTGTATTTGGCTCCATTCATCTTCCCATCAATTTTAACCATCTTCCCTGTCCCTGCTGAAGAAAAGCAGGCCCAAACCATGAGGCTGCCACCACCATGTTTGACAGTGGGGATGGTGTGTTCAGGGTGATGAGCTGTGTTGCTTTTACGCCAAACATATCGTTTTGCATTGTGGCCAAAAAGTTCCATTTTGGTTTCATCTGACCAGAGCACCTTCTTCCACATGTTTGGTGTGTCTCCCAGGTGGCTTGTGGCAAACTTTAAACGAGACTTTTTATGGATATCTTTGAGAAATGGCTTTCTTGCCACTCTTCCACAAAGGCCAGATTTGTGCAGTGTACGACTGATTGTTGTCCTATGGACAGACTTTCCCACCTCAGCTGTAGATCTCTGCAGTTCATCCAGAGTGATCATTGGCCTCTTGGCTGCATCTCTGATCAGTCTTCTACTTGTTTGAGGTGAAGGTTTAGAGGGACGACCGGGTCTTGGTAGATTTGCAGTGGTCTGATACTCCTTCCATTTCAATATGATTGCTTGCACAGTGCTCCTTGAGATGTTTAAAGCTTGGGAAATCTTTTTGTATCCAAATCCGGCTTTAAACTTCTCCACAACGGTATCTCGGACCTGCCTGGTGTGTTCCTTGGTCTTCATGATGCTCTCTGCACTTTAAACAGAACCCTGAGACTATCACAAAGCAGGTGCATTTATACGGAGACTTGATTACACACAGGTGGATTCTATTTATCATCATCAGTCATTTAGGACAACATTGGATCATTCAGAGATCCTCACTGAACTTCTGGAGTGAGTTTGCTGCACTGAAAGTAAAGGGGCCGAATAATATTGCACACCCCACTTTTCAGGTTTTTATTTGTTAAAAAAGTATATAATATCCAATAAATTTCATTCCACTTCATGATTGTGTCCCAATTGTTGTTGATTCTTGACAAAAAATTAAAATTTTATATCTTTATGTTTGAAGCCTGAAATGTGGCAAAAGGTTGAAAAGTTCAAGGGGGCCGAATACTTTCGCAAGGCACTGTACATCTCAGTCATTATGGAACAGATCTCAACTCCTGTGGTTCCCATACAAGAAAAGTCATGGTTTAAAATTACCTTTGCGATTGCTTTAAATAGTTTGTAATTATATGTATTTTATTCGTATTACAATTACAGTTAAAAATTGTAAAACTCCACCAGCGAAAAGTGTGATGCTTCACTATTGATTACCATTTTCTAATCAGAATCAGTGGCAAATAATACAGAAAAATATCTATATTAAGCTCTCTTCGATTTTGCATTTTTATCATGCACACCTTTAATACAACCAAAGCAACTGTGGCTCAGATCTCAATTACAAAAGCAAATTTCTCCAAATGCCTGAAAATATGTAACCATGGAGATCCTCTCCAGCGCTTTTGTCCCACAACGCCTGAATTAAGCATTGTTGTTGTTGTTTTTTTTAACAGCTATACATTTTAAATTGGTTTGCATCTCACAGCAAGACGCATGTACAAGGCAACTGCTACTAGTACTGCACGAAATACAGTGTTGACATAACTATACGACATGGAAATATCATGAAACATGATGGGTATAAATATTTAATGTATTTATCCTTGTTTTATGCTTGCAGCTATATTAAGCACTTTTGTTGAATTTTATGCATGAGCTTTGCTATTTCACGAAACACCAATGTTTGAAAAGGTGAGAATATGCGCCAAGAACCACTAGAAGACAGTGTGTTAATATCAGTAGGAGCCCTTTGAAATGAGCCTCTCTCCTCAGTGATAATGGAAGCTGAAATTAAATTCATATGACATTGAAATTAGCAGTGTTTCATGTGCAGGGACTCCCATGACTTTGTATTTAAAACAGGTTTCCACTCAGTTACACTCAATAGATACAGAGAGCTGCAGTCTCACATAAATTCAGCTCTGTCAACCATTAAACGGAGCTTCTCGTATTAGCTTTTGGACAGCTTTCTTTTCTCATTTGTAACCTTTTATTTTCAGCAAACGTTGTGGAATAACAGACCAGCACGCTTTTTCTTTTCACACGTAACTACTGGATGCAGACAGTTTTCCTTTTAAAATGAAGCAAAAGATTTTATTCCTCCAAAGGAATTCTTCATAAATGACAAACAAATGTAGAAATGCAGCAGTTTTTCTTGTCTTGTCGCTGTCAACTTACTGTGAATGAAGCATGACAAGTAAGAGCTTCAGGCGGTCACCATCCAGTTGCTGTCAAACCAACATATTTTGGCTATCAAATCGCTGCTAATGTCACCCTTTAATAACCTGAAATTCTATAAAACAACTATACAGATTATCGTGGCCTGTTGTGTCTTTTCTTAGCTTCAGATTTAAAACACTTGTGTTTAAATGGAGCAACATTGAGATAAGAATGCAGCAGTCCAAAAAGCTGTAACATTTGTAGTTTTTATCCAGAAGGTCTTCCAGTATAATCAACATGCTGTATCTAATGTGAACCGACGCAGTGAACCTTGAAATTGTTTGTCTTGTCCTTGAACTGCTTAAGAGGAAAATTTGACTTTTAAAGTACAATGACCAAGTATATGGTGTGTTGTGTAACATGTAACGGTAGAACATAGATATGGTATGTCATACATACGGTGGCCGACAAGGGCATACGCGCAGCAAACAAAAAAACGCAATACAAACGGCCAAAATGCAATACAAACGATCAAAACGCTGCAAACATAGGAATGATGTAAACCCAAAAACACATAAAACAAATGCAACAGAGAAATGCTGCATACAAACCCCGAAACAACTGCAAGAGAGAGACGCTGCAAATTCACGGAAGGTCGCCAGGCCACTAGGAGGAGCGGACCATACGGAAGGGACTGATCTTTTATACTGACAGGAAATACCCAGGAGGAAGTTGCAAAGAAGACAGCGGGATAAGAAAATTTGCAAACACTTGGAGAGGAGAATAAAAAGGTATGTTTTCCCTTACGTCTTTTTTAAACACTCGGCCCTAGTCTCTTACAGTATTATCCAACAGCAGCAAATTTACGTAGCAAATATTAGCATGCGTCTGTCTAGCAGACCGTTGCTAGGGACGCCGTTCTGATCGGCGTCCCTAGCAACGGTCTGCTCCCCCTAGTGGCTTGGCGACCTTCCGTGAATTTGCAGCGTCTCTCTCTTGCAGTTGTTTCGGGGTTTGTATTCCTGGATCCAGAGGGTGATTCGGATCACCTCCAAAATCTAATCGATTCTTACTCTTGCTCTTCCGGACATCCTGTAAAAATTTGGTGAAAATCCGTCCATGATTTTTGAGTTATGCTGTTAACAGACAAACAGACACACACACATACACACACACACACACACACAGACGGACAGACAAACAAACAAACTCCGGTGATTACATAACCTCCTGGCGGAGATAATCAAGTGGAACAATCAAATCATCTTGAGGACATTTACGGAAAATTGATACACGTCCGACAGTGTCATTTAGCCTGGATTCGGTCATGTACTTTTGTTTTTAGAAAGAGTGTATCTAATATGAAACACATTAAGCTAATTTGAAAGAAAAGTGTGTCTGGAAAAAGTTGTCTTATGAGACTTATGTAAAGCGGATGAACTGGGCTCTTTCTCAGAAACAATAGAAAGCAAAACTTGATTAAAGGCGGCAAATCAAACAGCTTTTAGAGGTACTGACTTACTACTGACTTCTTTCAGTTCAAACTGATGCCAGCTTTGTTTTTTACTTTGCTGCCATGTCTTCATTTGCTTTACGTGTCTGTATAATGGTTTCTGGTTTTAATTTGCAAAGAAAAATATTTTTTCTTGATATTTTTCTCATTTTCCACCTGATAAAATTCCCCTATCAGGGCTTCTAGCTTAAGCTTAGGTCCGACACTAATGCAGTTATGTACAGTACAACGAACGCTAACCTCCATGTAAGTTGTGCAGGTTTAAGGAATGATTTATGTTTAAATAAGTACTTTGTTAGCGTTGGACTATGTTATTTGATTACAATAATAAACAGAAATGGAAATAATAAACACAAATGGAACCCGCATGATTAAAACAAATATGAGTTGTCTTGTTTGTTGATCCATATATCCACGCTGACCTCCTCACTACACTACAGCTGTCAGACATTAGCTATAATAAAAATGGGAATGTTATAAAGATAACAAACTTATTCAGAAGTTTGTTTTGTAAAGCTAACACAATAACCATGACAACATTATGAAAAGACCTTGCAAAGTTAACACTTTAGTCATAACAGCTGATGAAGGTGCTTTGGTGCAAACAGTGGCTCAGCTGAATTATCTTTTTTACTATTTAATAACAACAATAATAATAATCATGCATTTTATTTGCAAGCACCTTTCTTGACACCCAAGGTCACTTTACAGTAAAAATAAATACAACAAAACAGATAAAAACCATACAAAAAGATAAAAACATACATGAAGATAAAAAGCATACTTAAAGAAAGACGTAGCTAGAGGCTTTCCGCATGAACGAGCCGCACAGAAATGAGTTGCGCGGAAATCCGTGCAAGAGACCGTGTGACTTTACACTCCATGCAGCGTCCGCTCCCAAACTGGAAAGACGAGGCTGCTAAAATGATGTAATTTGTCTGCATGGAGCCGCACAGACCTTGCGGATGTGGCAAGCATAAAACAAGCTTAAATTGTCCTGAACAGCTGAGTTTTGAGTTTGGATTTTTAGAGAGACAGAGGGTCAATATTTTGAATGTCCAGTGGGAGTGAGTTCCAGAGTTTGTGAGCAGAGCAGCTGAAAGCCCTGCTCCCCATGGTGCTGAGGTGGGTGGAGGGCACTGTGAGGTGGATGAAGAAAGAGGATCTGAGAGAGGAGGCGATGTGAGGAAGATCAGACAGATAGGGAGGGGCAAGGTTATGGATGACATTGAATGTATACAGGAGGATTTTGAATTCTATTCTGGGTGACAGGGAGCCAGTAGAGCTGCTGTAGGACAGGGGTGATGTGCTGAAATTAGGGGATTTTGGAGATGATGCGAGCAGCTGAATTCTGGACCAGCTGAAGATTATGGAGGGATTTGTGAGGGAGACCAAAGAGGAGAGAGTTGCAGTAATCAATGCAGGAAGTGACGAGGTTGTGGACCAAGATAGAGGTAGTGTAGGGGATGAGGGATGGGCGGAGATGATTGATGTTGCGGGGATGGAAATATGCAGACTGAGTGATGTTATTGATGTGAGATTGGAAAGAAAAGAAGGAATAAGGATGACACCCAGACTCTTAACCTGATGGGAGGGAGAAACTGAGGCACTGTCAGTGATGAGGGAGAAACTGTCAACTCTGGATAGCATTGATTTTGTTCCAGTGAAAAGAATCTCTGTTTTGTCACTGCTTAGTTTTAGGAGGTCTGAGGTGAACCAGGATTTTATTTTTGACAAGCAGGTAGTGAGGGAGGAGTGTGGGAGTTGGGTTTACTGGATAGGTAGAGCTGGGTGTCATCCGCGTAACAATGCAAATGAATGTTGTATTTACGGAAGATATTGCCAAGGGAAAGGAGGTATATGATGATGAGAAGGGGCCCCAGGACAGAGCCCTGGGGCACACCTGAGGACACAGGGGAGTAATCCAGAATCAGCTGCTTGGAGGAGATCATTAGTTATTTTTATGAGAGCGGTTTCTGTAATGTGGCAGGGGCGGAAACCAGACTGGATTAGTTTGTAGAGATTATTGTGAGTTGGATGGGAATGGAGTTGAGAAGCAACAGTGCACTGCCGTACGGGAAAATCGCATCTAGGTGACACGCGGCTATAGTCCTCTAAGTCATTGTTTACAAGAATTACGTTAAACCTGTGCATTTGCGCGATAACCCCAAGACCCGCACCTTTGCACACATAAGCCAATCGCAGTGGTCATTCGCCCCCTACTCTCACACACGTTGGCCCGCCTTCTTCTTCTTTGGTGTTTGTCTCCTTTCTTCTTCTTTTGGAGTTAAGGTTGAATGGCAAACCAGCTGATTTGTGCATTACTGTCAACTACTGGGCTGAAGTGTGGAGCAGAAGTTTGTCAACAACAAAAAATATTGAATAATAATTTAAAAAATGGCAAATTTACTGGTCGCACATGCGAGAGTCGATGAAAAAATTATTTGCACTGTCTCAAATTTTAGTAGCAAAATGTTACCATTTAGTTGCAGTCTGGAGCCCTGTCATGAGCAATGAGCATCCAGGTAGCGTAGCAGATACACTACCTGACTACCCACATGACAATTCTCATTATATAAAGGTCTTAGACAGTCACACTCGAAAACATTCTCTATCTGCCCATTGTTTATTTCTCCACTGAAAAGACACAAACAAGCTCAGTTCAAGACAGAATAAACCAATCCATCACATGGAACCTCTACCACTCATTTTATCTAGGAGATGTTATATTGTTGTCTATTTTTTAAAGTGTGCTTTACTAAGTTCTCAGTACCATCAGAAACAGTTTGTCTGGCTGATTTCAAGGTTATTATAGGAGCAGTTTTCTATATTGAAAATAAGACAAGATAGCCTTTATTGATTCCATGAAATTTACACCGCTACAGCAGAAAAAGCACAGGGACATTAGCTAAAAATAATAATAAAATAAAACAAATGACACAGGGCTATTTTATAAAGAGAAGAACATTGGTATAGTACAGATTCTTTTATCAGTCCATAAATTCTGATATTTCACAGATGGTCCTGACATTGCACAGATTCCTTGAATTTCTACAATTTCATTTAGCAGATGCTTTTATCTAAAGCGACGAACATCTGAGAGTAGATACAACACAAGCAAAAATCTAGTCAGGAGAAAACAACCTGGATAAGAGCCATGTAACAAGTTCAAGTGTGAACAAACAAAAGAAAAAGAAAAACAAAAAGAAAATCTGTATGGCATCCCCGTCAGCAGTGTTGTGCATTCACACAGTGTTGTGAATGCACAACACTGCTGACGGGGATGCCATACAGATTCATGTCAAAAATCCCGAACTATCCCTTTAAGTCCAATCAACACAGTGGTTCATAAGTTTAATAACAGAAAGAGACATTTAGAAAAACTGAGGCTGAGTACTGACTGGTAGTTTAGCTTTCAGTTCAGATCAGTGTTACACAACAATCAAATCAAGCTCCAAGCCATTAATCGGGAGACAGAGTCTCCAACTGGCCTGCTGATAATATTCTAATTCACAAAAGGAATAAATTAACACACACTGGGATTTATTTGTTTATATAGTAAATGCTGAATAATGTCCCTTGGCTGTTAGCTCATTTGAAAAGAAATAATTTCCACCAAAGATGAGATATGGGCCTATAAATGGTTATTAATGTAATCTGACAATTATAGCAGTTTGTTAATTTAAAACCCACTCTGGCAAAATTCAAAATTTGAAATTGTCAACGTGTCCCTATTTTGCCTTCTACACACTAGAAGATACAACATGAGCAAAATAAGCTGCCCTGACAGAGCATTTCCACCTTGTTGCTCCTGTGTAGCAATGAAAGTTGAATAAGTCCGTATTACATGTTGTTAATGTGCAGTTAGGAGTAGTTTCACAGTGTTTGATCAGAGTCTCAGGTGAGCTGGTGAACTCAGGCTGCCGTGAAGGGGTGAGTGGAGAGAGGCGAGGAATGCATCGATCTGCACATTCTATTGGAAGTATGTATGTAGAGTTGCATCCAAGACCATTTTAGACATGAAAACATGATTCACCAGTAAAAAAACAAGCTTCTAAATATGTAACTTGGATATACAGTGTTGAGTTTTTAGGGTTAAACCAACGACCCAAGAGGGTTCTTGATTTGCCGCTGGCCTCCTGTCACTTTCCAACAGTGACCCTGAAGAACAGCAAATTGCCCTTGGTCAAGATGTTTGCTCCTAATATAACAGCTGTTGTAGTTACGCCTCATTGCACTTCTTATTTGTAAAAAGAGCAGCGAGTAGTTATGTGATGACATGACACTAAGTACCGGTTAGAAATGTGAAAAATGTCTTGTTTTAGGTGGATTTTGGTGAATGTTTGTCCCACACCTTAAAAAAATTACTATGGAACAAAATAAATATTATTAACTAATAATATTTTTTGGAAACTAGCAGGGTTTATTTTCAAAATGCTGAATTATTCAGCTGTAAAAGATTGTAAAAAAAAAAAATTGCTTTACTAATTTAATATCAAATGCTGAAATCAATCATTAGGCCTGGGTGATAATACAACAGCAGCTTCTTTCTTTATTTAATGTGCATCAAGTGCATGATTCCTTCATTCTTATTTATTTATATTCATGTGGGCCATTTATTTATTTGTGTGTGTTTTATACTGTTGTATTAATGGTACAATTGTGACTTGATAAATAGACTAAAGCCCACCCTATACTGATAAAAAAGTGATAAGGAAAGCCAAAAGTAAAATCTCCTATTGATAATACTACTCATCCACATAGAAGCTGTCTGGGATATGAAGGAACCAGTGGATGTTTTGCTCCCAGGCCCAAAATATCATGAAATACTGGTTTTGTATTGTCATCTATGCCCATCTGTGAGTACCCTGTGTCTGTGTTTCTGGTGCAGAATGTCCACCATGCATGAACGTAGAGTCACTGCGTTCTGAATAATATTTCTCTGCAATAGAAAACAACACCCAAATAGCATCGTTATCACTGTGACAATCTGGACCCTAAGGAGATCAGCAGCAGGAGAGATCATCGTGTAAAATTTTCTTACCTCACAGTTTCTCCAAAAAAACTAAACAAAAACAAACAAAAAAAAAACCTAGCTAATTTGGGGCTGAGTAAACAACTATTAATCCCTCAGTAATAAATTTGCTGCCCAGTCAACTGCTTCCCATTCAGCCCATTTGATCTGCACAAACCTTTTCAGTGCTGAATGAACCAGATTCATCGATGAGGGTTCTATTTGGGCAGCTGAAGTGAAATTAATTAAATAAATAGCATAATGAGTGGACTGTACACCTCCTCGTTTCCATGTACTCATATGATGCATGGCACCAGGAATAAATATAATAGCCAATAGAGGCTCTCAGCCAAGATTTGGACTGCTGGAAGGTTCCCACAAGGAACAAAGTGTGAAAATAGCTCTAAAAATGAATAAACACACCACACCCCACAGAAAACCAACTGCTTATTCCCCAAAGCACATCATGCGACCTCTTCCTCGGTCCGTCTGTTTCCCAACTCTGATTTTCTGGTGGTTTATTATCTGACACTTAATCCAAACTATTGGAACTGAAAGATGGATGAAAAACTAATGAACACCCTTGAGCTTGTTGAATTTCCAGACCTGTGCAGGGCCAAACCACCCCCAAAACAATAGCAGAGAGGAGGAAAAAAAACCTAGCCTATTCTCCTGATGACGTACTTCCAGGCAAATACAGCTGCCAGGTTTATTACAAAAACACAACTGGAGTCTCTGAAAAGGAAACAATGCACTGTTAACAACATCGGCATTATGGCTACGGTGTCGTTACTGAATGCCACGGGGAGAGTGGTACTGATTGATGCTGAATGTGCACCACAACAAAATGCATTTTATCAGCTTTATCAGACTTTATCAGACTTCTAAAGGGGTCCTAACCTGTTAAGAGCTGCAAGAAATGAAAAGCAGAACTTACATCTGCATGATTGTGATACTAAACACAAGTTTGAAGTCATGCAGCTCCAGCAGTTAAAAGAATCTGTGAATTAGTTTGAAACAGCAAAGAAATGGAAGTCATTGAAGTAAAATGTTTTTTGTCATTTTAGTCGCTAATAGGGATCAACCGATGTGGATTTTTCAGGGCCGAGGCAGATTATTGGTAATCCAGAAAAGGCAATAACTAATATTTATAACCAATATACATTAAATGTAATGTTTTAAGAGCATGTGATAGTAGAGACCTGCCATTCATAACTAGACTTCTTCAGTAATACTTTTGGCTACACCTGAATATGCAAAATAGTAACAGGACTGATTAAATGAGGACATTCTCGATTGATCGGTTTGTCTCCTGCATGTATGTCTGATATTCTTCTCTATTTTCTTAATCTTTCTCTGTTTATCACTTTTATTGCCCACTACGGTCCAGGTCAGTGTTGCCAGATCTCGTAATAGAAACAAGCAACCGGCTCTATGGATACAAGCCCAAAAAAAGTCCAACAGCTGAACTGCAACATTTTGTAAATGGGAGGCCTCTTGACAACAGTATACATATATAAATTTATTTTTGTTTGCAGCAAATTGACAGTTAAAGCATTAAAACATTAAATAAATTAAATGTTTAAAGTCTAATTAAAATAAAAGACGTGCATTATGTGTAAACAACAGTAAATTGACAGTAAACAGTCAGCATAAAAGCATTGAATAACTTATGTGTGACAGGCTACTTAAAGGCATTAGAGGAGATTTAATTTGAACGTAGCATGCGCATGTGCACATACACACGTGGACAAAATTGTTGGTACCCCTCAGTTAAAGGAGGAAAAACCCACAATTCTCACTGAAATCACTTGAAACTCACAAAAGTAACAATAAATAAAAATTTATTGAAAATTAAATAATCAAAATCAGCCATCACTTTTGAATTGTTGATTAACATAATTATTTAAAAAAACAAACTAATGAAATAGGGCTGGACAAAAATGATGGTACCCATAACTTAATATTTTGTTGCACAACCTTTTGAGGCAATCACTGCAATTAAACGATTTCTGTATTTGTCAATGAGCGTTCTGCAGCTGTCAACAGGTATTTTGGCCCACTCCTCATGAGCAAACAGCTCCAGTTGTCTCAGGTTTGATGGGTGTCTTCTCCAAATGGCATGTTTCAGCTCCTTCCACATATGTTCAATGGGATTCAGATCTGGGCTCATAGAAGGCCACTTTAGAATAGTCCAACGCTTTTCTCTCAGCCATTTTTGGGTGTTTTTGGCTGTGTGTTTTGGATCGTTGTCCTGTTGGAAGACCCATGACCTGCGACTGAGACCAAGCTTTCTGACACTAGGCAGCACATTTCTCTCCAGAATGCCTTGATAGTCTTCAGATTTCATCGTACCTTGCACACTTTCAAGACACCCTGTGCCAGATGCAGCAAAGCAGCCCCAAAACATTACTGAGCCTCCTCCATGTTTCACCGTAGGGACAGTGTTCTTTTCTTCGTATGCTTGGTTTTTGAGTCTATGAACATAGAGTTGATGTGCCTTACCAAAAAGCTCCAGTTTGGTCTCATCTGTCCAAAGGACATTCTCCCAGAAGCTTTGTGGCTTGTCAACATGCATTTTTGCAAATTCCAGTCTGGCTTTTTTATGAGTTTTTTTCAGCAGTGGTGTCCTCCTTGGTCGTCTCCCATGAAGTCCACTTTGGCTCAAACAACGACGAATGGTGCGATCTGACACTGATGTACCTTGGCCTTGGAGTTCACCTTTAATTTCTTTGGAGGTTGCTCTGGGCTCTTTGGATACAATTCCAACGATCCGTCTCTTCAATTTGTCGTCAATTTTCCTCTTGCGGCCACGTCCAGGGAGGTTGGCTACTGTCCCGTGGGTCTTGAACTTCTGAATAATATGAGCCACTGTTGTCACAGGAACTTCAAGCTGTTTAGAGATGGTCTTATAGCCTTTACCTTTAAGATGTTTGTCTATCATTTTTTTTTCGGATGTCCTGGGACAATTCTCTCCTTCGCTTTCTGTTGTCCATGTTCAGTGTGGTACACACCTTTTCACCAAACAGCAGGGTGACTACTTGTCTCCCTTTAAATAGGCAGACTGAGTGATTATGAGTTTGGAAACACCTGTGATGTCAATTAAATGACACACCTGAGTTAATCATGTCACTCTGGTCAAATAGTTTTCAATCTTTTATAGAGGTACCATCATTTTTGTCCAGGCCTGTTTCATTAGTTTGTTTTTTTAAATAATTATGTTAATCAACAATTCAAAAGTAATGGCTGTTTTTGATTATTTAATTTTCAATACATTTTTATTTATTGTTACTTTTGTGAGTTTCAAGTGATTTCAGTGAGAATTGTGGGTTTTTCCTTCTTTAACTGAGGGGTACCAACAATTTTGTCCACGTGTGTACAACCTCTCCCTCACCCCCCTCTAACTTCCCCCCTCTTAACATTTACGAAGAAACGACCCCCCCCCCCCCCTCCAGAAACTTGCATAGGACTTGTGAAGTTGTCTTTTACAGCTGGGTCCCCCTGGATCTTTATCTGCCATTATGTAAAAAAAGATGAGCAAAACAAGTCGTCAGCTAACTACGAAGCTATACCAATGCAACACATACAGAAAACACGTAAGTCCAAGGCGTACGTAATCTACGTAACTTGGCCTGAGCCGGAAGATTTTTGATTGACAGGAAAGGGAGCAAACCAAACGCCTTGGTCCGAGCGCGTTGATTGGCTGATGTTTTTCAGGTCCTGCCATGTCCACAGTTATTTATTTTAATTTTTTATTTTTTTAGAAACCATACATACAAGTCCACTAAAGGTCAGTATATTAATTTTATGTGAATCAGACAAATTAAACAAACAAAAAAAATCCTCCATAATGCCTTTAAGTGGACATCTTCAGCTCATTTATTTGTTTTGTAGTGGTGAAACCAACATCTGTAAGCCTCATTGATTTTTTTTTGGCCTTGTTCAGCTATGGTACAGCAAAGAGCTGGATTCAAACCCATGACCACTGCTTATGGGACACCTGCTCAACCTGTTGAACTACCGAGGTACAGAGTTTGTGAATTTCCGTCCCAGCATGCTGTATTAAACCTGCATAGTCAGTACATATCTCACATTTGCAAAATCGGCAGAACTGCTTTGAGTTGTCTCCCACCTGAGATTGGATCCAGTCTTTCAACGCGCTCTCTTTCTCCCACTCTTTACTATATTTTTTGCCATATTTCCCCCACTGTTTCCCACTTGTTGTCAGTCTCTCTCTTTGACAGACTCTCAGGTGTTTCTGTGCATGTTTGTAAGTGTGGGCAGGGGCAGTAACCAAGAAATGGAGGAGTGGACGGGACCTGGAAAAGGACAAGCTAACGTGGGAGAGAATCAGGAGGGGTTCATACAGGCAGCAAATAAGCAACTACATTTTACAAAACAAGCCCAAAAACCCGCAACCCGCGACTGATAAGGAAAATGAGCCCAAAGTCACTTATAATAAACGGACTTGGCAGCTATGGTTCAGATCTTAAAGCATTATTAATTATCAGGCTGCATCAGACCTGAAATATATATTAATTTAGCGATAATTGGTCAACAATTTACTGATATGGATGATTGGTAAAATGCCAAATATTGGTCACAATAATCGACCAGGACCACAATCAGACTATCCCTAATCCCGAACCTCATCCATCTCTATACCCAGACTGGACTTTATGGCTGTAAAACTTCATCACTTCAATTACTGTTGCCACTAAAGGGCGAGGTCGCCACTGAAGACAAAACATCATTTATCCCACAGTTTGGAAATTTGCAGTGTTACAGCAGAAAAATGGTACAAACATTTAAGGAATGTAGTACGAAAAATAAAAATAAACCAACATTTACATAACTGCTAGTTATAGAAATAACAATGACCCTACTTCTTACTCGATTCTTCTCATGAATTTGTGGTCTCAGTCGCTAGCTTCACATCTCTTTCAATACAGCATGGTGCTCATTTTGTACAAAAAATCATTCCATTTCGAGTGAAATAGACAACAAGGCAAGGTATACAAGGCTACCTTGTTATTGATGAGTTACTACAATATGGGTGTTTGTAGTGTCCTTGAATTCACAGCTATACCAAAAAGCCAAGATGGTCGAAATAGAAAGTCAAGGCCTATCCATAAACCTTCTATTACAAGTAAATGGGTGACACTGCAGTGGCTAAATCCATCTTTCATATACAGTAAATAAGCTGACTGTCCAAACACCAAAGAGTATCAAGGAATATCCTTGATCCTTTTCTTATTTTCAGGGCGACAGTCTAAAAAAAGCAAACTGCTCAACAGTAATGAATGTATCTAAACAACAACATCTGCAGTAACAAATGAAGTTAGTTTAGTTTAATGAAGTTTCATTAATCGGTTTGAACAAACAGCTGGTGGCTCCAATTCTCCAATCAATCAATGCGGTAGGGGCCGATAACATAATTTAGAAAGCTTCAGTTGGGCATCAGTGATCTAAAACAATGTAGAACACACAATGGTTTGTTTTATTGGAGGTTATTTGAGTAAGACTACTAACTGATGCACTCAAGTTGGAAATTTTTTGTCTTTCTGGTAGAATTCAGATGGATGGATAGTTTATAGGTCCACAAGGAGGAATTCTGCTCCACAAACAAGCAGGACTTACAGACTCATACAGAGTTACAAAAAAAAAAAAAATCTGTGTTTACAGGAAAACACAGAGACAAAGATATAGTGCGACATTTTTCACACCACGGGCTGCGTTTCTTGCAACTTCAGAGGAAGTAACTTATTCACAGCTCATGTGGCTGCAGGAAAAAAAAGCCATTCATAGGGACTCTCTGGGTAGTTCATACCCATGGCCAGAAGGGTGGTGAAACGAGAGAAGATGTATTTGTTATTTATTCAGTCAGCTTCTATTGCAAGTTTATCCAACTTATTTTTATGAGGGCACTTTGCACTGCTGGAACTTAAAGCACAAAGTGATGCGAATGACCCCGTAATCAGCACTTTTAGGGTTTCTGTCCCCAAAGAGGTGTCAGATGTGCCAACTTAGAACATAAAGTTAACTCTGAGTGCAGTAAAACAATGCCAAACACCAGATGTAACTCCAGTTCTATGAGGACATATCGAGTAGAACACTCGATGTTTTATTTATGTTCACCAACACGGTGAATTCTACATTGAAGATGGCAATGTTAGAGTGGATGACAAATTCTATGAGAAAAAACTATTTGTCTTTTCTGACCAGTTAGCATTAAGACCCATCCAGGGGCCTATTTCACGAAGCAGGTTTAACAAACTGAGTTTAATCCTCAACTCTGAGTTGATCTACTCTGAGACAGGAAACTCTGAGTTTTCAGTTTCACAACGGCTGATTTGAGTTGGTTTAATCAACTCGGAGTAGTTTCACTCGGAAAGCGAAAGTTTGCGTTTTTGAACTGGACATTTTTAACGCACTCAGATGGCGAGTTTGAACACGTTTTTAGAAAGCAGTGCAACACCGCTGCAGCTGCAAAAGAGAGGGAGACGGCGTGGAGAACACTGCAGCCTGGGTCAATGCGTAAGTTTAAATGTCATCCTTTGTAATCGTAATAATATTACAGGGAATAACTGTCTGAATGGTAGCCTATTAAGTTATTTCATTGAGGCGAAATCCCGCGGGGGAGAAGCGCACGGGGCAGCAGCTTAAGATGAAATATAAAAACATTGTTCAAACAGGTAAGACCTCGGCATTATTTCATGGAGGTACTTCATGTTGATCATGTTTTACATTGTAAAGTAGCCTAAATATTGAGTGGCTGTTTGACTGTGCAGTTGTTTTATCCACACACAGCCTAAATGTCTGCATCCATATCATGTTCTGTTCAATAATTAAGCCTACTTAAAGTAACACAGACTTCTGCTCAGCCAACAGAAAGAAAGCAGATGCCTGTAAAACGGTGGTATAAAAGGTCATTGATGCAAATATATATATATATATATATATATATATATATATATATATATGTTTATTTATTTTTTTGATTATTTAGTTCTCTTTTGTGTCTTTTTTTGTCTTTTGGCCCCTTCACACCACAGAAGACCTTGTAATTGTAAGTAGGCAACACTCCTAAGATTTATCCAAATGGTAGTTTAAGTGTACTGAAACATGTCACTGATCTAGGATGAAGAGGATGAAACTGTGTCTGCTGCCTTTACAGAGGGGCATCCAGAAAGGCATACAGAGGTATGTTACTGATAGTTCTCTTTCTATTCACATTTTGGGTGGAATTTAGAGTGTGACATTTAGCCCACACTGAAGTATTGCACATTCTCATCTTTTTTAACAGAGCATGGCTGGACAGCAGCAGGATGGTCCCTCAATGTTCACTGCACAGACTGACACAGTGAGATGGATGTTCAGGAAACGCCAGAGGTTCATTCTGTGGAATTCATGTGCAACTGCATAATTTAGTGTCCTCTATGTATTCCCAGTTATCAGTAAAACAGATTTACAAACTGCATTTGCTGAGAAAAATCCAAAAACAGATTAGGAGGGCAGATCTGGAAATTGAAATACTGGAGCACAAGTTAGAGGTGGGTGATGGTCACAGGTGAATTATGTTAACTACTGGAACATGAACTGAACTATCTCTTTTATTTGTAGGAAATAAAGAAGACCAAGTGAAATGTGTATCATGTCCTTATTTGCTGTGGTGGTGATGATGGTGACTTAAACTCTAAAGTGATTATTGCATACGGTGTCTCTGACTGCTCTGCTGTCCTGGATAGCTGCAGGTGGATGGGGCCATCATGTGGGTCTTCAGTTTGTAGGGCAGGGTGTTGCTCTCCTCTAATAGTGGTAATATTATGAAGAACAACACATGCCACAGTAATATCACAGGCCCTCTCAGGGGTCAACCTGAGGAGATGTAGGCTCTGGAAACAGGCTTTCAGCAGGCCTATGGTCATCTCCACCCGGGCTCTGGTCCTGCAGTGAGTCCGGTTGAAGTTCTGTTGGGGGCCTGGTTCAGGGTCAGGGTATGAGGTCATCAGCCTGGGTTGGCATGGTAACCCTTGTCACCCAGCAGAAGACCATCAAACTCTCCTGTAATGTATAGTGGATACATCAGAGTATATTAAAGGAGGGAGACAAGAGAATTCTATTGTGAAAATCTTTAGGCTGCTGACCACGCTGCAGTCTGTTGCTCAGGTTAGACTCTCCATAAATCCTGGAGTCATGAACAGACCCAGACCACGTGGCCTCTAAATTAGAAATGATGTATGCAGCATCACATATGATGTGGACAGAGAATGACAGATGTTGAACTATGATGCAGTCTTTAACATTTAGAAACAGTAGTCAGTCTACCTGTAGCCTACCTGCACATTTATGCTGTGAACGGACTTCCTATTCATTACGTGCGGGAGCTGTGATGGGGATGTGTGTGCATCTATGCAGCCAATAACACTGGGAAATCCTAAAAGAAATTAAAATGACTAATCCCAGTCTGAGGTTGCAGCACAATGTCATTAACAGAATAGACTTAAAATGAATTTAACAGATCTCTACATCATTCACCTGCAATCCTGTGGAACTCCTCCTTCATGCTCTGACAGGTTTATGTCCAGGGAAAACCACAATGATGAGTAAAAGCCGTTTCAGGACCAGGAACACTTTTCTGACCGTCCTCCATACAGTTGCCTTACTCTGCATCTCTGACATCATATAAAAACTTCCATTTGCAAAGAACCACAGCGCAACACACAATATCTGCTGGATGTGAGAGCGTGACTGCGGCTGGTAATGTAAATGTAAGGACGGATTAGGTTGTTTACGTAGATTATGGACTTGAACCGATTACGAAACGGTACCGCTCAAAAGGATAATTGTCCGGAAATGCGAGAACATTTATGCTCGGTCTGATAACAATCTACCGACGAATATTTAATTATCTGTGCAGTAATGCTGCTCCTTTATCCACTGGATCATTAATAAAAGCTGTTCTATGCCAAAACTCGCTCGCTTACTGACTGAATGAATGAGGAAGTCAAATAGCGTGTGTGGCTGAAAGAGGGCGGAGATGGAGAGAAACTCGAGGTTTTCTCAGATAAACCTGCTGGCGAGCAGGTTAGAGTTATAGAGTCTGTTACTGCGGTAACTGACCGAGACTTTAAGTTACCCCTCTTTGTGAAACAGGCTAGAGTTACCCCGCATTCCCTGGTTAGAGTTACCTCGCTTTGTGAAACGGAAAACTCTGAGTTTTCCTTATTTCAGGGTTAACAAACTCAGAGTTTTCACTAAACCTGCTTCGTGAAATAGGCCCCAGCAGTTTTTCACTCAAACATACCTACCCAGGAGCAGGTACTGTTTTTGGCCACAGCAATAGTCCTGAAAGACATTCTACAAGGGCAGTTCTTGTGTCTGTTCTCCATTTGCTTTCCTGCTATCCTCACCCCCATCAGCTCCACTCTCACCCAAACCAGTAAAGGCAGACAGCCGCCTTCCCTGAGCCTGGTTTTGTCAGAGTTTTATATTTTCCCTCCCTATTATAAGTTTGTTATTTTTTAAATGGTTAAATTCCCACCGTTGCCAGCTGTTTGCTCATAGGGAATCTAAAGGCAAGTTGGGATTGCTGGGTTCTCTGTTTACCTTACTATGTGAAGTGCCATGAGATTGCCACTCTATAAATATAATTAAATAGAACTGAATTGATTGTGATTTTTTTGTAATTCTAGGTTTCAGTTCAGTATTTTTTAATCTGCAAATTAAAAATGTGCATAAAAACAGATGGATAGCAACACACTTTACACCCGACTTTGTTTTAACCGCACAACGTCCTCCAGAAATAGACGGAACTGAAGTGAAGGACAATACAACTGAATTAAGTAAAATCAAGTGTATTTTAAGTGTATTTGGGATAACTATGAAGAAAAAATTTACATATAAATAAAATAGGTTCTTTCTTCAAGACATTCAAGATTTCTAATGAGGACGACATCCTTATACTCCCTGAATGATTAATAGTTTAACAAAATAGCTTCACTTTGCCAAGTGTTAAGAACAATCAGTGAGCTACACAGTCAGAAGATACCAGCCAATCAGAGGATAAGGTCAAGGATTTATTCAACCCATTGTCCCGTCTTTTAAAAAATCCTCACATTTTATTCATTAATATATTTTTTTGTAAAAACATATGTTATTTAAATGATTTTAAATGTAACATTATTTAATAGACAAATAGGGATTTATAAGCAGGAATTAATTGATGAAATTAAAACCAATCTGCGTGACAATGTTACAGCTGACAGAGAAGTTATCAGAGATACCAAACTAAATCACTAAAAATACTTCAAAACCACAGTTACTAGTGGTGATAATGAGGACAACTGCCCCCTAGGGACAAATAAAGTTTTCTTAATCTGAATCTGAATTACTCAGGCGTAAACTAACCGTGACATCACCCGTTGGTTTCAACGCTGAGAAAATGAAGCCCGGATTTTGCTACTTCCTGGTCGCCATTTTGGATTTTTTGGAGCCAGTGACGTAAAAAGCGTCATCAAACAGACTGGACCGGAGAGCAACTAGGGGCAGGATTGGCTGAGGACTCTCTTATCCCGCCCACGTTTTACCGCAGCGGCTTCTGTTGCTGTCTATCAAGTATAGCCACGCCCCCTGGCTCCGCCAACTTTAACGATTTATTTAAAATTCAGTATTGATTTATTTTGAGATAGGCCACCTGATTTCTCATTTTGACCATGAAAACTAACGGGAAAAAAATCCTGAGCTGTAGAACATCAGTCTATCAAATTTTATTTTTTCCAAAAATGAATTGGGGTCTATGGAGAAAAAGCTTTTTGGAGCCAACCCTAGCGGACGGCGGGATATTGCAAGTTTTTGACACTTCCGGGTTGGCTTCAATTCTGGAGCCAGATGCTACATCCACTATATATACAGTCTATGGAATTACTCCCAAAATTATTTGCTTCGGTCCAAATTATTATTTTTAGCCATTTGTTAAATATAAGCCCGGGAATAGGAATATTACACCAAATATTTGTAATATTTGGCGTAATATTTTCAACTATAAGCAGACATCACTACTGTGCTAAACATCTATCAAAATATTGAATGTGGAATTTGTGATGTAAATTAAGGTAAAAATTTGTCAACTAAAGACTTCTGAATATTGAAAAAAAAAACTTTCCTTTATGCATAAAAACATTCCACTCCACTGCACAGTTAAACAACCTGAAACACATGTATGTAAAGAATTTGATGTGAAGATAAATATTGGGCTTACGTATGTACAATAAATATGACAGGTAGCTTAGTTTAGCATAAAAAATGAAAACGGTAAAAACTTTTTCTCAGCTAGGTGCTGTTATTTCCAATGATCAGAAATACACTGAATTCCCAAATTCTGTTGTATATTTGTGTAATGACATTAGAAACTTTCAATTCTGTGTTTTTGGTATCCTGGTGCATATATTTTTCTTATTTTTTTAAAGTGTAAAGTAAATATCTTATGTCTTTAATTTATAGATGTGTTCTCTTGATTTTTCTGTCACTTTGCTGCTGTGACATTGCACATTTCCCCTGGTAGGACTAATAAAAGATATTCTATTCTATTCTATTAAAAAATAATAGTAATAATAATAATAATAATAAAAATGAACAAGCTACAATTCCTGAACAGGTAAGCAGTTTCCACACTTTTAGCAGTCTTTATGCAAAGCTACGACATTATTGTCTCTTGGCTCTACCTTCTCATTTAGCATCACTACAGACTTTAGAACAGTGAGAAAACATGTATACGTAATTCAAGGCCACACATTCTTATGTTTTAGAATAGTGTTCCATAAAGAACACAGATCAAAAATATGATTATATTTATACTTGCACATTGTCAGAATTGGCTAGTTTTTTGACAACAGAATAGTCATTCTGTGAGAGAATGTTTTAGTTTTTTTCTATTTAGCAGTGGGTCAGATGCAGGGGCAAGCCTAGTATCTGTTCAAGTGATCCTCTCCTGTACATGTGATTCATCATGTGATCACTGAACATGGCCCTAAAAGGTCCTTTTAACAATTCCCCGAAGCACACGTGAGGCAATAGTGTTGCTTTGGGCAAACAAAGTATGCTCAGAAACTCAGGAGCAACAAACTTTCTGCAAAGAGAGATCACTTTGTAACCAGGTCTGTGCTTCCATGTGTGGGCGTATTTCCGCAGAATTCATATCTGCTATTCCACTTTTTCCCAGAACGCCCATCCCTTTTCCTGGAATTAACTTGTATTGCACATTCTGATACGCAGCTTCCAGTTTGAGCATCATGCTCCTTCCATTTGTGAGAAAATGTGTTTAATTGTATGAACTGCTTTCATCTAATGACATTATTTATCTGGCAGCATGTAATTAGGGGCTGCACAACGGCATAGTGGTTAGCACTTTCGCCTTGCAGCAAGAAGATCCCCGGTTCAAATCCCGGGGTGGCCTGGGATCTTTCTGCATGGAGTTTGCATGTTCTCCCTGTGCATGCGTGGGTTTTCTCCGGGCACTCCGGCTTCCTCCCACAGTCCAAAAACATACTGAGGTTAATTTATCACTCTAAATTGCCCGTAGGTGTGAATGTGAGTGTGCTTGTTTGTCTGTATATGTAGCCCTGCGACAGACTGGCGACCTGTCCAGGGTGTCCCCTGCCTTCGCCCAAAAGTAAGCTGGGATAGGCTCCAGCACCCTTTGCGACCCTAGTGAGGATAAAGCGGTGTATAGAGAAAAGGATGGATGGACAGCATGTAGTTAACTAACTACCCACCCACAGACTGGCAGGTAGACTAATGTGCATCATCAAAAGGTGATTCTTTAGCTTTCTGCTTTTCTGTGTTCTTGGTGTGGTTCCTTTTGCCTTAAGAAATATCTGAAAATATTTTTTTGTTCAAATGTATTCATGGATTTAATTACTCCATTTTGATTTATACAGATCCTTAGAGTTACTCCAAAGAAGCTCTAAATAATGTCTTTTTCCCCAAAAAATTTTATTCGAATATAAAGTGGAAAAATAATACTTCCATCACTTAGGAGGTGGCCTCCCTTATGTTCCAAAAGATTTTCTGAAATCTCACACACTGATTCACCCAAATGCAAAAATGTATTTCATTTTATGGATTTAAAGCTAACATTTCTGCATCATTTACACGATAAAAAAATTCACTGAACTACATCTGTCAGTTTTCTAAAAATGCCACAATCAAGAGTTCTCCATTACGACTGCACCATTTCCACTTCTACACACTGTTAATGACAACAGACACAAAAACAATGTCCACAACTCAGTTAAATTTATACTGAAATGAAACTTCAAGTATCTAAACTCTGTTTTTCAAATATGAACCGACATTAAATCAGAAGCCAGAAACTTGCTTCCATCTGCTCTCTATGCACTGAAATGCACCAACATGTTACTGATCCGAGAAAAACCCAGTCAGTCAGCCATAGTAGTTTTTTTAATATAAATTCTATCTTGACTGTACAGAGAGCTAAAGAAAAAACAGGAATCAGGCAGAGAGAAGGATTTATGTGAAGGAAAATGCTCAGACTGCAATCTGTCTGGACTAAGAGCTTAGTGTCAACGCGCTACCAGTCACAGTCGCTAATATGCAATTTACAGAGAATTCACTGCCACCATCCTGGTGACAGCGCATCCCCAGAGGTTAAAAAAAGTATATATATATATATATATATATATATATATATATATATATATATATATGTGTGTGTGTGTGTGTGTGTGTGTGTGTAATTTGTGTCCATGTTTATCTATACCGGTGGGGATGTCAACATGACTATTTCCTATATTGGTGGGGACTCGTCTTACGGTGGGGACCAAAAATGAGGTCCCCACGGGTGGCAACAGTGTTTTCTTGGCCATGTTGTTGTTACTAAAAAATGTAAAAGTGCAAAAACGTTTCTTTAGGGTTACGCATTGTTTTCGTGTTGGTTAAGGTTAGGGTTAGGGTTATGGGTTAGATATGAATGGAAGTCAATGGTAAGTCCCCACGGGAATGGCAAACCAGACGTGTGTGTGCGTGTGCGTGCGCGTGCGTGTGTGCATATATAATTTAAGAGCTGATATCTAGCCATTTTCCATGGTTTTCTTGATAATAACCACAATCACTGAAGTGCTTACATCAAAAGCTATGGAATTGTACTGCCAAAAACAGTGCTTTTAGGCATTCCACGTTTTCTTTTCTGTCTGTTGAAGTCACATGATACACACAGGAGTCAGTACTTGATTGCATAACCATTGTTTCTGATGACTGCAGCCATGCGTCTTGGCATGCTCTCTGTCAGCTTCTGACATTGTTTTGCTGTCACAGCAGCCCATTCTTGTTGCACAAATTCAAACAAATTTGCTTTGTTTTGGGTTTGTGGTTCTCCATTTTGCATTTGATGATTTTCTACAGGTTTTCAATAGCATTTAGATCTGGTGATTGAGCAGGCCAAGATTTGAATGTTCTGGTTCTCCATTCAGGCTTTAACTGACCTTGCCGTATAGCAAGGGGCATTGTATTGTTGGAAAATCCAATCATTGGAGGCAGGAGAGTTTTCCAGCTGATGGAAGAAGACTGTTTTCAAGAGTAGCCCTATTCATGACCTGGTTCATTCGTCCTTCACACAATTGCATTTGCCCTATTCAGTCTATACTGAAACAGTCCCAAATTGTCACTGATTCACCCGTTTTACTGTAGGGGCAAGACAGTCTGATTTGTAGGCTTCTCCAGGCTTCCTCCTAACCAGTAAGTTGAACGGTAAGACATAAGACGTTCCTGCTGTGAACAGCTAGCACTTGGTAGTATGTTTGGCTTGTTTTTTCTTGATGTAAAGAAAGGCTGTCTTGGAGATCTTCAGTTTTTCCAGTACCTGTCTCAAACTCATGCCAATTTCCATCAGTGCCAAGATGGCTGCCTTTGTGGCTTCACATAATTCTTTTGTTTTAGGTATTATGTGAGAGCTGACAACTTCTGAGCTGTGCCACGACTTGAATGTAAGCAGGAAACCACTCTAGACCTTTGCATGTGCAGTGCTGCTTATGACATGAAATGGCCTCTTATATACCCTGGGAATACAATTAAGCTTAAGCATGTCAAATATGACAAAGCATTCTGTCATCAGCTGCATTTTTTGTCGTGTTCATTGTTTTGTTTTAGCGAATATACGTGGCACAAAGCATTGAAATAAACAAGAAATTGAAGAAAACAAGAGTGGTTTACCAGCTTTTTCATTGACTGTATATTTAGCTCTGTCAACAGCCTCTTTCAAGTCCAGCCACACATTCTCAACTAGACTGAGTTCTGGGTTATGACTATCACTTCACAACATTCACTTTGTTGTCTTTACACCATTTTTGCATAGCTTTGTGTCATTGTCTTGCAGGAAATGAAATGCTCTCTTAAGTCCCACTTCTCTTGCATATAGCATCAGGTTGTTGTCTTGGATTTTATCATTCTTTGCTACATTCATTTTACTCTCTACCTTTACAAGACTTCCAGAGCCCGTTGTTGAGAAGAATCAACACATCATGATGCTGCCACCACCATGCTTGGCAGTGAGGACGGTGTGTTTGTGATAATTCAATTCAATTCAATTCAATTTTATTTATATAGCGTCAATTACAGTCAAATCGTCTCAAGACGCTTTACAGAACCCAATAATATGCAGAGTTATGCATCTGTCAAACATCTGATTACCAAAAGGCTGCATTTTGATGTCCTCAGACCAAAGAATCTTCTTCCAGTGGATCTCAGAGTCTCCCTCATGCCTTCTGGTGAATCTAGTCAAGATTAAATATGAGCTTTATCGCCTGTGTCATTCTCTTCCATAAAGCTTTGTCTGGAAAGAACAGGCAACCGTTGTTGCATGTACAGTCCATAATCTGAGTGCTAAAGCTTGTAATTCCTTTAGAGATGTCACCAGTGTCTTGGTGGCCTCTCTCACTGGCTATGGAATAAGATTACTGTCAAAAGTATTCATCCACAATTCTAACCATTCGTATTCGTAATGTTAAACATTTGTATGTTAATAAAAAATTTGTACACAAAATTCTGCTGTCATATGCATGAGTTTGATAAATTAAGGGTTAGGATTGTTTTTACGAGTATGAACCTCAAAGTTGTGAGTGCAACTCTAATTTCTACGACTACGAAGTCTTCCCTGTGAGGACGAATTCAAGTTTATGGGTACGAGTAGAAAAATACTGGAATGACGTCACATAGGTCACAGGGGAAGGTAATCGAACACCGATTGCTCCAAACGCGCATGCGCCATTTATAAAGAGTAGACGCCGGGTGGACCTGGTGGACCTACCGGGGCAGGTGACGCCTCACAGGTCAAGTAAATAACACATCCAACTTCTTGTAATTTATTTATTTCATGAAACTGTACTGTTTTAATTGATATACAGTTTATGGACGAAAGACGGTACTGCTTTGCTTGCACGCTAACGAGCCGGGCCGGTGACACATTAGCCTTCTAATGCAAGGAGGCTAATGAGGAGGCTAAGGAGGCTTAATAACAAAACAAACATAATTTGAGATTATGAATCGTGGCAATTGGCGTATGAATCAGCCCATTGTACAGCCTAAATTGCTGTAAATTAAGTCCAGTTTTAGTTCTTTGCAAACTCAGACACGTGCATTAGTTTAGTTTACAATGAATCTGGCGGAGTTCGGTAAAGTTGGAAAGATATTCACAGATTCGGACTTCCGGCATCAATAACTCATGAGATATATGTTGTCAAAACATGAACGATGCCTCTTTCAAATCGTTGTAAGGTAGACAATGTGCTACAAGGCCAATTTTATCAAAAGTCGCTGTATTTCAAGCTACAGAAATAACATTGGCGTCTATGAGCAGCCGGCAGTGCAACGAGTGAACAGGGACCGTCTGCAAATAGCAAAACCGCTGCAACAGCGAAAAGAGACACTACACATTTATTCAATAACTTTACTCTTGTACCCTGTAGAGCCACTAAAATCACTGGAGCCATGAATCGGCTACGGCTGGTCATAC
This sequence comes from Acanthochromis polyacanthus, assembly GCF_021347895.1. NCBI lineage: Eukaryota > Metazoa > Chordata > Actinopteri > Pomacentridae > Acanthochromis > Acanthochromis polyacanthus. Next base: position 26,625,384 of record NC_067128.1, on the reverse strand, counting down.
TACAACTCTTTGTTTGGTGCTAAATGAAAAATTGAATTTTAAGGATTTTTTATGATTATTTTATGAGTATTAAAATTCAATAACTTCACTCTTACACACTGTACAGTCACCAAAATCCCTGGAGCCATCAATTGTCTCCTGCTGGTCATACTACAACTCTTGCTTTGGCGCTAAATGAAAAATCTGAATTTTAAGGAATTTGTATTTTTTATAATTATCATTTTATTAGTAATAAAATTCAATAACTTCACTCTTACACACTGTACAATCACCAAAATCACTGGAGTCATCAATTGTCTCCTGCTGGTCATACTACAACTCTTTTTTTGGTGCTAAATTAAAAATCTGAATTTTAAGGAATTTTTATGTTTTGTATGATTATTTTATGAGTATTAAAATGGCACTTTTCTTGATGTATGTGGTATATTTTATATAACACACAGGAAAAATGGCATAAGGGCATAGTGTACTTGCTGTGACCTGTGCTGGCGACCGTCAGGTTTATTACCTCCAAGTATTGTCTGTACAGTCCTAAAATCCAGACTAGCTTAATGCACAGCATTGTACTGAAGACATAACAACACTTTACAGAGCAATTGTATTACTTTCTAATATATTAGGTACAAATGTTTATTCATGCTATTCTTTGGAGTCTTTTTTGAAAAAATGATCAAAAGAATTGGAAAAAAGTTGAATAATTTCATTTTTGCAATACCTCTACAGGTATTTATTGTCTGTGACCATAGAAACAACGATGAAGATAGCATTATAGCTATGATTTCCCAATACAAAAAGATATTTATTGACTTTATTTGTGTCTATATAAATTTATTTTCTCAGAAGTATATCACTGCATGAATCACAAATATTCACACAAGCCACATTTGGTGAAGTGACTCACCTAATTCTCTAGAGGATAGCCAAATGGTGCTAGAAGCCGCACAGTTACTGAAATGGAGATCATCTGAGTGCAGTGCAGTCAGTCCTCCTCCGTCTCCTCAGGTGTGCCCCAGGGCACCTTCTCTTCATCATCTATCTCCTTGCCCTTGACAATATCTTCTGTAAATACAACATTCATTTTCATTGTTATGCGGATGACACCCAGCTCTACCTATCCAGTAAACCCAACTCCATACTTCACACTCCTCCCTCACTAACTGCCTATCTGAAATAAAGTCCTGATTCATCTCAGACTTCCTAAAACTAAACAGTGACAAAACAGAGATTCTTTTCATTGAACAAAATCAACACTATTTAAAATTACTATTGACAGTACCTCAGTTTCTCCCTCCCCTCAGGTTAAGAGTCTGTGTGTCATCCTTGATTCCACACTTTCCTTACAATCCCATATCAATATCACCTCGTCCGCATATTTCTATCTCCACAACATCAATCATCTTCGCCCCTCCCTCATCCCCTATACTACCTCTATCCTGGTCCACAGCTTCATCACTTCCCACACTGATTATTGTAGCCCTCTCCTTATTGGTCTCCCTCACAAATCCCTCTATAATCTTTAACTGGTCCAGAACTCAGCTGCTCACATCATCTTCAAAACCCCCTCATTTCATCACATCACCCCTGTCCTACAGCAGCTCTACTGGCTCCCTGTCAGATTCAGAATAGAATTCAAAATCCTCCTGTATACATTTAAGATTATCCAGAACCTTGCCCCGTCCTATCTGTGTGATCACCTTCACATGGCCTCCTCCATCTGCTCTCTCAGATCTTCCTCCTCCATCCACCTCACAGTACCCTCTGCCCGCCTCAGCACCATGGGAGGACTTTCAGCTGCTCACCTCCCAAACTCTGGAACTCATTTGACTCTCTGCCTCTCTTCAAATCAAACTCACCTGTTCAAGACAATTTATTCTCTCCAATTGCCTCGTTCTTTATGTAGGTTTATATATATATATGTATATAGTTTTTATTTTGTTTCACAACATCAAACAGTGCACAACTACGGAGGGACACAGATTATTTTACATCTTTTCAGTAAAACATTTTCGGGTTAAGTCGATTGAATGAATATTACATGGAGAAACGGTTGACCCCTGTCAGACATGCACTATTTTCTGGTAATCCGATGGCAGTTTAACATTTTCTCTAAATCTCACCAGCCACTCAAAGCAGCCACACCTTTAACGATGCATAACTTTAGACCTTAACACAGTTGAAACAGATGACTTTCATAAAGTCTCACCACCTGTACAGTTATCATGAACAGGAAAGTTAGCTACAAACATCATAATCATTTTTTGTACCAGGCTGTAAATCTGTTTAGTTCTGCTGTAAAGTTGAATATTTTAATATGGGGGTCTATTGGGTTTGAATGATGTCTCAAGTGGCCATTTGAGGAACTGCATTTCCACACTGACTTGCAACTCTGGAGATTGGAGCTTGGTTTCTACATACCGTAGAATGTACTACCAATCCAAAACAGTTGAAGAAATCTCAATTAAAACACTACAAGTCTTAGACATCATCTGGAAGCTGCAGGTTTGACTGCAAAGAGTGATTAGTGTGGATTTTTTGGGGGGGGTAACAACACCAGTTTTGCACAAAAGGCCGTCAACTGGTGCAGTGCACAGATCAGAGAGCTGCTCTCCTTTCACAGAGAGGATGAGACAACCAGGCAGGGTAATGGGGTCATATGGATCTCATACATTAAATATATCTTGCTGTAGTGTCTAGTTTCAGATGTTATATTTCAAAGATTATGGGAATACTGGTGCTTTTTCCCCAAAATGTTTGCTATATCTGAATAAAGTCATATACACAGCAAACTATTTACAGCTTGGGGTCTTACAAAAGTACCTTGCTGACATTTGTGTTATGTAAGAAGTTATGCAAGTCCTATATTCACTCTACTGAGATGTAGCGGAGTTTCCATTAGCTTCTGAGGGGAAAAAAATCTGGGTCTGAAGGCTCTGCTGTGTTCATTATGTAGTTGCTACTGTTTGTTGATGTGCTGAAGGGATCTACGGAGTTACTACACAATACACACAGCAATTTGATCCACTGGTAATAAAAAAAGCACAAAATTTTAAGTACACTATATATTGGTCTTTTTATTGTTTAAGTCATGACTACACAACAGTTGAAACCTTCAGTTTCGGAGACTCCAATTTGTGCTGCTGTTGAACTGCACTGTTTTGTACATAAAGGTGCTCTTGTTAAGGCCCATTCATACTCCCACATCTGAAACCAGAAGGGTAAATGTTATGTCTTTTTTTTTTACATACATTCAAATCATTAGTACTCTATCTGTGCTTGTAACTGGAAAACAAGTGGCACTTAAAGCTTGGTATGAAGACAGAACATGCAAAGAGATTCTCTGCTCTCCACAGCTTTACAAGTCCTCATTAAGTGAGTTGCAATTGAAGTCGTTGCTGCCTGACTTTGGGGCTGCTTTGATTTGTGCTTGCTTTTCATCTATTGACACAGTGGGAAGTGCTAAATTCTCCAGAAATCCTGTGGTCTGTCCATATACTGTGCTTGACACACTTTAAGAAATAATCACTGGCACGGTTTCAGTAGCTGCTATGTCCTGTTAAAAGTTCCCCACATACCTTTATGTGTTTGATATGAGCGGGAGTACAACTTTCGATGCTGAGTAGTGCTAACCTACTGTTGTTTGAAGAGAACCACATGTTCGTATGCTATCCACATTGCTGCGTCTTTAGCCAAGAAACACCAGTCAGTATAATATTATACTTTTCAGCAGCACCAATATCTGCTGCGTCCTCAAGGATCATAGTTGAATCGGTACCTGTCTAAGACAATTAGAAAAGGAACTGAACATCAGATGGTTCATGAAGGATGTATTTCCTGAAGGACTGATTGATTAAACTGCTTTAGTTCAGTTTTGCGTGCCTAACAAACCAGCAGCTAAGTGCATGAAGGAGACTGATGACGCATTAAGATCGGATAAAGCTATTTAAACGCATTTCATGTTTATTGTTATTATAGAACAGCTGCCTTTTGCAGTTTTTCCACACCGATTGGACAAATGGTTTTGGATAACTGCCTGCTCACAAAAAAAACCAAAACTGAGAAAACAGAGGTGAGAACAGCTTATTTATACCAGATGTACAAAGGAACCGAGAATGCCAGATGGTAACCAATATAGCACATGATTGCCCACGTTAATTGCATTCGCATTCCAGTGCTGATATAAGCTCATCAGCAGACCTCCTCTCAGTCAACAGACACATAAAAGACTTCCAGTGAATCCTTTGTTGTGTGGGATCTGTGTCTACACAGACCAATAAACTGACTGAAATGCTCTTGTCAGGCCTTTGATTTATTGTAGCCTCCTCAGGATTATCACATGGCCTACATACAGCTGACGTGATAATCTATGTATGTGCATGTGATGGTGGGAAGAGATGTGAAGATGATATCTGTTTTTACAAGGGCTGGACTTATATGCATGGATCGCAATAATGCTTGAAGGTTGGCCAAGTCTTGCATTTGGCATAAATTCGATTGACCGGGACTTGAACGTTGTAGACTTTTATTTACTTCGCCCTGCAAAAAACGCAACCAAATCAAAGAAGCTGGGCGGCAGGTGACATCGCCCTATTCAGAGTGAATGACAAGCGAGACCTTTTGAAGCCTGAAAAATGTGCACAGAACTTTTCACATCAGGCACTAACAGGAGATGGCAGCTGCTTCAAAGACAGTGAGATGTAGGGAAAAAGGCTCTGGGGAAAAAGGCATGTGAGTGGTCTAAAAGCATCTTTTAATACTACAGTTTCCAAGGTCAGGGATTGCCTTTCCCTTTTTTTCTGTTTAGACACAGAAAATGCATCATCCTTGTTTAAAGATGGTAGACACAGCATACAATAGCAAAATGGCTGTCGAATGGATTTAACCAGAGAGAGTAGATCTACTTTGTCAATAATAATCTATAGTGTACAGTATCCCCTAATCACACTATTTTTTTGTATTTGGGGAAATAAAGAGAAGCTGAAGGTTGCTGTATGGAATAATCCAGGTTGTCGGCAGCAGAAAAGACGCTGCTTTGGAATCTCACTTGTAAATCTCACTTGTAAATTGACAATGAACCACATATAAGGGATTTAGCTTGCTTTTAATCATTCTAGCAGTCTTGGAGATCTATTACACCCTGTGTATTTCATTACACTTGAAATATAGTCAATAAATTATCACTGAAGTAATGCTATAATTCACAACTTGGTGCTAGATGTCTTTCTAACTCCCCAAATCCACACAGATAACTCTGACAAGAGTTATCTGACAAGAGCTAACTTACAAGAGTTACAAAGCAAAATCCACAATTTTCCCTAGGAAATGCTACAGACTGAGCAGGTTGACTGGACAGAAGAGCTCCACAGTCTTCCTGCTCTCCTGACCTTTTGCTTTGACATTCAATGTATATTGCAGTCAAAAAAAAACCCAAAAGGTTTAATGTCAAACAGATGGTTGCAATCTTCATGCTTGCGCCCAGAGCTGTGGACAATATTGTCAAGCAATGCTAAACATTCTAATCCTTGAGGCTAATGTTTGCTACAGACAATAAAGCTTACAGTTCAAATCTTACATCCAGCCTGCATCCTCCTGAACATTTTCTCATGGCTTTTCGGATTTTGTTTGATCTCACTGGAAAGTAATATTAGCATCACAGGTTGTTGCACTGCAGTCTCCATTTCATTTCCATCTGTTTCCCCATGAGGTCAGGTGAGGTGACATTCTGCTCTCTATTTGCTCCTTTTGGTACAATAATCTTAATAACATTTTGCAGCGTGTGATGCTCCATTATTTGCCAATCCTATATTAGGAGCATTCCTGAGAGTATCTAAAGTTTGTACCTATGTGCAGCCCAGTTTCAAAACCTGTTTGGATTTTAGTGTGATCCCTGCTTCAGGCCAACTCTCTGCTCCAGTCTGTCTCCTCCAGTTTGTCTGCGTTTCTTTTCAAGCAGCACCATTGTCTGCTTCAGGTTCATACTCAGCGGTTTAACCAGAAGCCCAGCCTCGAACAACACATCTTGTTTTATTTTCCATGCCATCACTTCAAGTTCCACAACAGTCTAACCAACTCAGCGTGTCCTCTCGGGAATAAGCCTGCATCTCAAACCACCACTGACTACCTGCTCACCATTTACTTCAAGCAATTCCAAACCCATATTAAGCCATCTAATATACCTGTTTAATCTCTGCTCTTTGTTTTCTGAGTTAAGCATTTGGATCCACTTCTACTTTGTTTTTACCATCCTAACGTCTATTAATAACAACATCCAAACACCACAGACTGACAATGCTCCTTACAGCTCCAGACTTTGACCAAGAATCATTAGATTTTGCAGCTTTCTTCACTGTTGGAGTAAAACAATTATAATTGTATTGTTGTTTCACAAATGGTACATTTTCTCCCCTATCCATTGTTTTCAGGCTTTCCACAGCCACATACACTATATTTTATGTCAGAGAAGGCAAAGGACAAATGTGATTTGTTTTTACTAATGGTAGCAAGAGCAGAATACAAAGCAGAAATCTACCAGCAGACAAGTAATGAGGGACATATTTCAATATTTGCATACAGTTAGTGACAAGTAAAATTAAGAACATGTTACTAGCCTCATTCTGTGATGTAAAGTTTGCTCTAAATGCTCAGAAAAAGTGGTCTATGATCATTGCCAGAGGTCGCTCTTAAGATCTGGCACATCACTAACAGTTGGCCTTATTGAATAAATAGCTTCCTACAAATATGTACAAAATTGTACCAATACAGGGTTCATATGATTTGTTCTAAACTTGGTAGAGCGACTTTCTCCTATGTTGACCCCTATACCTGGAAAAACCTTCAGAACTCACTACAAAGTCATGATGTTGTCTCTGAAAAGACGTGTAGCTGCTAGTCCTGAAATGGATTTTCTTTTGTGCGTCTTTAGTTCCTTGGTGGTTTAAATATGTTTTACTTTTGACCATTTTCATTTGTTTTCATGATTGATTTTGTACATCTGTATAATGGTGCACCTTCATTGCCAAGTATCTCAAAAAAGAGGGCCTTAATGGTAAACTAAAGGTTAAAAAGAAATTGAGTGCATCTGTTTTTTATTATTCCAGGAAATAAAATGCCTCATATATCACGGTGCAACAAAAATTAAACACAAAACACATAAGACACCTCTTATAACCCCACAACTCAATCAATTATGTCCATATTATAGGGTGGACATGAATGTTATACGGGTGCACAAGCACCTGCAACTGTAATGCCAGCTATCAGTGTTCACAAGTAAAATTCTGAAGAAGGTCAATATAGCAGGAGCTCTTTCACAAAATTCACTTGAGGTGGTGTCATCCACCTCAAACCATGTTCTCCTGACATATTATTGCTCGAAATTAACCCAACTAACCCAATTAAAAACAAACTGCCCATTTTACAAACCTGAATATATAATTAGATTTTTCTCGGTGTACAAAAAAGCCTCAGCAGAATGCTGTGATGATAAAAAGAGCACACCTATAAGTCATTTCTGAACTTGTACTGCATCCAGGCTTGTCGAAACAATGACCTCCCTTAGCATTGCATGCCTGAAGCACTTCCAGAATGATGTTATTACCAGAAAAAAATCCCTAATTTGATTTGCTGCTCATCCTTAGTAATTGCAGTTGGTCATCTGCCAATTAAATAAACTATTTTTGGGCTCATTCAAATATGAACTCCAAAAGATTTTAGAGGAAACTATGACACTATTTATGTTGTAATATTAGTCTACATATTTTGTAAGATTTGAGGAGGAGCCCAATGGAGTGAGGAGTTTAACCACTATAAGACATGTTGTCTTGTCCGTCTACACATCCAACAAATTTGACAGAAAAACGGCTAAAAGAAATGTGCTTGCTGAAGTTTGTTTGTCCACTTTCTCGTCAACCACAACTTACTGCCGTATTTGTGAAGTTTCTTCTTATTTTTGTGGGGGATCCCTTAAGAGCAGAAACTAACTCTTGGGTTGCAGTCACAAATGAGTTAATCAGAGACTCTAGTCACTTAATTTCTGCTTGTGATATAATTAGAAAGAAAACAAAACATGGTTTAACTTACAAATTTCTGAGCATATGCCAAAATCACTGAATGCAAGCTGCACATGTTAAGCTTTACTTTTTCCAGAGCAATGCCATTTTTCATTAGAGATGAAAAGGCATCAATATCACTAATCTAAACTGGCACATAGTTTCTGCATTTTTCCTAAAATGTGTTAATTCATTATTCAACTAACTTTCCATAGTATTTAGAAATTGCTGAATCACGACAGCAATCATTGCTGGCTTCCATCTTTAGTCAGGTGCACTGAGAGCTACAGCAACAGAAAATGTTTGCAGCCAAGTCAGATTTTGTTCAGGATTAAGTTTTCTAAAAAAATCAAGGCTTCTTAATTTGTATGCTGTGCAAAGTTTCAGTTGATTACCATGGTAGCACTAGCACAATGAAAGTCCACCTGAAGAAGAAAACGTAAAGGCATTATTCTGGACGATACACTGAGGAAAAAAGGAAAAACCACGCTAATTGCTGTCTTTTCATTCGTAGGGAAAGCTTTTTAATATCTGCTGGTCCTTGTATCTGCAAAATACCCTAAAAAGGTCAAAACTGATGAATAAAATCAATGTGGACACATTGCTGATTTTGAGGAAAAATAACTGGAATGTTTACCCTAATTAACTAATCAGTAAACTAGTCAGTAGTTAAAAGTCAGATTAACTAAAGCAAAAATTTGCAGCTGTGGTGTTCTAGCTTACTGACTTACAGTGTAATAACACTGACTTCTTGTGGTGTATTTCTGCGTAAGCGAACGGTGAAAGTGTCCAAAAAAATGTGGCCTATAGCAATTTGCCACTCATAAAAGAAACATAACAAGACATCAGTTTGTATGCCTCTTCAGTGTGCGTCACTTTCTCAGCTGGGTCGCGACTCAGAACTGTGAACTGCTGATGACGGCTGTTAAAAAAGGGTCATTTTGGTTGACCACTGCCTTGTGATTTCTACTGTCAATTATTCAGTAATGAATTTATTTGTGAGGTTTTTGTGCTGCATTAACATCAGCACTCAGGTTATGGTGAGAACTGAAGTAAGAGTTTGGTGTCGCTGCTTTGTGCAGTAATTTGAAAGTTAGCAGCAAGTTAGCAACTGCAAAAAAAAACCTGAATTGCATTTTTCCACATCAATGTAGTTACATTTTTACCATCATTACATGTATATTTGTCCCCTTCACACATTTTTGCTCATTTGTAATAAATTTTTTAACATTTTTTTAGCAACACTGGTCAGGTTCAGCTCTTACCAGTTAGTGGGACATGTAGCACTGTTTAGCTAACAGTTTCTGTGTGACAAAATAAACAGTAGAAGATAATGGACAGGCTAATACAAATCAGTCTAATTCATTTTTGCATGGTTTTTGGATAGAGATAAGTTGATGTGTATTTAAAATACATTTTAAATATTATTTACCACACGTTAAGTTGGGTGTAAAAATGAGGAATTTGTGAGCATCTAAAAGGATGATTACTCATTTGTGTGCACAAATTTGCATATATATGTATACACACACACACACACATATATATATGTGTGCATGTATAGAATTATTCTTAACTAGCCTGATACACCCGTGTAGTCTTCTTGTCTTTGTTTATTATGGTAATGCTGTCTAAACATTATGTGCCACACTGCATATTCTTTTTATCACGTAAATCCTAGTGACACAGTGTTTAAAGGTGTTGAGGAATTTCCTACTTTTTTCATCTGAACAATTGTAGACTTCCTTTATTGTCAGCCAAAGTAAACCCAAACCTTAGAAAACACTTCCTTCCTGCATGTCCAGCACATCAACATCTGGGAAGTAGAACTAAACTGCTTCTCAATGGTCTGTTCTCAATCAAACAGCACAGAGTTGGACTATATCCTAGAACATTAGGATTGAAGCAAAACAGAGATTTTGCAAGAATTTGTGGACGATTCTTTTTAATAAGAAGACTGACCTATGATGAAGATGTACAAGGCTGCAATGATATCCGCCTCCCTGGAGAGTTTCGAGGCAAAGGGGTCACCACGGAGGAGATAATGAGGGACGTATGATTGGTGAGGCCACGTCACATTCTCCATCACTGCCATCAGCGGGGAAAGCCCTGTGAAGTGGAGGAAAAGGCTGAAACAATGGACCTGCTTCCTGAAATTCAAAACAGGTCTCAAACACACAAAACGGCATTCAGTAAACAGGACACCCAACAACATGAATCTACCTGGACATGCAGTGTACGAAATGCAAAAACATGTCGAATAAATCACGAGGCTTTCAGTTCAAAGACTTGCAAGCTCCATAGCAACACAAGTTAGCAGTCACAAACATGAACCAACGAACACAAAAACAATCTCATAGGGTAAACTGTTTCATAGTTTATTGGTAAAACTGGATATGTATTGCAGATATCTCAAATTAAGTTACTTCTTTTCAAAAAGAACATTTCAGAAATGTAATCTAAATGGTCACAATTGTAGTTCAAGATATCTTAATTTCCCTCAATTTAACATATCTACATTGCCCCTCTTAGGTATCTATAATTATGTTTCAATTAGAGTCAGAATGAGGTTTTATATATTGCAATTTTATTGATGCCTTGAAAGCGTATTTACAGATACTTTCAACTGAAGTATTAACTGTCATGGCCCCGCCCTCTCCAGCTCTGCGCTCCAGCTGATTGTGTTGGCTGTGACGAAGCGGAGCTGCTCACAATGAGTAATCAGCACAGTATAAAGCCTGGCTCTCTCCTCGGCTCAGACGCTGGATCATTGCACTCCGCTCTCTACATGCTGCACCTCGTCACATGCACTTCGCCGTCTGGACTCTGTTCCCCTTTGGATTACCTTGCCTGCTCTGTCTTCCTCTCTTCACCCCGGAAAACCCTCGTCTGCTCGTCACCCCTCCTCCGATCTGCACCCCCTTCGTCTGCCCAGATTCCGCCTGCTCTGCCGTCTCCGCCACATCCCCGACCGGCAGCTTCAGTTCTGCCCCATCTCGTCTCCCGATTCTTCCCCTGGACTAATGTGAGTCACCAGTTCCCTTTTTACTTAGTTTAGCTCCCACCCTGGCCGTGAGCTGTCCCCTTTAGTTTCAGTTTGAGTCCCCGTTCAGTTCCTTCCCTGTACCTCCCGTTGAGAGTGTTTTTCTGTTAAAACAAATTCATTACTAAGTTACCCGCCTGTCTGTGCCTGCTGCTTGGGTTCACCCACCTAGTTCTTAACATTAACTACACTGAATGATTTTCAGATATCTGTAGTTATGTCAGAAGCTACAACAAATGGGTAGCAGGAGATCCACAGGAGTTTGCACACCACATTGTATTACAGCAACAGAAACCCCATGAGACAAAATGATTTACTGCCATGTCAGAGCAGCTTGAGGCCAAAGTTCTCCTAAATATCGACCACAAGTCTAATTTATGAAGCTCTCATTCTCCACAAATGTCTTGTTGATGAGCTTTTCCTATTCCCCAGCAATTTATAGCAATCTTATCCATCACAGCAGCCACTGGTACTTCTGTTCAAATGCTTTGCTGGATCAGTACCCAACAGGAAGCCTCACAGCATCACGCACAATGATTCGAACTAGTCGTAATGATATTTGAGATACTGGGAAGTATAATTTTGACCAATCCAATACTATCAATACCTTGAATGTGAAACTGCAGTATAAACATCTTTAAATGACAATGAATAATCGTGTTCAATGGTTATAATCTCAAATGACACTTTTAAAAAACAGTCTTCTGATCTAATGTTAATATAAAGAGTTTATCCCCTTAAAATAAATGGAAAAAAACAAAAACATCTATATTGTTTTAGCACTTGAGTGAGCACATAAAACATGAGGGTTCCTGAACACCCTGATTACTGTATTTTATTTATTTATGTCACTATTATTCTCTAAACAGGAATATTCTCATCTTAGATTTGATTGCATATAAAATCAAGTCAGTTTCAACATTGAGATTTGCATAACAGAGCAGATTAGTAGGGAAAGCTTTTTAATATATTATTAGGAAAATGTATTTAAAGTGAAAAATAAAAGAAAGCACTAAGGACAATGGACTTGGACATTTCAATCGATGATGTCGAATGTGTGTGTAGGTGGCTACTAAGCCTTCCGGCTGCATGGACAGATTAATTGGCAGTACTAAAGCCTTCATCTTCCTGAGCCTAAGCTTACAAAATTGACATAATGTATACTTAGGTTGCCTCTTTTCATTCAAAGACGCAACTAGTATTCATGTGTGCAAGCTATGCTGAACTGATAATCTGGGAAAAATGTGGGTGAAGGTAAGACCTTTATAAAAATGCTGTATAGTAACGTTCTGTCTGAGGGTGCTTCAAATGAGCTTACTAAAGCTACAGTATAGTTTATTGTGGCTTGAGCAGAGTGGATTTTTGGATTTTAATAAGAATGGATAGGCACTCTGACTGATCTGCAGACCAACAGGAGCACACTGTGATGCACTGTGTGTTCTGGCACCTTTCCATCATAGGTCATTTCTGCTAAGACATCTCTTCTGTGAACTTGGATCACATGGGGCAGAATTCACTCCCCATGCAGTTCAATGAACCTCAAGCACCCATGGCCTTGTTGCTGGTTTACCGGTTATGCGTTCTTGGACAGCTTCTATAATAATAGAAAATCCCCCGACCCAGTCATCTGTTCATCAAAATTTGGCCCCTGTCAGAATCACTCAGATCCTGACACTTTGCCCATTTTTCCTGTGTCCAACATATCAACTTCAAGAACTGATTGTTATTCCTGCCTAATGAATTCCACCCTTCAACAGGTGCCATTATAATGACTAATCTTGTTCACCTCAACTGTCAGAGGTTTTAATGTTGTTATTGATTGATGTATAAGCTTGATGGCTCAGTAGGCCTCTAGATAAAAGAGAGTTGCCACATTATGATTGTTTGTATTGCTTTTGCAGTCTTTTAATGATTTTTTACATGAAAACTACATACTGTATATAACGGTAGTAGAGTTGACAGTGATTTCCTGCTAAAAGTTCCTAATTAATAAACATCAGAGACTTAGTATAGTTAGCTTAGTTTAGAAGGTTTTCTTTTTGCACAAAATCTCTATTCAATTCAACAATACACCTTCAAATCATAGCTTCTGTCATCTCAGGACACTTTACACATTCAAGTCAAGACCTTAGAGTACTGAACATTATAACTGAGCAGACCAAGAGGAGAATTTTTCATCATATGGTCTTGCATGCATAATTAGAGCATAATGAGGAGATAACTGCCAATATTGTAATTAAGGCAGTCTGGTAAGGGCATTTACAAGACAGCATTAAAATTAGCAGCATGGCTCATGTGTGTACAGATCACTGGACCGAACAGTCTCACATCCTGGAAGCAACTCCTGGTCACATCAGATAAAAATAAATGATTATCATACAGCATTGGTGCATGCAATTGCAGTATAATTAATGTGTGGTGAATGTCACACTGATTAAGATGATGGTTAGAAAAAGTCACTGGTTTAAAAAAAAAAAAAGACAACATTAATTATTGGTCTGAAGCAGGGGGCAATTTATTGTCTTTGGTGCAAAAGTCACATGAAGTGCATATTCTTCCGCCACTCCACCTTCACTCTTTGTTTCTACGTCACTCCACAAAGCTCACAGTTTTTGTACTACTGATAGTCAGGTGCAAGATCAGACAGATTGCACTGGATCAGACGTGTTTTACTATCTAAGCGCATCTCATATTAATGGATACAGATGAAATCAACATTTCCTTTCGGTTCATTCAGGTTAGAATAGGATATATGTATGGTGGATATGACATAATGTTGGGATTCGAAGTACTTCGGTGCTCAACCTCATTATTACAGTACATGATGGGTAAGATAGACACTGTATTTTCAACAGCAGCAATGGTAATAGTAGCAGTAGAAGCAGGGAATAGTACTCCAATTGACACAAAGGAAAAAAAATAATCAGACTAACTCAAAGGGCTGAATTGATTGGTAGATAATGGTAGTTTAATGTCAGTGTTATTATTCTGCTACCTTTGCACTAGCCATTGCCTCAGTGGACCAAACTATTGATTGTTTTAAATGCCTCGTTTTTTTTTTCCTCATGTTTTCACTGATGTGGCCTTTATGAGGACAGCATGCCTCAAAACAAGCACAGATGCTGGCAGCAAGGCAAAAAACAAATATCACAACATATCAGATGTAATTCTCATTGCACTTTTATTGAAAATTTGCCCCACAATGCTAAACCTTTCCTAAGAAATCCCTCACACCTGCACAACTAGCATCCATGACAACAGTTAATTCCATGCAGCTGCATCAATGAAATGTGCTATTTGTGCAAACATACCACAGACGGCCAGTCAGGTTACTGAGGAGAGGAAGCGTATGTGAAGTAAACAAGTGACCATGCCCTTGTTAGAATTATTGATTTTCCATCACAACTAATATAGCACCCACAAAACCCCAATATTCTTCATGCTCCAAGTAAAATACTGCATAAAGTGGCTAGAATCAATATTTTTCTATTAATGGATCACATGCCAATTTGTATTAGGAAAAGGTGGATTAAAGCAATAAAACTGAAGAAAATAATTACCTTCTCTGGAGATAGTGTTTCTCAGCTGGTGAACACAGTAGAGCAAGCAGCTGCTAAAGACTACCATACTGGGCTCACTAATTGGTGGCCAACAGAAAGAGGGCTACAAGGTGAACTGAAATCTGTCAAGTGGGGAGAAACGTCACTCAAAGTGAATTCTAATTTGCTGGACTGTGAAGTAGGTCTGTAGTATGTCAGTGTTGCGTTACTACATTGCACCTAAGTGGCCAAAAAATGTAATATTTTAGATTTAAAGATACAACCTACAGTGTCAGTCTTACATCCCATGAGTAAGTTGAATCACAGGGAAGCATGCGAGTGTGTAAAATGAATAGTTCAGCATGCTACACTGTAAACAGTAACAATAAAGAACATACCTTACTGCACAATTTGTAAATCAAAACCACCAAAGCCTCCAATTTTTGTTGTTGTATATACACTGACAGTCAATACAAACTTTGAGACCATATTTTTCAACATAATTTTTATTTTGAAGCCCGAAACTGGATTTTCTTCATATGAATCATTTGTTTAGTATATTGGCATACAGAAACAAAAATCTAAAGTTTCAAGAATGATTTCAAAATAAAGAATTTCACAAAAGAAAACAGCACCTGCCAAACACAAAGTCACAACAGTCAATACCGAGTATGGCCTCCATTTGCTTCGATGCAAGCAGCAATCCGTCGGCGTATGCTTTGGACCAAGCTTCTGATTGTGGGTTGGGAACAGCCCGTACGCCTGACTACATCACTGTAGCTCAAACCGGCCTCCACCATACCCAGTGCCCGGAGACGTTGTTCATGTGATAGACGCGGCATGATGCTGTTCACTGGACTAACAATGGTGGCCTTTTTTGGGCCTTTATATAGGCCTTCAAAACCCATTCTCAAATTGTGCAGATACTCACTGAGTATTGCTTGGTGTGTATTTGGTTCACTTTTGCAAAGTGACCAACCCATGTGCAATGAATCATGACAAAATGACAACTCATCATTATCTCAACTACCAGGGCACTAGATCATCAGTACACACGTGGACAAAATTGTTGGTACCCCTCAGTTAAAGAAGGAAAAACCCACAATTCTCACTGAAATCACTTGAAACTCACAAAAGTAACAATAAATAAAAATGTATTAAATTAAATAATCAAAAACAGCCATTACTTTTGAATTGTTGATTAACATAATTATTTAAAAAAACAAACTAATGAAACGGATTCACGAAGCGTTCTTGACAAGCCAAATCTGTTCTTAGGAGGGAGATGCGCCGGATTCAAGAACAGTCTCTACGAACACCCTCCCCTCTCATTAACATGACATTTACATTGTATTGACTTGTAAATGTAAAAGGTACACCCTCTAAACTTCCTTATAAGGCAGCAGCAAGAGCAAGAGGGTGTTTGAGACACGTGAGCACTGGAGTGCAGGTGAAACTCCGCCCACCAGAGTGATGGTCATTTCTGCAGATGACAGAGCTTCAAACAGCCAATAAAGTCTGACCTGAGACAGCTAAACTTTTATACTCAGAAAGGGTGTCTGTCGTAATAAAACACCCTCTGCCTCTGCTGCAGTGACAAGTAAAACTGCCCAGGCCATGTCCGCCTTGTCTCCCCGGTCAGCGCGCGCGTGCACACCGGGGCGCGTGCACGTGGCGGCGGTCTTCGCGCGTGCACGTCGTAGTGGTCATTGCGCTTGTACCTCCCACAGACCTCCAAACAAGTTAATGTGACCAAGTGCAGCTTCAGATCTAAAATCTGATTTTGAGTTTAACTGGCACTGAACTATAAAACCATTGATCACTAAAATTCACTTGAATAAATCTAGTTTTAAATTAAATAATTTGTGGCAATATTTGAATCATTTTAAGAAAGAAATTCAAATTTTTGGATCAGTTTTGACTGTAACAAAATTCTAAAAGAGCAGATTTTTTGTGCGTAAGAGTCCTCCTGAGTGTTCTTAGAATTTGTTCTTACTTTTAAGAACAGGTCAGTTAAGAACACATTCGTGAATGCCAAAAATCTTCTTAAAAAGGCTCTAAGAACAGATTTGTTCTTATGAACGCTTCATGAATGAGGCCCATTGTTCTTAAATTGGTCACTAATTTCTAAGGGAAAAAATCTTTAGCTTTCTACCCGTTTAGCTCTCTTTACCAGCTAAGTGAGTCAACTTGAGTCTCTTGTAGGAAAGATCTCTGACATCTCAATCTGACATCTCCCCATTTCGGTGGAAATTCCAATATTTTAAAAAATTTTCACCCAATAGAATTTTGGCACGGCAAGGCAAATTAATTTGGATAGAACAATTCATACACAAGGCAATTCATGGTGCTACAGTGGCAAAGAAAAACATTCAGAAAATTCATTCTGATGATGATTTAAAAGTAGACATCAAGATCATACGTTAAAATCATAGAAATAAAACACAAACCTGCATTAAAAGTCAAAACAATAGATTTAGCTTCTATGAGGAGATCACAGTAAACAATATGGTTTTCATGTCTGATCTGATATAAAAGAGCCGACAGTTTGAGCAGACCTCAGGTGTTTAGACAAGTTTGTTCCACAGGTGAGGAGCATAATAGCTGAATACTGCTTCACTAGTCTTGGTTCTGATTCTGGTTACACACAATCACCCTGTCCCCGATGACCTGAGGGCTCTGGATGCTTCATATGGAGCTAATAAGTCCAGGGTGTGTTTGGGTCCAACACCATGTAAACAAAGAGTAAAATTTTGACCTCTAGCCTTTGACTAACAGGAAGCCAGATCTGAGGACCGGTGTAATATGGTCCAGTTTCCTGACTCTGGCAGCTCTGATTGCAGTAAATCTCTCATGACTTAGAAATTGAATGAGATGCCATTTTCAGATTCCCCATATCTCTTGATGTATATGTTCTAGAGTCTTCAGATTTTCAAAAGATGTTCAGAAGTTTTTGGTGAATCGAGAGAATGTGTGAATGCTAATTTTGTGTGTTTGACCACTGAGAAAATTTCCTCCTTGTTAGGTATTTGCCCCATATTTTCCCCTAGATTATTACTGTTACTATTTTGTTTCCCATTCTCACCATTAATTTCCTTGCTCATAGTCATCTTCCCTCATTTGCTATACCAAACAATATCTGACTCTTAAGCTGTGAAATATTTCAGAGATTCACTAACTGATAGCTGATACTAGACAGGCAGTGTCAAACCCCTAACTGCTGCTAAAACCAGAAGGAACCAGCTCAATGCGTAGGATGATGATTTTAGTTTTTCTGCCTAAGACACAAAATCAAAGAAAGACTTCTTTCCAGGATTACAAAGGATTGATTTGTATTATTTATATTTGCATGATGTAGTAGCCAGCCAGAGTTGCTCTGATCTTATCGTATTATCATATACAGAAATATACACGTTATTAGTGCAATAAAATTCTGTTTGCTATCGCTCAAAGATGTAAGGCAGATGTATCCAAACACACGTTCATGTCCCTGCTTATGCACACATACTTACACTTAAGCTCCATATATGTATACTAACTTAAAGAGTGCGAATTATGCCAGGGCAATGAAAAAATATGTGTATTGTAGCATCAAGAGAGAGGTGTACTCTCTCTTGATGTACCGGGTATGCAATTACACAGCGATGCGCAAGTGTCAGCTCTAAGGGTTGCCTCGATTTCACACACACCATTAACATGTGTCGTTGGTGATCAGATCAGATGTCAACAGCTCCAGGTGAGGATGCAACAAAGATGTATTTAGAGGATGGTTTGATCAGAGCACTCAGACCTATCTGGAGATGCTCTGGACTGCATATGATTCTTTTAACAGCGTCTTCATGAATGCTTCCTGAGCCATTCATGAACATTAGTCTCATTCAATTTAAACCGCATCAACAGGCAAAATGTCAGTTTCTTTTACTTCTTTTAAATTACGGCAGGCTAGGCTTGGGAATATTGGTTGTTACCTCACTAAAAACAACAGCATATTTGTTTTTGATGTGTTTATGTCAGGTGTGACTTTGGCCTAAAGGCTATGATGGTGAATGGTCATGTAGGAATGTGTTGGGGAAGGGGTCAGGGGCAGTGGCACTGAAGGTGTTTATCATTGTTATGGTCTGTTGTGCAAAATGTCTCTGTGCGTTGAAGTCTGCCATTTTAAGTGTTGGAGTGACAGGAGTGTGAAAAGGTGGTGAAAGAGTCTTTGTTGGTAATGTAGGATCTTCTAAACGCTTGATTTATACCTCTGTGTTGAATGTACATCATAGATGCAGCAAACGTGCACTAGAAATGTAACTATATGTTGCAGCAACTGTGACATCTATATACCACTTAATCCTCATTAGGGTTGCGGGGGGCTGGAGTCTATCCCAGCTGATGTTGTGACTCAGTCTGCATGCTAAGGGCCAGTGATGATCAGGCAGCTTTGTCAAACACAAAGTCAAAAATCCATTCCGGATCAAAACTTGGAGTCTTCAAAAAGTTTTCAAGTAAGAATCTTTGAGCAGTCTTCAGAATCTGATGTAAATAATGTTTATTCAATTTGGAGACTGTATGAACAAACATGAGCAAAATCTTTTTTTTTAACTGGCTACATGAAGTGTTACATCGTCTTATATACCTTCTCTTAAACATTCCTCTTCTGTTCTTGAAGCCACAACCCATCGTCTTAAGACCCAATCTGGATTCACATGAAGTAATTGTGTCAAAAGTTTGACCACCTCCTCTTTTTTATTTCTGCTAGGCTGGCACTATTTCTGCTAGGCTCGGCGTCCCCTTGGTTTCAACTCACAAGAGCAGATGTAGAGAGGGCATAAACTTCCTGTCTCATGCCGTATTTTGGCTTCATAGGCTTCAGTTGGGTTGCTGCTTTCCACAGGATTATTCAGTGTACTCATAACTTCAGTTGACATGTTAGGTCTTCTGATCTCATCTTTGTTAGCTCTTAAATTTGATTTATTCATCGCATTCGTCTAATTTTATCATTGGTTCAATCCTAAAATACCTCAACACTGACTTAGTTTGAAGGCAGGGGACACCCTGGCCAGGTCGCCAGTCTATTGCCGGGCTACATATAGAGACAAACATTCACACTCACATTCCCAAAATGTCAGATTATCCCTTCAAAGTTGAAGCAAGATATATGATGCTGCGGGACCCAAAAGACTGTAATATAAGGCAGCATGACACAACTGTGGAAGAAACAGAGACACAGCCATGATGATTTTTAAACTAAAACCCTTGTTGGCAGTGGTGTGTTAACATACTTTGAACAAATCATATTTTGAAGCAAAGTTTTCTCAGAGATTCTGCATGCACATGATAGTGTATGTCTGCATGCTGTCATAGTATATCATAATGAGGTAAATGTGCTAAGGAAAGCGCATTTGAACATAGTTGTAATGAGTAGTACAAGAGCAATACTTTTAGTTTTCATCAGAGCTGGAGTTGTAGTGTACATGCAGTAGTGGGTCACTTGCTCAACCAGTTAAGCTATCTGGGTGGCTCATTTTCTTTGCACTTTGAAGATGTGTATTAAATTTCGTTTCTGAAAATCATCAGTGAATTTTAAACTTATTTTGGCGTTACTGATGCTGTTTAGCATTGAATGTGAGGGTTGAATTTAGGATTACCTCTTAACCTCAGCATGTTTTTGAACTCTCAGAGCCAGCCGAAGAACCCAGAAAAAACCCACGCATGCACAGGGAGAATGTGCAAACTCCATACAGAAGGCAGGAACATGGACTGGGGATTTTCTAGCTTCAAGGCAAAAGTGCTAACCACCAAGCCACTGTGCAGCAATTTAAAGATAATAATGTGATGCAAAATGTAGTGTGCAATAGGCTGTAGTTGTACATGGCTTGTCCTATTTGTTCAATTTTATCATTTGTTCAATCTTAAAATGCCACAACACACACCAGTGGCAGAACTGCCATGCAAAGTGCTCACCTGCCATTGGGAGCAGCTTGGGTTTTAGTGTCTTTCCAAGGACATTTCGCTAGATATTTTGGCAGAAGACAACCTGCTCTACCACATTAAGTCGAACAGGTGTGTGTGTGTGTACTCATTTAGATGAATTCTGGACAGGCATCAGTATTTTTACCACTAATAATCAGATATTCAAAGTTCTCAAGAAAAATAATCACATTGAAAAATTCTAGTTTTAAGATAAAAATATATATTTGATAGGGCTTGAAGTTTGTCGCCTCTAAAGAGGAAAAAGTTTGCAAGTCGTCCCATCACAAATATACATATTTACATATATGGTACATTTTGCAACTCCTCATTCAGTCTTGGACTTGCAGTTCCCCTTAGAAGCAATTTCTTTAGTTTAACTCTCCCAGCTGAGACAGTTCTTTGACCTTTTGTGGTATCTGATCTGTTACATGTATTACCTAATAAGTTAGTAGACTGGAATCTGTTTTGTTTGTTTTAGTATTTGAAAGGAGATGCAGTGTCTGCTCTGGTGTCTCTGACCACAGATGGAACCTGCATTATATTCAACCCATGCCATGGGAAAGTGTTCTCCTGTTTACAGAGCCCTGTTGGAGGTGTTTTTATGAGGGTTCTTCTGTCTAAAACACTGATTTAGGGATTCTTCAGTTGTTGTAGACAAGGGGGAGTTGTTTGGGGATGCTCTCTGCTTTCCCCATATGGTAGGCAACAAAGAACCATTTGTTTTAACCCCTCCTATATGTTGAAAACCTATAAAAGTGATCGCTGGCTATTGTCCAGCAAGGAGGATTCAATTGGCCAACTCCTTCCAGGCAGTTTCTGTCTGCACTGATGCTGCTCTTTCTTTTAATAAAATACTTTTAAAGAAAGTCAGTGTCACGGACATTTTCTCCTTCACCTGCACATCATGGACACCAGAGAGAGAAACAACGACACTTTCTAGTGCTCTTTATAATGCTTTCCATGGGGTTGTCTTCATTTTATACAATACTGCTGTCTTTTTGTTCACCTACTCACTTTTTCTGCTGTGTTGTTCACCTACTCACTTTTTCAATTTTCTTTCCTAGTCACATGGGCATTGTTTAGATGACATGAAGTGATGAATCATTTTATTATATAGATTTTGTTTCTGTATACGTGTGTCAAATTAAAGAGAAAAACTAGTAAGAGTTTGACAGCTGTCATTTACTGAGTCAAATACAAACTTCCAGTGGTCTTCCAGAATATTTAATAGTGCAAAGGGCCTGCACAACTCACTAAAAGTCAATACCTAGCACAATGTGGTCTTGTTGAAAAAAGCAGGAGATCTTCCGGGAGAGCTGACTTTTGGAAGCATATGTCTACAATAGCTTCATTCTCTTCTAAAATAAGAACAGTAACATACAAATTTCATACATCCATTCTCTATACACCGCCTTATCCTCACTACAGTCGCGGGGGGTGCTGGAGCCTATCTCAGCTGACTCGGGCGAAGGCAGGGGACACCCTGGACAGGTCGCCAGTCTGTCACAGGGCTACATATACAGACAAACAGTCACACACACATTCACACCTACACACATGGACAAAATTGTTGGTACCCCTCAGTTAAAGAAGGAAAAACCCACAATTCTCACTGAAATCACTTGAAACTCACAAAAGTAACAATAAATAAAAAATTTATTGAAAATTAAATAATCAAAAACAGCCATTACTTTTGAATTGTTGATTAACATAATTATTTAAAAAACAAACTAATGAAACAGGCCCGGACAAAAATGATGGTACCTCTATAAAAGATTGAAAACTATTTGACCAGAGTGACATGATTAACTCAGGTGTGTCATTTAATTGACATCACAGGTGTTTCCAAACTCATAATCAGTCAGTCTGCCTATTTAAAGGGAGACAAGTAGTCACCCTGCTGTTTGGTGAAAAGGTGTGTACCACACTGAACATGGACAACAGAAAGCGAAGGAGAGAATTGTCCCAGGACATCCGAAAAAAAATATAGACAAACATCTTAAAGGTAAAGGCTATAAGACCATCTCTAAACAGCTTGAAGTTCCTGTGACAACAGTGGCTCATATTATTCAGAAGTTCAAGACCCACGGGACAGTAGCCAACCTCCCTGGACGTGGCCGCAAGAGGAAAATTGACGACAAATTGAAGAGACGGATCGTTGGAATTGTATCCAAAGAGCCCAGAGCAACCTCCAAAGAAATTAAAGGTGAACTCCAAGGCCAAGGTACATCAGTGTCAGATCGCACCATTCGTCGTTGTTTGAGCCAAAGTGGACTTCATGGGAGACGACCAAGGAGGACACCACTGCTGAAAAAAACTCATAAAAAAGCCAGACTGGAATTTGCAAAAATGCATGTTGACAAGCCACAAAGCTTCTGGGAGAATGTCCTTTGGACAGATGAGACCAAACTGGAGCTTTTTGGTAAGGCACATCAACTCTATGTTCATAGACTCAAAAACCAAGCATACGAAGAAAAGAACACTGTCCCTACGGTGAAACATGGAGGAGGCTCAGTAATGTTTTGGGGCTGCTTTGCTGCATCTGGCACAGGGTGTCTTGAAAGTGTGCAAGGTACGATGAAATCTGAAGACTATCAAGGCATTCTGGAGAGAAATGTGCTGCCTAGTGTCAGAAAGCTTGGTCTCAGTCGCAGGTCATGGGTCTTCCAACAGGACAACGATCCAAAACACACAGCCAAAAATACCCAAGAATGGCTGAGAGAAAAGCGTTGGACTATTCTGAAGTGGCCTTCTATGAGCCCAGATCTGAATCCCATTGAACATATGTGGAAGGAGCTGAAACATGCCATTTGGAGAAGACACCCATCAAACCTGAGACAACTGGAGCTGTTTGCTCATGAGGAGTGGGCCAAAATACCTGTTGACAGCTGCAGAACGCTCATTGACAAATACAGAAATCGTTTAATTGCAGTGATTGCCTCAAAAGGTTGTGCAACAAAATATTAAGTTATGGGTACCATCATTTTTGTCCAGCCCTATTTCATTAGTTTGTTTTTTTAAATAATTATGTTAATCAACAATTCAAAAGTGATGGCTGATTTTGATTATTTAATTTTCAATAAATTTTTATTTATTGTTACTTTTGTGAGTTTCAAGTGATTTCAGTGAGAATTGTGGGTTTTTCCTTCTTTAACTGAGGGGTACCAACAATTTTGTCCACGTGTGTAAATCCACAATGAATAATTACAACCCCCCTACAAGTAGAATTCTGCGTACATTTCTACCTCAAAGTTTCTATTGACTGTCAGTATATTATCTTTGGTCACTTGGAGAACAATTCTAGAAAACATGTTTGCAAGTAGTCACAGCCAGCAAACCTGGAGCAGCTTGTAGAAATACCTGGTTCTTTAACTGTCAAAATTGTCCACACTAGCTACATACTAACTGTGCATTTATCAAAGTTCTACTGATTAAAGCAGATGCAGAGATTGCAGGCTTTAAAAAAATAGTATAATGAGGCTGAATTTGAACCATAGAGGTGAGAGGTTCATACATCTGAGCAACATTTCACGTTACACCATTGTTCATATAGAAATACTGATTGGTGCAGCTTCAGCATCAGTAATCAGAATTTCATTCCAGTCTTCACTAATGGCGCCATGCTGCATTGATGAGTTAAGGGAGCTGCACTACATAACAACATCCCTCCTGACAAAATTAAGGGCTTATCGATCAAGTGTAAAATATGAGCAGTGAAATCCTGTGAATCCAGGACTAAACTGAAGGATCACAAGACCAGCATGCATCTTTCTTTTAATTGCGTGTAACCAATGTCATTTCAGGTCCAGCCTTGTGTGATCACAGGAGAACTACACATATTTGCTTCTAAAACTCACTCACAATCAGGGTAAATTCAAGCTTCGCTGTCTTCCTTCAGTCAACTACCTCAGCTGACCTCCACAGTTGGACAAGATTCAATGCAAAAGATTTCCACGTACGGAAGCTTCCAAACCACTTTTTATCATGACCGATACCAATACATTTCTATGAGCCTTGATGCCTAAATTCTAAGTTAAACAAAATTATTTCAAAAGAAAGTCTGCCAACATACACACAAATGTTCATACAATGTTACATTTTGACAGACTGAACAATGTTACTCATGTTTTGAGTAGCAACTCAGGGTAACTGCTCAGTAGTAACTCAGGGGATGTGGACACAAGGGCTAAACTGAATTACAGTAATACACATAAAGCTGACAATTGCCATAAAACATCAGAAGCAGGTACAAGTGATGGCTGTGTTTGCCTAAACATGCTGAGACTTGCCTTTGTGAGTGGAGCATTGCCGCAGATGCAGCTGTCACAATTTGCACATAATAAAAGCAACATTTCAGAGAACATATGAACAACATGCTGCTAATATAAAGACACTCACTCTCCTTGAATTCTGTGTACAGATCAACATATCTGACCTTTAAGCTGCTGAGGTAACTTTGAGGCCTTCCTTTGCTCGAAATGTTCTCTGGGACCTTTCTGGCATTAAATTCTACAATCAACCCAGTCCCAAATGATCATCCTTTACAGCTAAATTACATTAGCAATTACCTCATGAGGGGAAAGTAATTTGGTTTAGAAATACATGTACTCTGTGACCTGCAATTGATAAAGGATTAAACTGGGCATCACCCAAAAAATCAGGATTCATGTCCTATTAGTCTCATAACAAAGTTCTGTTTTCTGTTGTTTATTTATGGTTTTCGCTGGCTTTCTGGTTAGATTTAGACACCAAAACTATGTGGTTAGGGTTAGGAAAATACATTTTACATGGTCGAAGCATGTTTAAGTTTCGGTGGCAAAAATATTTGGTTAGGCTTCGGAGAAATTTCATGGTTTGGGTTCAAATTTCACAACATATTTGACGCTTCTCTTAAATTTCCTGGGTTACCAATGTGACAGGTCCAGGCCTATCTAATGTATGATTGATTGGTTAAAAAAAGGGAAGAGTGAAGCAATAAAATAAACAACAAGGATACATATTTATGTTGATTCCAAACTAACGACAACGTAATTGAGACTGTAATTTATTCATATAGAAAAGTAATTTTGTGGAAACGGGGTAGCTTCAACTTGTCGTTGATCATTAACTCACACACAACTCAGTTATTTTTTATCCTCTAAGTTGTAGTAAACCTGTTGCTGCATGTGCATTTGCAACCATAATTCACATTTTTCTTGTCCTTGTTCAGTGTTTGAGTGAGTACACAGCATCTTTGATTCTTTCAGTATCATATGAAAACAAGTTCTGTCACATTTGTAGAATTTTGGCATTGACTTGGTACCAAAATACCAGTTGTTGTGACATCACTAATTGTGTGGGGTTCTTTTATCTGCTAATTTGACATAATGTATGCTTTAAATCCCACTTCTTAAGGGTGTACTCAAGCAACGATCTATTCTTGTATTAGAAGTGCTTAATTATAACTCTTCAGTGTTGCACCTCTTTTAGAACGTGCAGATCTATGAAGTTCCCACCACTCTCTCCAATCACTGCTCCCAATTCACTGCACTTCAGCTCACCTAAGACTCCACTCAAACACTGGAAAACTATTCTGTTCCACACAGATGTAATATTGGCGCAATTCAGCCGCAAATTACAATCCAAAAGCAATCCTGAGGATCGTGGTCCAGATAGCTCCACTCGGCCTTCCTTGTTTATTTTTGTTGCAAATAAAACCCCATGTCTGAATCCATTTCCATGAGACTGTCATTGATACACTGCCATTTTGAGGTGGAAATTCTAAGCTATGGCGATAACTACTTATTCCGCTTGTGATGTCTTCCAGCATATAAAACAAAACGCCACATGGACACATTTAGCAAGGTAAAAAGCTCAATATTCAGAGTCTGTAGCACTATCTTTTCAGTTTTTGGGGGAAGTGTAATGTGCTGTCAATATATATGTTAATTTTTTAAAACTAAGTAATTAAATATTGTAATCCAAAAATTCTTTGTAGATTTTAACTTTGTGATCGAAACGAAGAAATTGGTTTTATTGCATGTGAGCTCTGCTCTTGTGTTATTGAACTTGAATAAAACGTAAAAATGACAAATGTAATAAAAATACAAATTACAGAGATCAGAGCTTGAGAAAACAAATTCATGATCACAGGCATAAATTTCCTCCCAATAAAGAGGCACAAACAGATTTAGATATATAGATCTTCTATTTTTACTATCAACATATGAATTCTGACTTCATACAAACACTACATCTAGTGTGGAATATGTAATTTGATCCATATATATTCCATTATATTATGATTTGTCATCTGCATCTGAATTTTGTGCTCCACTTTAAATAAACACATTTCCACCCTAAAGTGACGCAGAAAAAGGCACAAAGTGGTGTATAAAGATCCACCAGAAGGGAGGAAATGAAGCGTTTGATATTTGATTTAATCCTATATCAACGTACCCGGTTAACACTTTAGATAAATCCTTTGAGCTGAGCCAATCAGCAACCAAAGTATTCAGATCAGTTAAAATAATTAACACAAGTAAAATCTCTTCTTACTTAAGACAATGAGCCAAACAAGTAAATAACCACAGCACTACTTGGCTAGTGGTAATTTTGTGGTCATCTTGCTACTTTAATATACTGACTTCAGCAATGAGAAATATACGATGATGCTGTTATTGATGATGGATGAATCAATAAGTAACTTCAGATATTTGTGGCGCCTGCATCAGATAATCACGAGAAGGAAATTATTAACAAACTGTCTATCTGAAGGTTTTTCGTGTAGTTTTGTGTCATTTTATTGTAAAATTCAAGCCTGGAATAGTATAAGCTTCCAGTTCTTGTGCCGTATCTGCTCAAGAACGGTTACAAAAGTTGCTTTTCTGCCTCTGTATGGATTTGTGGATAGCGATTTTTATCTTTAACAAGTGACCCCTAAAACCCTCCTGATATTTAATATATTTGTATGATTCTTGCTTGACTTTTAATGTTTGATTTGAAGGAATATAACTTTCAGACTCACTGGGGAAAGAAAAGGCGAGTGATTAAGATCCGATTTGCCGAAAGCAAAACCGCTTTTCACTGACGCTAATACAAACATTTTACACTACAAATGAATCCCTCAGCCTCTCTTTGCTCATCACACATACTGTAAATGAGACTGAAACTCACACACGTATTTGCACGAGACCAATAACACCTCCTCTCATCTTCTGATGCAAAAGTCGAGCATTCAGACCTGCTATCGTAAGCCACAACAGAGGTCTGGATTTACACACACAATCATCTTATATGGAGGGAAGTTGGGGAGACAGGTCAGGACAGAGTCACCCCACAGCGGGGGAAACAGACTAAGAATGTTTACACAAGTGCTGGACTTCAGTAAAAATGTACTTGACGTGAGAATTTCTGTTTTGGGCTACTTAATACTTCCAGTCTACCGCATTTCACTTGCTGCAACTGCACACTTCTCACTCTGATACAGTAAACCAACAGTTTTATTTAGATTTTCTATTGATTTTGCATGGAAAACAACTGATCTGCTTCGAAATATAAGAGATTTTCAATGCAAACTCTCTTGTGAGTATTTTCACATCATTCCTTCTACAAATGTTCTTTTCTGGAGAAAGGAAAAAGTAGCCTCATCATCGTGTTGGTTTATTTCTGTCTGTAACGACCGAATGTTCTGCGATAAATACCTTTATCCCTCCTAATACGTGTTCTATTCGCTAGAGTAGGGGGTGGGATGGCAGGGGCTGGGGTCAAAGTTTTGAAGGATAATTCAGCATCTTTTTCTGCAACTGATGAAAACACCACAGTCTAAAACCAGGTTATTAGTAAGTAGTTGCTGTCTGGATGTTGTATTGTGCATAAATGTTTACAACTCTTGTGGAAATTGCATTTTTGACAGCACTTTCACTTCATTAAGCTTTTGATTTAACTTGCAATGCAGCATTTCTCCATTGTGCACACTATCCGACGACTCCTTCCACCTTTCTGCACATCATGCGTGCATCAAATCCAACACTTTAAAAGCCTTAAACACTTTTTTCATCAGGTGTGTCTCTAATGCAGCAGATTAAACTAACAGGATTGTTTGCGCAGGTTCACTTGAAAGGTTTGAGACTTAGGGAGGATGTGATTAAATCTGATTTTCTGGAGACATTTTTCTAAGACCTTCATACATTTTCCAATTTTATTAGAGCCACATATAAACCCGGCAGTTAAACACAGTTGCAGCAGAGACATAATGGATTTTTATCTGCCGTGCAACTGTGAACCCAGATAGCAAACTATGGGTGAATCAATGTTGAATCTATGTTGAGACCTAACGTCGAAATTATACAGAAAGTGCAAGGTTAATAAAATGTTGAGTCAACGTTTGCTTACATAGATTACATGTTTGCAAACATAGATTCAATATTAATTAAACATTGACCTGTCAAACATTTTAATTAAACCAAAATACAATGTAGATTCAATGGTATCTTTTAAACACAAACTTCAATGTTGACAAAATGTTGTTGAATCAACGATGATCCAACCATCAGTCTTCAACCGTAACCACAATTCAACCTTCTTAACCCTAATTCAACATTGATTTAACATCTTTTGCTATCTGGGTAAAGTGTGATTTATGGTTGAAAAGCAAACGTTGACTCAACATTTTATCAACCTTGCGCTTTCTGTATAATTTTGACGTTAGGTCTCAACATAGATTCAACATTGATTCACCCATAGTTTGCTATCTGTGAAGGTCTCCTCTTTTCATTCTGCAAAGGAGAAAGTTGCAGGGGTTTTGTGTTTGCAGGATGTTTAACTAGGACTTAAAGCTGACTTTAAATATCAAATTGTAGGATATATATATACAGATTTTCCCCGTTTTGTGAAATTACACACAATAATATGCAAAATCAGAAAAAAAACTAATGTATACATTAACTGATTTGATTTGTTTTGATTAGTATTATATTTGTCTATCCATATATATTGTATGGAAGTGATGTCAAAAATTTTAGCAAATTATTAAAAACATGTTGAAATCATGAAGATTTTATCCTCGCTACATTGTTAAAGTGCGCAGTTGTGGTTTTCTTATTAGCAGCAGGACTACATGTAACCACTTTATCCTGTGACTGAATGTTTCCTGTCGTGAACGAAACAAACAAATGGAGAGGAAACAACAAACAATCTGGATCAAGCGCCTGGAACACGAGGTATGAAATTGCGCGTAAAGCGGAGAAAACAACCTTAAAGTGCATGACTCACTTTGTGATCATCGGTCATCAGTCATTCCGATGCGAGTTTAATTCCCACCGACACGCAGATCCACGGTTATCGCGCAGGAAAACGCGGAGTTGCTGCTGCAGAAGAAGCAAAGGTTCCAGCTGAAGTTGTCCTCAGAGGCTCACAGCCGCGGTGAGCTCCAAACAGCAGCAGTCGCTCAGTCACATTCACAAACCAGTTTTACGCACGAACCGCTTCTGGGAAGGACCTAAACCTCCAGCGCCTCAAACTGGACTCGGATCTCTTCTGGTTGGTTCTGTCTGAGCACTGAAGAAGATTCGAGCTTCATGAGATGAGGCTCCACAAGCCTCCGCCTCCCCTCCCCTCCCCTCCCCTGCATGGTGGCATTGAGTTCAGTCATACACTATAAAATAATAAATTAAAACGTAAACACAGAATCGTCAAACAATCCAAAGCTGTATTTTTTTTAAATAAATAAAGAGAACGGCACATTTCTTAAATATGGTGATATAGGTGCAGATTTTTACACTGTAAAAAATAATTATTATTTCGGATAATTTGGTGATTTACAGATTTTTCCTGTTTTGTGAAATTACACACAACAATATGCAAGGTCACAGAAAAAAACTAGCACTTGGAATATAGTGATACTGTTTGCAGATTTATATACTGATGGGATAATTTGTTGTTTTACAGATTTCCCTCGTTTTCTGAAATTACACACAATAACATGCAAAATCACAGAAACTATTATGTACTAATTTACACATAAACTGACTTAACTTATTATTATTGCTCATTTAAAAGGTCCACAAACTTCTGTTGAAGTCTTTTGCTTTTTGTTTTTTGTTTTTGTTTGTTTCTCTGTGTGTGGGGTGGGGTGGGGGGGGGGGGGGGGACTGTTTTTTCCAGAGATGGGATGTAACGTTGCTGCTTGGTGGAGCTGTTAATGTGAAGGCATAGTGGCAGACAAGCATACACTGTAATACATAAATAAATAAATAAATTTGTCAGCAAAAATACATAAAAGGTAGCATTTTAAAAAACTATATTTTAGCACTTAAGACCTGTAAAATAAACAAAATAATGAAGATATTAAGTGACCTAATTTTATTATTCCTATTATTATTGTTGTTGTTGTTGTTGCTTTTATCTGTCAAAGATGGAAAAATGGGTCCATAAGTGGTTAGCACTTTTGCCTTGCAGCAAGAAGATCCCCGGTTCAAATCCTGGGGTGGGCCTGGGATCTTTCTGCATGGAGTTTGCATGTTCTCTCTGTGCATGCGTGGGTTTTCTCCGGGTACTCCGGCTTCCTCCCACAGTCCAAAAATATGCTGAGGTTAATTGATGACTCTAAATTGCCCAGAGGTGTGAATGTGAGTGTGATTGTTTGTCTGTATATGTAGCCCTGTGATAGACTGGTGACCTGTCCAGGGCGACCCCTGCCTTCGCCTGAGTCAGCTGGGATAGATTCCAGCACCCCGTGACCCTAGTGAGGATAAAGCGTTGTATAGAGAATGGATGGTTGTGAACTTGCTGCTTCATCAGCTGTTAAAGGCATGGTGTTCTTCAGTCAAACACTGTAAAAAAAAAAAAAAACTACCCGGTTAAAAAGACACAAAAAATGACAAGAAAAATAAGTTTAAATGGTAGAATACTATAAAGGTCAGACGTTTTATTGAAAAAATAAAGAAAATTGTAAAAAACAACAACAACAGCAAGCATCTGGAAAAATGATATTTTTCTGGATTTGTACACTGTAAAATAATTAACTGCAATATCTTTTGGATGATTTGGAGTTGTTTTACAGACAATAACATTTAAAATTATGGGGGGGAAGTAATAAGTTACACATCAACTGCAGCTTAAAGATTGAAAAATACAAACTTGCTCATGTCTCTTAAGAGTCCAATTATGCTACAGGCTTTGGCTAATATGGAGTTGGAGAGAGTTGATTCTTGGTTTAAATGTAAAAAACTATCACTCAACATAAAGAAAACAAACCACATGGTATTTCATTCTGTTAGAAACAAAAGTAATATCTCTCTCTGTATAAATGGACAAAACATTAACAGAGTAAATTCTACAAAATTTCTTAATATCTCCTTGGATGAATTCATTAATTTCAAGTATCATATTGATGTGTTAATCAACAAACTATCAAAATATACTGGTTTTATTCTTTAAACTAAGACAGTATCTCTCACTCTCTGCTCTTCTTACTCTGTATAGATCCATCATTGAACCACATATCAACTATTGTAATATAATATGGTGTAACACTTTTCCAACTCATCTCATCAAACTACACTCTTTACAAAAGAAGATCATTTGTGCTTTCACATGGTCTGCTTACGCAGCTCCTTCTGGCCCTATTTTCCCCTCTCTTGATCTCCTGAGGCTTCCTGATTTTAACATCTATCACAATGCCTGTATTATGTATCAGGTTGTCAACCAACTCAACAAACGCTTATGAGAGCTCATCCCAATCTTGGGGAAGAAGCGTAAACTTATATGTACCAGCCTGAGTGTTGTCTGCAGGGGTCCGCAGATCCGGAATGAGCTAGAGGGTTCATTAAATTATCACAGTCCTTTTCTGCCTTCAAAAAAATGTGAGAAAAAAACTGCTGTCCTCCTATGTATCATCTCTGACAAAATCATGTATTGTTGGAAATGATGTTGTCTGTATATGGGTGTATGTGTGATTGCGTGTATGCTTGTGTGGTGTATGTTGAGGGGGTGGGGGCTTGGGGGTGGGGGTTATTGAGAGAATTGTGGGTGATGATGTTTTTGTTGCTTGGGTCCCCTAATTATAAGCACTTTTGCTTCCCTGGGGTTCCATTTCATGTACATCTGCTGTAAGTGCTTTGGTAGAATATATTTGTCTTTTTCTGTGCATGTGCAATAAAAAAATCTATCTAAACAAATAATCTTTAGGCTAGTCAGACGAGTGATGTTTTGACATCTCCTCATATTTCAGATATTTATATTTACGCTTGAAAGTTTCCTGACAAGCATTTGATGTTTGACGTGAAGCGGTTCTTTGAAAGAGTCTCTTTTGAAGAAAAGTTTCAGACTCACAGGTAAGCAGGAGGTGAGGCTGTCTGAAAAATCTCTCTGATTACACAATTTCGTTCATTTTTATTTTGGAAAGCAGCCATATTATTTCCTGTCTCCTCTGTGTTTTTGACTTGACCACTAATCTGACTGTGTGTGGGGGAGCTGCAGCCTTCTGAGGCTTCTCTGCAAAGGCTCAACAAGTCCAAATGGATAAAAATGATTGAATGAGTTTATCAGGAAAATCCCTCCACTCTCCTTAAACACACGGTGTTCTGCAGGGTCTGAGAAAATTGACATGTCAATTTAGGGAACAACAATTTTAGCCTGTAACCACACACTAAGTCCTTTGTGTTTTAAATCTGATTGCCATATGTGGAAAATGACAGGCAAAATATTTTGGCTCAACTTGTGAGCACCAGTTCAGATTTGGCAATATCTGAATCACAATTACAACTGTTTCGAGATTGTTGGGTTCTGTTGCCGTATCTCGAGTTCGTTCTCTTGAATGGCAGACTGTCTCTGTGACGCTGAGATCGGGACTGGTTCAGGGTGGTTCAGTAACATGCAAACCGCATGTTTGTGCTTGGTGTCATGTAAAATATATTTCTGATGTTCAGATGCCTCCCTAGATGGATACGAAGTGTTGTTTGCCTTACACCTCACTGAAGCAATGCTCTGTTCTCCTGAAAGGTGTTAAATTTTCTTGTCCTGCACACCTGCATGCCTTTGGTTCACCACAGTATAAAAAAAGGGAGCCATAAAAAGAGCTGAATTTATTCTTTACATTCAAAAACCCTCTAAAATGATCTCGATGTGTTCTGAAATTTAAAGCAGACCATTTTTTTTTGCATGTTGGGTATTATTCAGAACTTTACACGGAACAAGGAGAAATAGTAAGGAAGCAAATAATTGTTAAGCAGCATCAAGGCAGACTATGTTCTTGATTCCAGAAGTTCCATCCATCCATCCATCCATCCATCCATCCATCCATCCATCCATCCATCCATCCATCCATTATCTAAACACCCAGCTGACTTACAATAATAATAATAATAATAATAATAATAATAACAGCAATTTTATTTATATAGCACCTTAAATAACAGTGTTCAGAAGGTGCTTTCCCAGTTAAAACATGCAACACAGACATTCAAGCAAGACATAAGGAGACAAGGCAGCACAGTCAATTAAAATAAATAGTAAAAATGATAATAAGTTAAATTAATAATTAACTAGATTAGCATGCATGTCAAGCAAAGGAACTAGGCAGCTTTAAAACTAAAGAATCATATAAAAGGTTAGAAGTTACAAATAAAAAATAAATAATGAAAATAAATAAATCAGAGAATTAAAGAATTAGAGATGACATCACCCAAGGGTCCAGGCAGCTAAAATTAAAACAAAATAAGAGAGAACATCTAAAGTAAACAGGACATGATACAAAATAAAACACTAAAACCTATTACAGCTAAAAGTAAACTTCACATAAAAGCAATCTATAACGGTGGGTTTTAAGTAGTGATTTAAAAGAAGTTACTGACTCTGCAAACCTTATCTCCTCAGAGAGGTCGCTCCAAAGTCGAGGGGCCCTGATGGAGAAAGCTCAGTCAATTTGGAACAACCAGAAGAATTTATAGAACAAACTGAGGATCTGAGGCTGTGAGCAGGCTCATACAGGGTCAACAGATCACAAATGTAGCTTGGTGCGAGATCCTGGCGAGCTTTAAAAGTGATCAATAAAATCTTAAAATCAGTTCTAAAATGAACAGGGAGCCAGCAGAGGGAAGTTAAGATAGGTGTGATGTGATGAGAGAAAACCCATGCATTGTTATGACTTTATTTGATAAAGTTATGTTTATTTACTGAGTTGACAATTAATATAACACAGTGAGAGAAATTATAAACTTAAATAGGAATGCACTTTTATTTGAGTATTCATATAAATGCTCAGTCAGTTGAACTTTGGGACTAGATTACTCATGATGCTCGGGTTCAAGCAAGGAATGTTGGGAGTCAACAGTGCATACAGGCACAGAAAAATGTTTAGTTTATGCTAGCAGTAAGTTAGACTGTGCTGTGAGCTAAAGCTGCTGTTCGCTTTGGATTCACTAAAGCGGTTAGCGAAACAGAAGTCCAGACTCTTGTCCTTTTTGAACGTCAGTGTGGAAGCCACTACATGCATGCACAGGGAGAACATGCAAACTCCATGCAGAAAGATCCTGGCCAGGACATGAAACGGGGATCTTCTTACTGTGAGGTGACGGTGCAAACCACCAAAGAGCCCTAATAGTCGATGCTGTTTAATGATTGATTCGCATGTTGTAGTACTTATTCCTGCCTTGTAGATTGGAAAAATAACCTCCCAGAATATGACCAAAGTAATGATGAACACTACAGTTATTACATTGAAATTGCAGCACAGATAAGCTGATGATTAAAATCCTTTCCCATAAAGCTAAAGTGACTACAGGTCTTTCTGTCGTTCAGTGATAGGACAACTGTATGAAACAGGAAATCTGTCCAGGGTCACTTTAAAATGTACCTCTGCTGTTGATGCTGCTGCTGTGACGTCTCTCTTCATCTCAGGTGTCTCGTATTCACTGTGAGGATCTTTTGAGTGAAGCCAACAGAAGGAAAACCTCATCTGGATGCGAAGAGGGAGACTGAATGGACGACGTCCTCAGTGAATCATTTCCTGTTTAGCTTTCACTTACAGAAGGACAGACTAACTCTTACAGCTGTTTATTATTCTCTGGTCTTAGTATTCACAGGTTTCATTTATCACCTTTAACGTCATCTCTGCTGCTGTAACAGAAATGCAACATGAAAAAATCCCTGATATTTATAGCAGATAAGCAGCATTAAAACATCAACACTTTCGAGGCAGGAGCTTCATCATTACCTTTATTGCGCATTTAAAAACTACATTATTTAGCACTTGTGAACTGTACAGATGTGTAAACACACGTAATAAATGGTTGAAATAAATAATGTGTTGCTTGTAGTGAAGCATAAATACTGAACAGTCGCAATAAAAGTTGTATTACGAAGAGAGAAGCTGAATCTGCAGTATTATTGTTATTACTGTAAGAATGGGGAAGGACATCTGTGTTGCTCTTCCTCACAGTGATGAAGGACAGAAGACTCTTCAGACAACCACAGCTGGATGTTCATGTTCTCTGGAGCTCTCAGTCCATCAGACTAGATGTTCCTAACAATCCAGATCAAGGCTGGAAGGAAAAGACACCAATGGTGAGGAAAAGATCTCCAAGGTTTCTTTATAGCGGTTGCTGGAACATTAAATATAAGAGTGAACATATGAGGATTTGAATGGAAAACAATAGAGTGTTGTGTTTTTTTGTCCTATTTTTAATCTTATAGGAGTGTTTGTTTTCCTGGTTGAAGCCAAAGAAGATTTCACTGCCTTAGATGGACAATAAAGTTTATTTGTGTTTTAATTAATTTTGTTTTTAGCTCCACTTTTCGGGGTTAACGTTATTAGCAGCAGCGTCGGTAAAAAGGTGAAGCTGGTAAATGTGGGCGGGACCATAGACTGTACAGAGAGTCCTCGGCTCTCAGTCAGTCTGACCAATCACTGCTCTCCGGCTCCGCCCTCTGAGTGTCAAAAATCCAAGATGTCAACCAGGAAGTAGCAAAATCCGGGCTTCATTTTTTTTAAAACTTTATTTACTCAATGCTGTATTCAAAATGGTACAATAGCAGTTAACAACAGCACCAAACAACAACAGGGGAAACACCACCCTCGAGGCAAGCCAGGAAGAAAGCGGATAGATGAAAAGGATAAACAAGAAAAGAAGAGGTAAACTAAGCTAAATCAAAAAGGAGAAAAGAAAAAATATAGTTTAAAGTCATTACATAATGCTTTAGTTTTCACAGCTTTAACATTTGTACAAAATTCAAGAGTGTTCAAGTGCGATTTTAAGTGGGTTTTAAAGACCACAAAGTTTGGCTTCTGACTGAAATTTTGCCAGTAATGAAATCAGATTAATAATAACCAATTTCTTAACAGGCAATTCATTAATTTAAAAAAATAATAAAATTAATTCATTTTAAAATTCGAAGAAATATCCAATTTTATTTTAAAAAATGACTCATATCACACCAAAATATCTGGCTGAGTGCACATTCCCAAACCAGATGAGCTAAAGTTTCATCAGCATTGTGACAATATGAACAAAGAGGGTCAACACTGGTCTTATACTTAACCAGAGCTGAATTAACTGGATAACCTGTGGAACATTTTCAGGGATACCTCTCGCACCTTATTCAAGATGAAAAACTTCCTAGGTAAGAACCAGACTTTTTCCCAGTCCAAGTCAGAAAATAAATTATTCCAAAAAATATATAGAATCCAGCTTACTAATTGTATCTCGTTTCTGTAATGCATTTATTGTTTATTTTGTTTTTTGTTTGTTTTTTTTTAACATGAAAAGGGATCTGAATTTCCTTTGTATCCTTCTGATTGAGTAATTTGAGGGGTAAAAATTGGTGAAGGTCTGGTAGCAGGTGATAGTAAAGTTTAAGGAATATAGCATTGAAAACAAGGACAAATTCTCTTGGGATATTACCACTGCTTTGTTTTTTAACCACATCCTTTGTTTATCACATCACATTTGCTGGAAATAAATAATTGATTTCTGCAAGAAAACATGTTTTGTGGCTGCTTGGGACATGTGAAGAATTCACATTGCATCTGAGTATCCCCTAGGTAACACCAGTCTTCTGCACGACGGGCATATTCGATTATCTACTACTATGGCTGTACTACTACTGTCCACCAATAGCAACCAGTTCTTTCTTCTCAGAGGAAAACTCTTGTTCTTTGCTCATGTGGAGCCATGTCCACAAACTCCATGTTTTGTAAATAGAGTTTTTTGTTTTGCCTCCGTTTCCAAGAACTGTTCTATCAGACAGACTTCTCTTGTGGATTAGTCATGGAAAATCAGAACCATGTGAGCTTTTTCTGAATCAGGCAGCAAAGAAAATGCTGCAGCAAGATGTGTTTGTTACTTTGCCTTACTTCACATCACAATTCAGACATGTGACTACTGTGCACAAACGTATGAAATTTGAACAGCTTTTATTTTTAGTGTGAAGGAGGAGGAAAGGAAGAATTTCAGTTAAAATCCGACTTTGAGAAGTCTGATAAATACAGTTGCAGGCATCTTGGTGCATGGATAATTGCAGCCAGCAGGGTTGAAAATAATTTCAAGGACAAGTGGGGATGTGCTGCCTGGACCACTGCTCCACTTTCCGATGACTGTGCTTTCACATATAACCTCCACATTTGGTTCATTTTGATGTTGGCTACTTCATTCAAATTGTGGTGTGGACTAAAAACCTCTGCAAGTAATTTCAATGTGTTTCTTAATACAGAAAACTGCTGAAAGATATACGGAGTTCATATGGATTCTTTTTCTGCAGATATTAGGAGATGGATGCAATGGGATAAACAGCTGGTGCCAAT
Source organism: Acanthochromis polyacanthus (assembly GCF_021347895.1). Taxonomy (NCBI): domain Eukaryota; kingdom Metazoa; phylum Chordata; class Actinopteri; family Pomacentridae; genus Acanthochromis; species Acanthochromis polyacanthus. Next base: position 26,587,020 of record NC_067128.1, on the reverse strand, counting down.
TTTTCAATCATGTGCCTTTAAACCACTGCAGAAGACAATTATGTGATGAGACTATGTTAACCCTTGTGTTGCCCTTACCAAAAAATGTTGTTGCATTGTCTGAAAAAAATCCAAAAATTCAGAAAAAAATCCTCAAATTTATAAAAATTTGCAAAATCTTCAGGAAGAAAATTCCTGAAAAGTTTCCCTCAAAAGTTTTATTTTTAAAAAAATAAAAAATCCCAAAAATTGACAGCAAAATTCACTGTATTTTGGTTGATTTTTTTCTGAATGTTCTTACACATTTTTTTAATTTGCTTTTTTCCACCAAAAAATGTTCAAAAATCTTCTAAATTTTTTTTGAAAATGTGGAAGTTTTCACTGAGAAAATAAATATATATTTTCCCACATTTTTAAAACTTTGAAACGGGTCAATTTGACCCGCAGGACGACAGGAGGGTTAAAAGAATGTTTCTTTTACACGTTTACATTTCTACCACAGCCAAGCAAAAAAAACACACAATATTTCGTCTTTTTTCTGTTTTTTGGCTCCTATTACAAATTTAAAACATCGAAACACGTGAACAGATGGCATTACACGCATTTGGGATATTATTCCATTCTTCTGATACCTTGTCTTGACTTTTTTACATGTTCAAAGTTCAAAAAGTTGAATTGAATGTAGGTAAAAACAGCATCGCACTGGTTCATCATCTGACTGACACTATTTAATCCATGTATGCTTTCATTCAGTAATGCTGCCATTGTAATCCACTCACAAACACCATACAAACTGAACAGTTTTACAAATCACAACCTGAATAAACATTAATATTTTATGTGCAGACTGTTGACTTTTGCTTCACAGGATGTGGTGATTTTTGCTTATCAAAGGCTTCCTGCTCACATACACACGTGGACAAAATTGTTGGTACCCCTCAGTTAAAGAAGGAAAAACCCACAATTCTCACTGAAATCACTTGAAACTCACAAAAGTAACAATCAATAAAAATTTATTGAAAATTAAATAATCAAAAACAGCCATTACTTTTGAATTGTTGATTAACATAATTATTTAAAAAAACAAACTAATGAAACAGGCCTGGACAAAAATGATGGTACCTCTATAAAAGATTGAAAAATATTTGACCAGAGTGACATGATTAACTCAGGTGTGTCATTTAATTGACATCACAGGTGTTTCCAAACTCATAATCAGTCAGTCTGCCTATTTAAAGGGAGACAAGTAGTCACCCTGCTGTTTGGTGAAAAGGTGTGTACCACACTGAACATGGACAACAGAAAGCGAAGGAGAGAATTGTCCCAGGACATCCGAAAAAAAATTATAGACAAACATCTTAAAGGTAAAGGCTATAAGACCATCTCTAAACAGCTTGAAGTTCCTGTGACAACAGTGGCTCATATTATTCAGAAGTTCAAGACCCACGGGACAGTAGCCAACCTCCCTGGACGTGGCCGCAAGAGGAAAACTGATGACAAATTGAAGAGACGGATCGTTGGAATTGTATCCAAAGAGCCCAGAGCAACCTCCAAAGAAATTAAAGGTGAACTCCAAGGCCAAGGTACATCAGTGTCAGATCGCACCATTCGTCGTTGTTTGAGCCAAAGTGGACTTCATGGGAGACGACCAAGGAGGACACCACTGCTGAAAAAAACTCATAAAAAAGCCAGACTGGAATTTGCAAAAATGCATGTTGACAAGCCACAAAGCTTCTGGGAGAATGTCCTTTGGACAGATGAGACCAAACTGGAGCTTTTTGGTAAGGCACATCAACTCTATGTTCATAGACTCAAAAACCAAGCATACGAAGAAAAGAACACTGTCCCTACGGTGAAACATGGAGGAGGCTCAGTAATGTTTTGGGGCTGCTTTGCTGCATCTGGCACAGGGTGTCTTGAAAGTGTGCAAGGTACGATGAAATCTGAAGACTATCAAGGCATTCTGGAGAGAAATGTGCTGCCTCGTGTCAGAAAGCTTGGTCTCAGTCGCAGGTCATGGGTCTTCCAACAGGACAACCATCCAAAACACACAGCCAAAAACACCCAAGAATGGCTGAGAGAAAAGCGTTGGACTATTCTAAAGTGGCCTTCTATGAGCCCAGATCTGAATCCCATTGAACATATGTGGAAGGAGCTGAAACATGCCATTTGGAGAAGACACCCATCAAACCTGAGACAACTGGAGCTGTTTGCTCATGAGGAGTGGGCCAAAATACCTGTTGACAGCTGCAGAACGCTCATTGACAAATACAGAAATCGTTTAATTGCAGTGATTGCCTCAAAAGGTTGTGCAACAAAATATTACGTTATGGGTACCATCATTTTTGTCCAGCCCTATTTCATTAGTTTGTTTTTTTAAATAATTATGTTAATCAACAATTCAAAAGTAATGGCTGATTTTGATTATTTAATTTTCAATAAATTTTTATTTATTGTTACTTTTGTGAGTTTCAAGTGATTTCAGTGAGAATTGTGGGTTTTTCCTTCTTTAACTGAGGGGTACCAACAATTTTGTCCACGTGTGTAAATGGCTAAAAAATAACTGCAAGATTAGTTTGCATTCATTTACAGGTTGTTAAATGTCTGTGCACAGATTAACTGTCATGCCCTCAGCCTCTAGCTCTGGGTAGAGGCAGGGTTTTTTTCCTTCCTTCACTCCTCCCTCCCTTTCCCTCTCTCAGATGGCATGTACGTGTGGAACTGATGGGTAGGTGTTGCACATGATCAACTGAAATTGGTGCGCGAGCAAGTGGGAGCAATCAAGTCAGCTGCTCCTTCTCAGATGCTGCACACTACTGAATGCTGGACCGTCGAACAAGCCACAGTCAGTACCTGACACACACGAATCACCTTACATTAGCAAATGAAGTTGTTAAGCCTTTTTTACAGCCTCAGGTCTACACAAATCTGCAAAAAATGAGCTGCGTTTCAGTGCTGGTGGGACATCGGGGCTTTCCAGGGATTTGTAGGTAATTTCAAAAATAGACAGCAGGTCGTCACCACACATTGCATAATATGTGAGTTATATTAGTATTGGCTGTAAAGCTAAGTCCCTATAACCTTCATCCATCCCTCCATCTATCCATCTACCCAACAGCAGGCTAAGCAGGACATTGTAGACAAAAGTTCCTCCTGAGGCTCCAGGAAGTTCTAGGTGTATCCTGGGATCTCTTCCAAATAGGATGTGCATAGAAAACCTCCATGGGCATCAGAATCAAACGCAAAGGGACAGAGAAGTTACTCTGAATTCCAGCTGTCTGATCTCCTCACCCTATTTCCCTGGTTCCCTCTGTATGGCATCTGTATGAACCTATTTCCGTCGCTTGTATCCAGTTTGTCATGTGGTCTCTCCAGAAGATGTTCAGGGTCGTATGTAACAATCTTGTGTATGTGCCACTGACTGATTTTTTTCTCAGCATCTGTAAGTGTCTACATATTGCATCTGTACAAGGGAACTGATTCTACTGTTGCAATAAAGAAATGGTTTTTGACATCTCAATTGATGTTTGTTTTCTGGATGCCTTTTTAACATGTGGCATACTTTCTACGCTCATGCTTTCTGACCTCGATGGCTTGCTTTGAAGAGCTTATTCAAGAGTATTGTATCCAGGTACTTGAAGTCCTCAGCCTATGAAATCCATCCATCCATTCTCTATACACCGCTTTATCCTCACTAGGGTCGCGGGGGGTGCCTGAGCCTATCCCAGCTGACTCGGGCGAAGGCAGGGGACACCCTGGACAGGTCACCAGTCTGTCACAGGGCTACATATACAGACAGACAATCACAATCACATTCACACCTACGGACAATTTAGAGTGATCAATTAACCTCAGCATATTTTTAGACTGTGGGAGGAATCCGGAGTGCCCAGAGAAAACCCACAAATGCACAGGGAGAACATGCAAACTCCATGCAGAAAGATCCCGGGCTCAGGCCGGGACTCGAACCAGGGATCTTCTTGCTGCAAGGCGAAAGTGCTAACCACTACTTCCACTGTGCAGCTCTGCTTTACTGGTGATTAGTTGTTTGTCTGTGTTAACATTAAATGACATAATTTCAGCCTTTTTGGCATTTATATGCAAACGAATATTTGCACAAGAAATTTTGAACCTGTTAAGCAGTTGCTGAGCCTGTGTAATTTCCTCCATATTCCTCCACTGTCATCTGCAAAAATGAGCTCTGTAATTACAACTGGTGCAACTCGCCTGATTCTCCTTTGCTGGACTTTGAAACTGAGTTCTTCACTTTTACCTTCCAGCACATGCCTCATGGCGCATTTGAGCACTATTTCAAATAAACAATCATGGAAAAAAATTATTATTGTTTTCTTCAATTTCTTGTTAATTTTAATGCCTGGTGCTACTGAAGGTATATTGCCCGAAGAATACAATGAACACAACAAAAACTACAGCTGATGACATAATACTTTATGTTGTATTTGACATGCTTAAGCTTAACTGTATTCCCACGGTATATAAGAGGCCATTTCATGTCATAAGCAGCACTGCACATGCAAAGGCGTAGAGCAGTTTCCTGCTTACATTCAAGCCGTAGCACAACTCAGAAGTTGTTAACTCTCACATAATGCCTATAACAAAAGAATTATGTGAAGCCACAAATGCAGCCATCTTGGCATTGCTGGAAATTGACATCAGTGAGAGACAGGAAGTGAAAAGACTGAAGATCTCCAAGATAGATGTTCATTACACCAATAAAGAACAAGCCGAACATGGTACTACCTAGTTGCGAGCTGGTCATGTCAGGAATCATCATCAGACCTCCAGGGACCTTAAAAATGAGGGGGCACTGTCGAGATATGTGACTTGCTCGTCAAGGACAATTGGAAACCGACTTCTTGAAAGTGATCTGAAGTGACACAGGCCGCCGAAGAAGCCCTTCATCGACGAAAAGCAGAGGAAAACCCGATTACTCTGTGCTGGAGATCACAAGGATCGGACTGTTGATGACTGGGCTAAGGTTCTCTTCAGTGATGAATCCAATTTTCAGTTAATGCCCACTCCAGCCAACTGACTGGTTGGCTGGAGTGGGCATCAGCCTGGACAAGCCAATAAACCAGACTGCCTTGCCCCTCCAGTAAAATATGGGGGTCGATCAGTGACGATCTGGGGTTGTTTCAGTATGGGTGGAACAGGTCGAATGCAATTGTGTGAATCGTAGGCTGCAAAATGCTTTCAAATGTCTGCAGTCAAAAGTAAACTGAGAAAATTTAGATCCATTGCTGATTGTTTTCACATACAACACAGACATACTGTATATCTCAAAAAGGCTTTGTTAGCTGTGTGAGGGTGGTTATTGCAATTACAGATCATATGCAGAAATACTGATAACAGAGAAAACAACAGTGATGCAGTGTTTTTCCTCTTTGAATGCACTCTTTGTATTCACAGAATTAAAACTGGACACACTTAAAGTTACATTGATTATCCTGTAGCCTTGTGACAGACTGGTGACCTTTCCAGGGTGACCCCTGCCTTCGCCCGAGTCAGCTGAGACAGGCTCCAGCACCCTCCACGGCTCCAGTGAGGATGAAGTGGTGTATAGAGAATGGATGGATGGATGATTATCCTGTACATAATTTTGTTTTCATTGAAAAAAGATTGATTTCTAGTATACCTGTGTTGCGTCATATTAGTTGTCTTCTGAAGGTGCTGTTAGCTGATAAAAGCTGACAGAAGTCTCATTTCCCCCAAATGAATTCACAGGAGATTTGGAACATCATGACTGGAGGAATTTAGCTCCGTCTGCAGCCATGGTCTCTTTTGCACACTTTAGTCTCTTCGGCTGACTTTTGAACTTTTGAAAACTTTAGAACTTTTTAATTTCACAACAGCACCCAGATCAATATGACAACAATGAAAGTACCATTCAAACTCTGTTCATCCTTGTCATGAATCTCTTCTCGGAATAGCAGCTTGCAGGCGGAGGAGTTGTAGGATGTATTCACAGCCCAGGTCTGAACTCAGTAGATGGATGATTCTCTTGAGGTCATTTACAGCAGACATCCTAGGAAAGTGGCAGAACTGAAGCATTTAGCAAGGAAAAATGGTAGAAAATGACTCTTATTTGTCACACTGGTATTATCTATAGCTACTAGAAATTCTTGTTTAAGGTTGTTGCTGCTGATGAAAGTTCTACCATTTAATAAATTCAAAGGTTAATTTACTTTGTCCCTCAGCACTGGTAGTGTTTAACTGGTTGTATATGTGCCAGCAGGTTAAACACAATATATACAGACAGAAATTGTTCCACTTGTGTAATGGTGACAGAGGTACCAGAAAATTAAACTCTATGCTGAAATCACTTCCATTGTGTAAAAGGTGGACCCAGACCACCTTTTACTTGTGTACTTGGAGTTGTTGAGAGCACAGTAAGCATACCCAGCACACATTGAACCCATTTCTATTTTCATTACAGCAGCACTGTAATGTCTCCCTACTGGTTACACATAATTGGTTTTGAATTGTTCAGTCAATTCTAAACCCCATGAGGACCAAATGGTCACACACATTACTGTATCACATACACACATAATCTCCCATTTGCATAAATATACCCTTCCTCCAGTGTTTTTTTTTTTTTTTTTTACATGCATCAGCCTCTACATTTGTTATATAGTGTCTTTCATTTGTCCAAATTAATTTTTATCTCCATTAAACCACCAGAGAGTTGGGAAAAGTAATGAAAAGGTAAGGTCTATGGAAGAGCATGCATAATGCAGAGTTATATCATCAAGTTGCACCTTTCTAATCAACAGTGTGGCTCCAACAGCAGCCCAAAATGGAAGCACAGGTGTACCTCCATACTGCAATTTCATCACTTTGTCAAAGTAAGTGTTGTTTCACAGAGAAGATTAATATGAAACCATATGGCTTCAGTGAGAGCAAAGTTACTTAGAGGAAAGTGTGAACACACATTCGGAACAAACTAGATTAAATACTGTTTTTGTACGAACAATATGAAGGGCGAACATCTGCAATATCCTGCCACTGCAGCAACAATATAAGTTTATATATTCAATTCAATTCAGAGAACTTTCTTTGTCCCCAAGGGGCAACTAAAAGGGGCATACAAGCAGCTTTAAAAGGACAACCAAGCAAGACGTACAATTACACACAAAGAAACAAAATAACATTAAAAAGAACATTGTAATTTTAAAGTGTTTTTTTCTTCCTTCAATGCCTTTCCTAATAATGGAATTATTTTGAAGATCAAAACATTGATCAGGAGTGAATTTAGTTAATCACATTCAAATGTCTTCAGGGGAAAAACTTATTCACTGATGAGAGGATTCAAGATTCAAGATTCAAAATATTTATTGTACCCTTAGGTAAATTCAGTTTACAGTGAGTGAGTTCTCTCGTATTGTAACACACCTAAAAAACAACACAAGACAAGACAAAGTGGCAACAGTGCTATGGCTAAAAGAACAAAGAAGATGGTCCCAAAGTAAAAGCAAGATAAATTAAAAGCAAAAAATGGCTAAAAATATGTCAGACCAAGCTAGATAAAAATGTGCCATCCATGAGATTAAGATGAGAGAAGCAATACAAGGAATAACTACACACGTGGACAAAATTGTTGGTACCCCTCAGTTAAAGAAGGAAAAACCCACAATTCTCACTGAAATCACTTGAAACTCACAAAAGTAACAATAAATAAAAATTTATTGAAAATTAAATAATCAAAATCAGCCATCACTTTTGAATTGTTGATTAACATAATTATTAAAAAAAACAAACTAATGAAATAGGGCTGGACAAAAATGATGGTACCCATAACTTAATATTTTGTTGCACAACCTTTTGAGGCAATCACTGCAATTAAACGATTTCTGTATTTGTCAATGAGCGTTCTGCAGCTGTCAACAGGTATTTTGGCCCACTCCTCATGAGCAAACAGCTCCAGTTGTCTCAGGTTTGATGGGTGTCTTCTCCAAATGGCATGTTTCAGCTCCTTCCACATATGTTCAATGGGATTCAGATCTGGGCTCATAGAAGGCCACTTTAGAATAGTCCAACGCTTTTCTCTCAGCCATTCTTGGGTGTTTTTGGCTGTGTGTTTTGGATCGTTGTCCTGTTGGAAGACCCATGACCTGCGACTGAGACCAAGCTTTCTGACACTAGGCAGCACATTTCTCTCCAGAATGCCTTGATAGTCTTCAGATTTCATCGTACCTTGCACACTTTCAAGACACCCTGTGCCAGATGCAGCAAAGCAGCCCCAAAACATTACTGAGCCTCCTCCATGTTTCACCGTAGGGACAGTGTTCTTTTCTTCGTATGCTTGGTTTTTGAGTCTATGAACATAGAGTTGATGTGCCTTACCAAAAAGCTCCAGTTTGGTCTCATCTGTCCAAAGGACATTCTCCCAGAAGCTTTGTGGCTTGTCAACATGCATTTTTGCAAATTCCAGTCTGGCTTTTTTATGAGTTTTTTTCAGCAGTGGTGTCCTCCTTGGTCGTCTCCCATGAAGTCCACTTTGGCTCAAACAACGACGAATGGTGCGATCTGACACTGATGTACCTTGGCCTTGGAGTTCACCTTTAATTTCTTTGGAGGTTGCTCTGGGCTCTTTGGATACAATTCCAACGATCCGTCTCTTCAATTTGTCGTCAATTTTCCTCTTGCGGCCACGTCCAGGGAGGTTGGCTACTGTCCCGTGGGTCTTGAACTTCTGAATAATATGAGCCACTGTTGTCACAGGAACTTCAAGCTGTTTAGAGATGGTCTTATAGCCTTTACCTTTAAGATGTTTGTCTATAATTTTTTTTCGGATGTCCTGGGACAATTCTCTCCTTCGCTTTCTGTTGTCCATGTTCAGTGTGGTACACACCTTTTCACCAAACAGCAGGGTGACTACTTGTCTCCCTTTAAATAGGCAGACTGACTGATTATGAGTTTGGAAACACCTGTGATGTCAATTAAATGACACACCTGAGTTAATCATGTCACTCTGGTCAAATATTTTTCAATCTTTTATAGAGGTACCATCATTTTTGTCCAGGCCTGTTTCATTAGTTTGTTTTTTTAAATAATTATGTTAATCAACAATTCAAAAGTAATGGCTGTTTTTGATTATTTAATTTTCAATAAATTTTTATTGATTGTTACTTTTGTGAGTTTCAAGTGATTTCAGTGAGAATTGTGGGTTTTCCTTCTTTAACTGAGGGGTACCAACAATTTTGTCCACGTGTGTATATTAGTTACATTTCAGTTTCTCTCATTTGTTGATAGCACAGATTGCTGCTGGTAGGAAGCTGTTTTTGTAACGTCTAGTTTTACAGGAGGGTACCCTGAACCTCCAACCTGAAGGGAGCAGCTGAAATTCACCGTTAAGAGGGTGGGAGTCACAACAAAGTTAGCTATCCTCTGTAACTGTTTGGTATACAGGGATTCTGGGTGAAGCTGAGACTCTCCAATCAGCTTGCTGGACCATTTAACGATTTGGTTTAAACAGTTTTTGTTTTTTAAGGACACATTTCCAAACCATGAAACAAGACAAAAAGATAAGACTGATTCGATAAAAGCACGATAAAACAGGACCAACATAGCCCTGTCAATGTTAAAAATGGACAGTTTTCTCAGACAACACAGGCGCTGGCGTCCTTTTTTATACACAGCTTCACAGTTTGCTTCTAAGTTCAGTTCGTTGTCGATGATAGTTCCAAGATATTTGTATGTGTTAACACACTCCACTATCTGACCCTTTAAAACTGTGGCCTCTCAATTGGGAGCCTTGTTTTTCCGAAAGTCGATGATCATGTCTTTTGTTTTGGAGATGTTCATCTCAAGGAAAGATTTACTGCACCACTCCAGAAAATCATCAACAACTGGGCCATGGCTCGTCTCATTGTTTTTCAGCCGGCTGACAATAACTGTATCATATGCATACTTTAAAATGGTTCTATCCACTCTGCTGCTACGGCACGTTTGTATACAGAATGAACAGGAGAGGAGACAACACACATCCTTGTGGGGATCCAGTGGAGGATGTAACCTGATCCGAGACAGTTCCATTCACTCTCACTTTCTGTGTCCTGTCAGTTAAAAAGTTCAGAATCCAACCCACAAGATTGTGACTTATGTTAGAATGGTCTGTCTAAAAGCCTTGAGGCTATGACATGGGGTTGGATCTTATTAAAAGCAGATGAAAAATCAATAAATAAAAGTCTTGCATGTGTTCGTTTCCCCTCCAGATGTTTAAAAAGCAGATGTAATAGAGTAACTGTAGCGTCTTCTACCCCTCTGTTAGATCTATAAGCAAATTGCATGGGATCAAGGTCATGCTCAGTATTCTTCAGAATTTCAGATCTAACAATTTTCTCAAAACATTTCATTATGTTTTGAGCAATGTCAACGATGTCAACACGATTGGTCTGAAATCATTGAGGGTTTTAGGAAAGCTGATTTTTGGGGCAGGGATGACAACAGCATCCTTCCAGACTCTTGGCACATAGTGCCTCTTTAGAGACTGATTAAAAATGTGCTGAAAAATAGAGCTCAGTTCCTTTGCACAAGATTTTAGCAAGCGGCCACAGTTGTTATCAGGACTATAGCTTTTATTTGGTTTGAGGGAACAGAAGGATTTTTCAATATCCTTCAAGGAAATAAAAAAAATGCTGACTGTCACTTACTTTATGACTCACTTCCTGTATTTCCTGACTAAAATCAAAAGCATTAAAACGTGTATAAAAACAGTTAAGTGTGTTGCAAGTTCAAAGTCTGACTCAAAACCATAATTCCAGAACCTGCGCCTGTGAAAGTGGCTGCAAAGTTTGGTGTCTCTTAACTGTGTTCAGTTTTTTTAAATATTTTGTCGTGTTTTAGCGACTGCTGATGGAGGTTTCTGCTGGGAGAAAAATTTATTCAAGAGAGGAGCTTTTTTAATTGAGACAGGGCGGATCTGGACAGTGACATCCAGTTCCGGTGGACATCTCGAAGTGTTTTCATGGTTGTCGTGCTGGTGCAAAGGTGAAGGCTAGGAAATGGAGATACACGCCCTTTCTTCCATCAATCATCATGGGAAACATCAACTCTTTGCCAAACAAAAGTGACGAGCTGGAGACATTGGTGAAGACGGACAAAACATACCGTGAATGCAGTCTCCTGTGTTTTACTGAAAGCTGGCTGAATCAAAACATCTCAGACTCAACTGAGGATCTACCTGGTTTCACCCTCATAAGGTCAGACAGAGATACTAAAGCTAGTGGCAAGAAGAAAGGAGGTCTGGCTTTATTTGTTAACCAGAGATGGTGTAACTCCTCACACATAACGGTTAAGGAGAAGTTGTGTTGTCCAGATATTGAACTGTTGGCAGTTGGACTTTGGCCGTATTATGTCCCAAGGGAGTTCAGTCACATCATAACAATACTTGTATACATTCCACCCAAAGCAACTGACTTCGTTCCATGTGATGTTTTGCATGATACTGTTGCTAGGATACAGGCTCAACATCATGAGGCACTTGTAAAAATATCAGAAGATTTCAATCATATCAGCCTCTCCTCTCATCTGACTGGATTTACACAGTTTGTTAACTGCCCTACCAGAGAGAATAAAACCCTAGACCTGCTGTATGCCAATGTCAAAGAAGCTTACAGAGCTACTGCCTTACCACCACTGGGCAGGTCAGATCATAACTTGGTTTATCTGGAGACCTGTTACAAACCAGGCTTGAACTAACCTTGACGTCACCCGTTGGTTTCAACGCCGAGAAAATGAAGCCCGGATTTTGCTACTTCCTGGTCGCCATTTTGGAATTTTTGGAGCCAGTGACGTAAAAAGTGTCATCAAACATGCTGGACCGGACACTGATCTATAATAGACCGTGGGACCGGAGAGCAACTAGGGGCAGGACCAGACTATGGGCGGGCCAGACTGAGAGCTGAAGACAAGACAAGACTGTCTATCAAGTATAGCCACGCCCCCTGGCTCTGCCAACTTAATGATTTATTTAAAATTCAATATTGATTTATTTTAAGATCGGCCACCCGATCTCTCATTTTGACCATGAAAACTAACGGAAAAAAAATCCTGAGCTGTAGAAAATCAGTCTATCAAATTTTTTTTTCCGGTGATGAATTGGGATCTATGGAGCAAAAGCTTTTTGGAGCCAACCCTAGCAGACGGCGTGATATTGCAAGTTTTTGACACTTCCGGGTGGGCTTCATTTTTAGAGCCAGATGCTACGTCCATCTTTATATACAGTCTATGTTACAACCCTTGTGTGCTGAGACAGCCTGCAACTAAAGTCAAAATCAGAAAATGGGCTCCTCAAGCTAGTAAAGCTCTAAAGGACTGCTTTGAGTCAACAGACTGGAATGTGCTTCTGGAAACAGATGAGGACAGTATGAACATTGACAAACAGGTTGATTGTTTTACTGAATACATCAGCTTCTGTAGAGACACAGTCATACCTGAAAAGACTATTCGCTGTTTCCCCAATAACAAACCATGGTCACAAGCGACATAAAGGCAGTCCTCAACCAGAAAAAGCAACCTTTTAGAGATGTTGACAAAGAACAGCTCAAAGCAGTGCAACATGAGTTGAAGAGGAGACAGAAAGTGGCAAATCTAGAATACAAAAAGAAGATAGAGAAAAATTTTCAACACAGTAACATCCTTGATGTCTGGAGAGGAATCAATGCCATCTCTGGACACAACAATAAAAAGAGGAGGGAGCCAATCGTGGGTGATGTAGAAAGAGCTGACAAACTCAACTTGTTCTTCAACAGATTTGACACTGTGGACACACCTACTTCTACTGCTACTCCTCCTTCTTCTCCTCAACATATGGAAATTCCCACTTTAGCTCCTCCTTCTTCTCCTCCGTCTCCTACACGTCTCCACGGCTGCAGCCACTTCCGTTTCAGCACCTGTATCCATCTCTGTCACAGAGACAGGGGTGATGTTGGAGCTTCAGAGACTGCTCTAGGAAGGCAGCTGGCCCAGATGATGTATGTCCAAGACTGCTTAAAGACTGTGCTGCACAACTGTGTCAATCTCTCCACAGGATCTTCAACCTGAGTCTACAGCTGGGGCGGGTGCCTGCTCTATGGAAAACATCCTGTATTGTACCAGTACCGAAAATCAAATGTCCGGCTGAACTAAATGACTACAGACCTATTGCCCTGACCTCACACATTATGAAAACTCTGCAGCGGCTGGTTTTACGTCTACTGAGGCTTGAGGTCAAAGACAAATTAGATTCTCTGCAGTTTGCTTACAAAGAACACACTGAAGTGGATGATGCCATCCTCTTCATGCTTCACCGTGCCCTGTCACATCTGGAGGAACCTGGAGTTTATGTGAGAATCATGTTCTTTGATTTTTCAAATGCATTAAACTCCATCCAACCCACCATCCTCAAAGACAAGCTCACAGAGATGGGAGTGGATCCTTCTTGTGTTTCATGGATCACAGATTACCTGACAGGAAGGCCACAGTTTGTCAGGTTGGGGAACTGTGTTTCTTGGACATTATTGAGTAGTACTGGGGCTCCACAAGGAACAGTCCTGGCTCCATTCCTGTTCACTCTGTATACATCTGACTTTAAATACAGCCCTGAGTCCTGCCACATTCAGAAATACTCTGATGACACTGCTATTGTGGCATGTATCAAAAATGGACATGAAGCTGAATACAGAGATCTGATAAGTGCCTTCAGTGACTGGAGTCACAAAAACTGCCTGCTACTCAACGCCTCAAAGACAAAGGAAATGATCATCGATTTCTGCAGATCCAAACCCCCTCTTCAGCCAGTGAACACTTGTGGCGTGGACATTGAGATGGTGACATCATATAAATATTTAAGTGTCTACCTTGATAATAAGTTGGACTGGTCTACAAACGTAGACTTCATCTACAAAAAGGGCCAGAGCCTACTTTATTGCCTCAGAAGACTTTGATCACTAGACATCTGCAGTAAGATGCTGCAGATGTTTTATCAGTCTGTGATAGCAGGTTTCCTGTTTTATGCTGCAGTCTGCTGGGGAGGCAGTATAAAAAAACAAGGATGCAAGGCGTCTGAACAAACTGATTAAAAAAGCTGCCTCTGTGGTTGGAATCACAATGAACACATTGGAGGATGAGGTGGAGAGACGGGCACTGAGCAAGATGGAGGCCATTCTGACCAACATGGACCATCCACTTCACATCTGTCTCAATGAACAACATAACATCACTGGGCGGCTCCTATCCCTGCAGGACTGAAAGATTTAGAAAATCTTTCATACCATCAGCAGTCAGGCTATTCAATTCAAAATTAAACAGATAAGAACCCTGACAACTGAATTTCCCTTCGGGGATGAATAAAGTGTCAGGGCTCTCTCCTCACCCTCACCCACCTGTCATCCCAAAACCCCCTCCCTACCTCTCTCGCTCCTTTTCTCTCCCTCCTTCTTTCTTCCTCCTGGTCTCTCTCTCTCTCTTGTTTTTTCTCCAGCCGAGCTCTGTGTGGAGCACAGCCTCACAGCTGTTTCCACTCAGACAATCAGCCACTGCACTGGAGCCCAGACAGCTGAGAAGCATTCCACTAATCACCACTGCTGCAATAAGAGACCAGTTCACTCATCCAGTCTCCGCCAGATCGTTGTACTTGACAGACCCGTCAGTCTCTTTCTCGCCGCACAGTAAGCTCAGCATTCAGCGAAACATTTTGCTAACCTGTCCTCTCTTCTGCCTGTCTAGGAACAGCTGTCCGGGTTCCTCCTTGCCTGCCAAGATCCATCTGTTTCCCCCCTGGACCCCTTCATCATTGAGACTCCTGGATCCCCTCCCTTGGCCTCCCCTCCTCGTCTCCTGGTGCCCCTCGGACCCGCCGGACCATCACGAGCCCCACCATAATGAACCTCCTGGATCATCAGCCACCAGGGATCCCCGTACCATCTGCCGCCACACCCTGCTTCCCTCCGGAGCCCTCTACGGCCAGCGATCCCCGGCTTCCCTCCACTTCAGCAGCTGGAACCCTTCCTGCCGCCGCCACTGCACTCCTGGACCTTCACCCCTGACCATACTCAATCCTCCCTCATACAATAAACCAGTTTTTCGTGTATTCAACCTCGGTGGCGTGGTTCTCCGCTCGAGTCCAAACCCACACGTTGTGACTTAAAGTGATTCTGTTCTAATCGATCTAAAGAGATGATACTGCCGGTTTTGGAGTGTTGGAGGCCTGCAATGGCTTTCATGCTTGACCAAGCAGATCCAAGATTATTCATAGCCATCTTGTTCTCCAGCTTCCGTTTGTAGTCCTGCTTTCCTTTTAAGATCCCTATTTTCACCTCCTTAGTGGCTGTGTGCAGCTCGGAGGCTGCTCCTTGTTTAAAAGCCAGTCTCTTGGCCTGTATACAAGCCTTAACTGACTTGATGTTCCATGGCTTGTTATTTGGAAACACTTTTACACGCCTGCAGGGAAGGATCATGTCTCTGGAAAAGGCAGCATATGAACAAGTGATGCCGGCAAGTTCATCAAGATCCTCAACACAGGCTTCTTTAAACATATCCCAGTCAGTGCAATCATAGCACTCTTGTAGGCAATGTACAGCCTCCTCAGTCCAGTCCTTAATGTCTCTTGTATGGACCTTTTCCCTGTTTAATACAGTTCTGTATGTAGGTAGCAGATGCACACAGTTGTGATCCCCCGAGCCCAGGGGGGGAGATTTATATGCCTCCTTAACATATCCATAACAAAGATCAATAATTTTATCCCGCCTAGTTGGACAGGTTACATATTGATAAAATAGATAATAAACAGTTGCGGGAACTCACGGGGTAGGTAGAAAGGACGCAAGGATAGACATAACAGTTCAATGTCTGGGGTGCAGATCCGCTCTCTGACAGTCACAGATTTCGGATGACAGTAGTGTTGATTTACATAGAGACAAACTCCACCTCCCTGTGATTTTCCTGTTACCTCTGCGTCTCTATCCAAACGGAGTGGCACACCGAAGCCATCAATGAGCAAGTCCTCGTCCTGGTCACGTTCAGAGAGCCATGATTCTGTGAATGTCAGAATCCCACAGTCTTTAAAATCCTTCAGAAAGCGGATGTTTCCCTGAAGTTCGTCTATCTTATTCCGGAGGGATTGGGCGTTTCCCAGGATCATCGAAGGCAGAGGAACCTAGTTAAGCCTCAACTTCCTCATGTGTAGCCGCAGACCCCCCCTCTTTCCCCGCTTCCTCCTTCGGCTTCTCTCAGTCCATTTTTCACCACCCGATCTTTTGTTGGGCAGTTTAAGGATATGATCTGGAAACTTCGGTGATCCTGGGAGCTATGTTGTCCGGGGCATAAGCCCCTGGTAGGGTCTCCCAAGGCAAACTGGTCCTGGGTGAGAGACCAGACTAAGAGCGATTCAGAAGACCTTGATGATAACAGAAAAAGTTGAAGCTGCTACCTCACCCAGGTTAAGGAAACCGGGGCCTTCCCCTGGAGCCAGGCCTGGGGGGGGGAGCTCGCAAGAGAGCGTCTGGTGGCCGAGCCTTGAGGTCCGTAGGCCCACCACCTACAGGGCAGGAAGTCAGGGTCGGGTGCTATGTCAACCGGGCAGTAGGCAGGAGCGGGCGCCTGGGTGTGCCGCCCCCTGGTGGTGTAGACTGGTTCTGGGGATGTGGAACGTCACCTCACTGGCGGGGAAGGAACCTGAGCTAGTGCGGGAGGTGGAGCGATACCGGCTAGATATAGTTGGGCTCACCTCCACGCACATCAAGGGTTCTGGAACCAGAATCCTGGAGAGGGGTTGGACTCTCTCCTACTCCGGAGTTGCCCAAAGTGAGAGGCGCCGGGCGGGTGTGGGGATATTCACAAGCCCCCGGCTGAGCGCCGCTTTGTTGGAGTTCTCCCCAGAGAACGAGAGGGTCGCCTCTCTGCGACTTCGTGTTGCGGAGGGGAAAATTCTGACTGTTGTCTGTGCTTATGCACCGAACAGCAGTTCGGAGTATTCAGCCTTTTTGGAGTCTCTGGGTGGTGTCCTGGAAGGGGTACCGCCCGGGGATTCCATAGTTCTCCTGGGAAACTTCAACGCTCACGTGGGCAACGATGGAGAAACCTGGAGGGGGGTGATTGGGAGAAATGGCCTGCCGATCTGAACCCGAGTGGTGTTTTGTTATTGGACTTATGTGCTAGTCATGGTTTGGCCATAACAAACACCATGTTCGAGCATAAGGTTGCTCATAAGTGTACTTGGTACCAGAGCACCTTAGGCCAAAGGTCGATGATCGACTTTATAGTCGTATCGTCAGACCTGCGGCCATATGTTTTGGACACTCGAGTGAAGAGAGGTGCAGAGCTGTCAACTGATCACCACCTGGTGGTGAGTTGGATCCGATGGCAGGGAAGACTGCCGGACAGACCTGGTAAACTCAAACGTGTAGTGCGGGTGAACTGGGAATGTCTGGCGGAGGGCCCTGTCCGTAGAGTTTTTAACTCCCACCTCCGGAATAGTTTCTCCTGCATCCCAGGGAAGTTGGGGACATGGAGTCTGATTGGTCCATGTTCAAAAACCTCCATTGCAGAAGCACCTGCTAGGAGCTGTGGTCTGAAGGTCACTGGTACCTGTCGTGGCGGCAATCCAAGGACCCACTGGTGGACACCAGCGGTGAGGGAGGCCGTCAGGCTGAAAAAGGAGACTTTTCGAGCCTGGTTGGCTCAGGGGTCTCCCAAAGCAGCTGACAGGTACCGGTTGGCCCAAAGGGTGGCAGCTGTGGCGGTTGTGGAAGCAAAAAAATCGGGTGTGGGAGGAGTTCGGGGAGGCCATGGAGAAGGACTTTCGGTCAGCCTCGGGGAAGTTCTGGCAAACCATTCGACGCCTCAGGAAGGGGAGGCAGGGCTTCGCTCAGGCTGTGTACAGTCGGAGTGGAGAACTGTTGACCTGTACTGGGGATATCGTCGAGCGGTGGAAAGAGCACTTCGAGGAACTCCTGAACCCGGTAAACACATCCTCTATGGAGGAGGCAGAGCCTGAAGACTCGGGGGGATCTTCGTCCATATCCGTGGCAGAGGTCGCCGAGGTAGTTAAGAAGCTACTCGGTGGCAAGGCGCCAGGTGTGGACAAGATTCGCCCTGAGATGCTGAAGGCTCTGGACATTGTTGGACTGTCCTGGTTGACACATCTGTACAATGTCGCGTGGGCATCGGGTACAGTGCCTGTGGAGTGGCAGACCGGGGTGGTGGTCCCTATTTTTAAAAAGGGGGACCGGAGAGTGTGTGCCAACTACCATGGTATCACACTTCTCAGCCTCCCCGGGAAAGTTTACTCTAGGGTGCTGGAAGGGAGGATCCGACCGATAGTCGAACCTCGGATTCAGGAGGAGCAATGCGGTTTCCGTCCCGGTTGTGGAACAGTGGACCAGCTCTTCACCCTTGCGGAGCTGCTGAGGGGGTCATGGGAGTATGACCTGCCAGTCTACATGTGTTTTGTGGATCTGGAGAAGGCCTATGACCGTGTCCCTCGAGGGGCTTTGTGGGGGTCACTGCGGGAGTATGGGGTCCTGGGCTCGTTGCTACGAGCCGTTCGGTCCCTGTACGACCAAAGTGAGAGCTGTGTCCGCATACTCGGCACTAAGTCAGACACATTTCCGGTGGATGTTGGACTCCGCCAGGGCTGCCCCTTGTCTCCAATCCTGTTTGTGGTTTTCATGGACAGGATTTCAAGGCGCAGTCGTGGTGGGGAGGGTTTTCGGTTTGGGAGCCTCAGGATCGCATCTCTGCTTTTTGTGGATGATGTGGTTTTATTGGCGTCCTCAGACCGTGACCTTTAGCATGCACTGGAGCGGTTTGCAGCCGAGTGTGAAGTGGCAGGGATGCGAATCAGCACCTCCAAGTCCAAGGCCATGGTTCTCTGCTGGAAACCGGTGGATTGCTCCCTCCGGGTTGAGGGGGAATTGCTTCCCCAAGCGAAGCAGTTTAAGTGTCTTGGGATCTTGTTCACGACTGATGGGAAAATGGAGCGAGAGATGGACAGGCGGATTGGTGCGGCGTCAGCAGTAATGCGGGCGTTGTACCGGTCCATAGTGGTGAAGAGGGAGTTGAGCCGTAAGGGGAAGCTCTCAATTTACCAGTCCATCTAGGTTCCAACCCTCACCTATGGTCATGAGCTTTGGGTAGTGACTGAAAGAACAAGATCGCGGACATAAGCGGCTGAAATGAGCTTCCTCCGTAGGGTGGCTGGACTCAGCCTTAGAGATAGGGTGAGGAGCTCAGACATCCAGACAGAGCTCGGAGTAGAGCCGCTGCTCCTTCGTATCGAAAGGAGCCAGTTGAGGTGGTTTGGCCATCTAATTCGGATGCCTTCAGAGAGACTTCCTTTGGAGGTTTTCCAAGCACGTCCGCCTGGGAGGAGACCCCGGGGTAGACCCAGAACTCGCTGAAGGAATTATATATCCCGTCTGGCCTGGGAACGCCTAGGGATCCCCCAGGAAGAGCTGGAAGGTGTCGCTGGGGGGAGGGACATCTGGAACAACCTGCTTCGCCTGCTGCCTCCGCAACCCGGCCCCGGATAAGCAGAAGAAAATGGATGGATGGATGAATGGATCTGGAAACTGTGCCGTGATATCTGACACGTCAGCTGGTACTCTGCATTCCAGTCGGAGCAGTTCATTTCTGCTATACTGCCGCCTGACCCCGTTCACAGCCCATTCATCATTCAGGGCAAGCAGGAGTAACAGTAGCCAGAAACACATCGTAGGGTGAAGTAAGTCCATTTTAGCCACACTGTCTAACGAGACTCCGCGAGGAGTGCAAAGCAGCACGTGAAAACAACTTACAAACAACTAAAGACTACAAACACACAAAAACAGGAGGATGCAAACTCACTGACAGGTCGCTGCGTGCGCATGGTAGCGCTGTCAGCTTTTTGAATGAGAGTCTGGTGGAGGCAGAGTTTCTTTTCCGATCAACCAGTGACCTAGCCTAGCCGTGCTAGACCCAGGTCTGAAGACGCAAGGGTCTAGGAACTCTCGACAGGGAGGGAGGCGGGCTAAAAGGTTGTCTTTCAAATCACTCTGCAGCAATTGGGTAGGTATACAACCAATCAGCGCAACGAATAGGCTGACGGAGTTCCTAGAGCGCCGAAAATCAGAGGATGCGGGAGTTCGGTGAAGCCGTATTTATCTTTCTTATCTCATCCTTTGTTTATCTTTCAAGTTCAATTTTAGCTTCAAATCTTTAAGGGCTGTGGCCAAAGCCGAGTCAAAAGAAAACTGTTTATTGTGCGCAGCCATCTTCTTGTCTATCCTTGTTTCTATGGTTGTTTCCGGTTGTTTCTGTCAGAATTGTTGCGCCTCTGTCATCACTTAGTTACGCCTGCCTTCTGACTCTACACTTCATGGTGATTCGTCGGCCAGTTTTAGGAGCATCCAACCTCGAGGCTTACCGAGGGTAACTAGACCAACCCTGGCAGAGAATTAAATTTGTTGCCGTGGGTTGTCTAGCGCGGCTAGGCTACCAGTGACCTCCTTGCACTTTAGTTTACTTTTGCATTAGCTTCCATTTAAAATGTGCTTTTTTTTGCTGTTGATTCATAGCAGACCAAACAAGGCTGTAGCAGAAAGATGAACTTTAGATTAAGCTTAACCTCTATTAAATCAGTTATCAAAGCCTTAATCTTTTTCCATGTTGACCAAGAATTTTTTGATTATTTAATTCCAAACTTCCTGATTCTAAAGACCAGACAGAATGGAAACGAGTGGTTGCCAAAGTTTGAATTGCACCACTCATACACAAACACAAACACGGACAATCACACTCATACCATAAATCTCGTGAGTAATCCCTCTCTGGGTGAAGATGTTGATTCTCTATAGGAAGGAAATTCCTCTTGGGTAATGCAAGTTATGAGACAGATGGTGTGAAGGGTTTTCTACCTGATTGGCACCCCACCTTCAAGAATGGAGATCTTTTTGTAAAAGCAGCTCCTGATCACGGGTTGAACTAAAGGCCAGTGCACTCACATGATGAACCAAACACCCCGAAGGTACTAAACAATTTACCGTAATTTCCGGACTATTGAGAGCATCTGAATATAAGCTGCACCAACTAAATAAAAAAAAAAAGGTTTTGTACATATATAAGCCGCACCTGACTATAAGCCGCAGGTGTCCACGTTGTAACATGATATATTTACACAGAAACATTTTATTTAACTTGGAATTAAATACATACTTTTTTCCCGAACAGCGCCTGTAACACGGCAGTGAAGCACATTGAGTCAGTTCACACTGCCAACTCCAACGCGCTAAGCTAGCGCACTTAGCTTAGCGCACTACCCCCAAAACTTATCTTTAAGTTTTTTACTGTATTGTATTGTATATATGTGGAGAGGGATTTGTGGTTCTTGCCTCACCTGCCTGTTCAGTATCATCGTCATCAGAATCATTTCACTCTGCCTCCGTTTCCACACTCGTCTCTGCAACACACACACACAGCTGCAGCGCTCCTCCTCACGTCACACTCACACACACATACTCTCTCTCTCTCTCTCACACACACACACACACACACACACACACACACACACATATTTGTACTTCTATCTTAGTGAGGACATCCATAAGCGTAATGCATTTCCTAGAGCCTTACCCTAACCTTAACCATCACAACTGATTGCCTAAACTTAATCCTTACCCTAACCCTAACCAAACCTCAATTCATACCTGTTCTCTAAAAGCAAGTGTTCACCCTCAAACATGGTTGTTTCAAAGTGAGGACCGGCCAAAATGTCCTCACTTTGTAAAAATGTCCTCACTTTGATATTTAAATGCAGAAAATGGTACTCACCATGCAGCAAGTCCAAGAACACACACACACACACACACACACACACACACACACACACACACACACACACACACACACACACACACACACACCATAACCTGCCTAGGTTATAGGAGAGCAGGCTTGGCCTGCAACAGCTGCATCATACGCATTACTTCGTGTTTTCCATGATGAGGGTGTGTGCATGAAGCACAGAATGACTGATCTGAAGAATTTATTGTGTGCTTGATTTAATTCGAACAGTGTCAATGGTCCACTGGGACCTGTTTGGTAATTTTATTGGTCTGATATGAGCAGGCTAAACTTAATGATGGCATGAAGCCCGTACGTAAAAATCTATACATTAGCCACATCTTTGTATAAGCCACAGGGTCCAAAGCGTGAGAAAAAAGTAGCGGCTTATAGTCCGGAAATTACGGTACTCTAATTGTTCCAGCACCTTTAAATGGATTGAAATATAGCTTGTGGCATACCAACAACAGAGCTGCATGTAAGTAAGTCATCAGGGTGCCTGTATGCTCCAACTCCAAGATGTTTGTGTAGCGAAGTTAACGATTCCACTTGCCATCACTTACTCACTGTCATTACATATTGCATATCTATTTCACACAGTGACCAGATATAATGTAAGCATCCTTTTCCGAGCCTCTTCAGACTTGAGGTGTGCGCCCCATATTACGTTCTCCTGTCTCCATGGTCAGTCAATCAGTAATAAGCTCTGCTGAAAATGCTAATTAAGTTTGTTTTCGTGGCTAAACTGAGAGTATCAGCTCATTCACAGAATATAGTACACTTGAATGTAACTTTACCACTCACCTCCGTGGTGTCAGTGTTAACTACCAGTTAGCTGAATAATTTATTTCATGTTTTTAGTAATATCTAAAATTGTTACCATGAGTGTGACTGAGAGAGAAACAACATCAGTGGTACATGTTCTAATATTTTTTTTATGTTAATATGCAACATTTTACTCTCAGTCTGCTGTATCCTGTCTCCATGTAATATTTGGAGTTTTTGCCACGAGTGCGACTGTGAGAAAAATAATATCAGTATGTTTTACCAGTGCCCTGCTCCTGCAAATAAACAGTGGATTTGGGGCCAAAGAGTGAATGCTCTGAGCTTTATTCTTCACACAACACAAGAGAGAGTACACAACTGCTACGCTTTCACAAACATTTCTGGACTGGTTTAATCTGCCCCCACTATTGACATGTTGCTGAGTTCTGGCCGCCCTTCTAGGAAATGTAGTGATCCGACTATTCTTCTAGTAATCTATATAACTACATCAGCTTTGTCCCAAATACAATCTCAGAAGAAAAAGAGCTTGTTGGTCGAAAAAGATGGCAATGGCTCCATCAGAAAGCTTGCTTTATGTACAACACAATACCTGGAGCTGCCACAGGTATGGTTTTAACACAGGTTAAAATCTGATTCTATTATATTTGATCCTGTAAGTTTGAAGTACATTCATATACATGCATGCCTGTGTCATTTAAAGTAGTATTCTCTAACCCGGAAATGTTGTGTAGCATCACTAAACATTTAAGTAAAACTGAAATTTGTATGGGGCTCCACAGTGGTCTAGTGGTTAGCACTTTCGCCTTGCAGCAAAAAGATCCCCGGTTCAAATCCCAGCCTGGGCCTGGGATCTTTCTGCATGGAGTTTGCATGTTTTCCCTGTGCATGTGTGGGTTTTCTCCGGGCACTCCGGCTTCCTCCCACAGTCCAAAAATATGCTGAGGTTAATTGATTATTCTAAATTGCCCGTACACACGTGGACAAAATTGTTGGTACCCCTCAGTTAAAGAAGGAAAAACCCACAATTCTCACTGAAATCACTTGAAATTCCAACCCGGTCTCACGGGGATTCGTGAAACTGTCACGTAAGTTTTAGTTTCGGTTTCGTGCGCACCAACACGATTTCGTCATGTTTTTCGTGCCGCTCACCACGAAATGTTTTTCGCTGTGGTAATCACATCTGAAAGTGGTTTATACCGGCGGATTCATGACGATCTAAGCTGTCCATCGGCGTATACTGCTTGTGTGATCGCGTTTGCGGCCGCCGGCCGCCGAACATTCTTGAAATTCCTATGCAAATTGGTAAGTGTACCACCGGCTTATGGTTAGGTTATGGTTAGGTTATGGTTAGGGTTATGGTTAGGGTTATGTTTAGGGACGATGTCATGCAAAATATAGCGTTGGATTCGCCACGGTTTTACATTAAAAATATAATACACACATTCTTTTGAAATACGTTCTGAGTGGCGCGAAAAGTCCGCCGTTTAAAATACATTGGTGCGCATTTCGTGGTGAGCGGCACGAAAAACATGACGAAATCGTGTTGGTGCGCACGAAACCGAAACTAAAACTTACGTGACAGTTTCACGAATCCTCGTGAGATCGGGCTGGAAATTCACAAAAGTAACAATAAATAAAAATTTATTGAAAATTAAATAATCAAAATCAGCCATCACTTTTGAATTGTTGATTAACATAATTATTTAAAAAAACAAACTAATGAAATAGGGCTGGACAAAAATGATGGTACCCAAAACTTAAAATTTTGTTGCACAACCTTTTGAGGCAATCACTGCAATTAAACGATTTCTGCATTTGTCAATGAGCATTCTGCAGCTGTCAACAGGTATTTTGGCCCACTCCTCATGAGCAAACAGCTCCAGTTGTCTCAGGTTTGATGGGTGTCTTCTTCAAATGGCATGTTTCAGCTCCTTCCACATATGTTCAATGGGATTCAGATCTGGGCTCATAGAAGGCCACTTTAGAATAGTCCAACGCTTTTCTCTCAGCCATTCTTGGGTGTTTTTGGCTGTGTGTTTTGGATCGTTGTCCTGTTGGAAGACCCATGACCTGCGACTGAGACCAAGCTTTCTGACACTAGGCAGCACATTTCTCTCCAGAATGCCTTGATAGTCTTCAGATTTCATCGTACCTTGCACACTTTCAAGACACCCTGTGCCAGATGCAGCAAAGCAGCCCCAAAACATTACTGAGCCTCCTCCATGTTTCACCGTAGGGACAGTGTTCTTTTCTTCGTATGCTTGGTTTTTGAGTCTATGAACATAGAGTTGATGTGCCTTACCAAAAAGCTCCAGTTTGGTCTCATCTGTCCAAAGGACATTCTCCCAGAAGCTTTGTGGCTTGTCAACATGCATTTTTGCAAATTCCAGTCTGGCTTTTTTATGAGTTTTTTTCAGCAGTGGTGTCCTCCTTGGTCGTCTCCCATGAAGTCCACTTTGGCTCAAACAACGACGAATGGTGCGATCTGACACTGATGTACCTTGGCCTTGGAGTTCACCTTTAATTTCTTTGGAGGTTGCTCTGGGCTCTTTGGATACAATTCCAACGATCCGTCTCTTCAATTTGTCATCAATTTTCCTCTTGCGGCCACGTCCAGGGAGGTTGGCTACTGTCCCGTGGGTCTTGAACTTCTGAATAATATGAGCCACTGTTGTCACAGGAACTTCAAGCTGTTTAGAGATGGTCTTATAGCCTTTACCTTTAAGATGTTTGTCTATAATTTTTTTTCGGATGTCCTGGGACAATTCTCTCCTTCGCTTTCTGTTGTCCATGTTCAGTGTGGTACACACCTTTTCACCAAACAGCAGGGTGACTACTTGTCTCCCTTTAAATAGGCAGACTGACTGATTATGAGTTTGGAAACACCTGTGATGTCAATTAAATGACACACCTGAGTTAATCATGTCACTCTGGTCAAATAGTTTTCAATCTTTTATAGAGGTACCATCATTTTTGTCCAGGCCTGTTTCATTAGTTTGTTTTTTTAAATAATTATGTTAATCAACAATTCAAAAGTAATGGCTGTTTTTGATTATTTAATTTTCAATAAATTTTTATTTATTGTTACTTTTGTGAGTTTCAAGTGATTTCAGTGAGAATTGTGGGTTTTTCCTTCTTTAACTGAGGGGTACCAACAATTTTGTCCATGTGTGTAGGTGTGAATGTGTGTGTGACTGTTTGTCTGTATATGTAGCCCTGTGACAGACTGGCGACCTGTCCAGGGTGCCCCCTGCCTTCGCCCGAGTCAGCTGAGATAGGCTCCAGCATCCCCCGTGACTGTAGTGAGGATAAGGCGGTGTATAGAGAATGGATGTATGAAATTTGTATGTTACTGTTCTTATTTTAGAAGAGAATGAAGCTATTGTAGACATATGCTTCCAAAAGTCAGCTCTCCCGGAAGATCTCCTGCTTTTTTCAACAAGACCACATTGTGCTAGGTATTGACTTTTAGTGAGTTGTGCAGGCCCTTTGCACTATTAAATATTCTGGAAGACCACTGGAAGTTTGTATTTGACTCAGTAAATGACAGCTGTCAAACTCTTACTAGTTTTTCTCTTTAATTTGACACACGTATACAGAAACAAAATCTATATAATAAAATGATTCATCACTTCATGTCATCTAAACAATGCCCATGTGACTAGGAAAGAAAATTGAAAAAGTGAGTAGGTGAACAACAACACAGCAGAAAAAGTGAGTAGGTGAACAAAAAGACAGCAGTATTGTATGAAATGAAGACAACCCCATGGAAAGCATTATAAAGAGCACTAGAAAGTGTCGTTGTTTCTCTCTCTGGTGTCCATGATGTGCAGGTGAAGGAGAAAATGTCCGTGACACTGACTTTCTTTAAAAGTATTTTATTAAAAGAAAGAGCAGCATCAGTGCAGACAGAAACTGCCTGGAAGGAGTTGGCCAATTGAATCCTCCTTGCTGGACAATAGCCAGCGATCACTTTTATAGGTTTTCAACATATAGGAGGGGTTAAAACAAATGGTTCTTTGTTGCCGACCATATGGGGAAAGCAGAGAGCATCCCCAAACAACTCCCCCTTGTCTACAACAACTGAAGAATCCCTAAATCAGTGTTTTAGACAGAAGAACCCTCATAAAAACACATCCAACAGGGCTCTGTAAACAGGAGAACACTTTCCCATTGCATGGGTTGAATATAATGCAGGTTCCATCTGTGGTCAGAGACACCAAAGCAGACACTGCATCTCCTTTCAAATACTAAAACAAACAAAACAGATTCCAGTCTACTAACTTATTAGGTAATACATGTAACAGATCAGATACCACAAAAGGTCAAAGAACTGTCTCAGCTGGGAGAGTTAAACTAAAGAAATTGCTTCTAAGGGGAACTGCAAGTCCAAGACTGAATGAGGAGTTGCATAATGTACCATATATGTAAATATGTATATTTGTGATGGGACGACTTGCAAACTCTTTCCTCTTTAGAGGCGACAAACTTCAAGCCCTATCAAATATATATTTTTATCTTAAAACTAGCATTTTTCAATGTGATTATTTTTCTTGAGAACTTTGAATATCTGATTATTAGTGGTGAAAATACTGATGCCTGTCCAGAATTCATCTAAATGAGTACACACACACACACCTGTTCGACTTAATGTGGTAGAGCAGGTTGTCTTCTGCCAAAATATCTAGCGAAATGTCCTTGGAAAGACACTAAAACCCAAGCTGCTCCCAATGGCAGGTGAGCACTTTGCATGGCAGTTCTGCCACTGGTGTGTGTTGTGGCATTTTAAGATTGAACAAATGATAAAATTGAACAAATAGGACAAGCCATGTACAACTACAGCCTATTGCACACTACATTTTGTATCACATTATTATCTTTAAATTGCTGCACAGTGGCTTGGTGGTTAGCACTTTTTCCTTGAAGCTAGAAAATCCCCAGTCCATGTCCCTGCCTTCTGTATGGAGTTTGCACATTCTCCCTGTGCATGCATGGGTTTTTTCTGGGTTCTTCGGCTGGCTCTGAGAGTTCAAAAACATGCTGAGGTTAAGAGGTAATCCTAAATTCAACCCTCACATTCAATGCTAAACAGCATCAGTAACGCCAAAATAAGTTTAAAATTCATTGATGATTTTCAGAAACGAAATTTAATACACATCTTCAAAGTGCAAAGAAAATGAGCCACCCAGATAGCTTAACTGGTTGAGCAAGTGACCCACTACTGCATGTACACTACAACTCCAGCTCTGATGAAAACTAAAAGTATTGCTCTTGTACTACTCATTACAACTATGTTCAAATGCGCTTTCCTTAGCACATTTACCTCATTATGATATACTATGACAGCATGCAGACATACACTATCTTGTGCATGCAGAATCTCTGAGAAAACTTTGCTTCAAAATATGATTTGTTCAAAGTATGTTAACACACCACTGCCAACAAGGGTTTTAGTTTAAAAATCATCATGGCTGTGTCTCTGTTTCTTCCACAGTTGTGTCATGCTGCCTTATATTACAGTCTTTTGGGTCCCGCAGCATCATACATCTTGCTTCAACTTTGAAGGGATAATCTGACATTTTGGGAATGTGAGTGTGAATGTTTGTCTCTATATGTAGCCCGGCAATAGACTGGCGACCTGGCCAGGGTGTCCCCTGCCTTCAAACTAAGTCAGTGTTGAGGTATTTTAGGATTGAACCAATGATAAAATTAGACGAATGCGATGAATAAATCAAATTTAAGAGCTAACAAAGATGAGATCAGAAGACCTAACATGTCAACTGAAGTTATGAGTACACTGAATAATCCTGTGGAAAGCAGCAACCCAACTGAAGCCTATGAAGCCAAAATACGGCATGAGACAGGAAGTTTATGCCCTCTCTACATCTGCTCTTGTGAGTTGAAACCAAGGGGACGCCGAGCCTAGCAGAAATAGTGCCAGCCTAGCAGAAATAAAAAAGAGGAGGTGGTCAAACTTTTGACACAATTACTTCATGTGAATCCAGATTGGGTCTTAAGACGATGGGTTGTGGCTTCAAGAACAGAAGAGGAATGTTTAAGAGAAGGTATATAAGACGATGTAACACTTCATGTAGCCAGTTTAAAAAAAAGATTTTGCTCATGTTTGTTCATACAGTCTCCAAATTGAATAAACATGATTTACATCAGACTCTGAAGACTGCTCAAAGATTCTTACTTGAAAACTTTTTGAAGACTCCAAGTTTTGATCCGGAATGGATTTTTGACTTTGTGTTTGACAACGCTGCCTGATCATCACTGGCCCTTAGCATGCAGACTGAGTCACAACATCAGCTGGGATAGACTCCAGCCCCCCGCAACCCTAATGAGGATTAAGTGGTATATAGATGTCACAGTTGCTGCAACATATAGTTACATTTCTAGTGCACGTTTGCTGCATCTATGATGTACATTCAACACAGAGGTATAAATCAAGCGTTTAGAAGATCCTACATTACCAACAAAGACTCTTTCACCACCTTTTCACACTCCTGTCACTCCAACACTTAAAATGGCAGACTTCAACGCACAGAGACATTTTGCACAACAGACCATAACAATGATAAACACCTTCAGTGCCACTGCCCCTGACCCCTTCCCCAACACATTCCTACATGACCATTCACCATCATAGCCTTTAGGCCAAAGTCACACCTGACATAAACACATCAAAAACAAATATGCTGTTGTTTTTAGTGAGGTAACAACCAATATTCCCAAGCCTAGCCTGCCGTAATTTAAAAGAAGTAAAAGAAACTGACATTTTGCCTGTTGATGCGGTTTAAATTGAATGAGACTAATGTTCATGAATGGCTCAGGAAGCATTCATGAAGACGCTGTTAAAAGAATCATATGCAGTCCAGAGCATCTCCAGATAGGTCTGAGTGCTCTGATCAAACCATCCTCTAAATACATCTTTGTTGCATCCTCACCTGGAGCTGTTGACATCTGATCTGATCACCAACGACACATGTTAATGGTGTGTGTGAAATCGAGGCAACCCTTAGAGCTGACACTTGCGCATCGCTGTGTAATTGCATACCCGGTACATCAAGAGAGAGTACACCTCTCTCTTGATGCTACAATACACATATTTTTTCATTGCCCTGGCATAATTCGCACTCTTTAAGTTAGTATACATATATGGAGCTTAAGTGTAAGTATGTGTGCATAAGCAGGGACATGAACGTGTGTTTGGATACATCTGCCTTACATCTTTGAGCGATAGCAAACAGAATTTTATTGCACTAATAACGTGTATATTTCTGTATATGATAATACGATAAGATCAGAGCAACTCTGGCTGGCTACTACATCATGCAAATATAAATAATACAAATCAATCCTTTGTAATCCTGGAAAGAAGTCTTTCTTTGATTTTGTGTCTTAGGCAGAAAAACTAAAATCATTATCCTACGCATTGAGCTGGTTCCTTCTGGTTTTAGCAGCAGTTAGGGGTTTGACACTGCCTGTCTAGTATCAGCTATCAGTTAGTGAATCTCTGAAATATTTCACAGCTTAAGAGTCAGATATTGTTTGGTATAGCATATGAGGGAAGATGACTATGAGCAAGGAAATTAATGGTGAGAATGGGAAACAAAATAGTAACAGTAATAATCTAGGGGAAAATATGGGGCAAATACCTAACAAGGAGGAAATTTTCTCAGTGGTCAAACACACAAAATTAGCATTCACACATTCTCTCGATTCACCAAAAACTTCTGAACATCTTTTGAAAATCTGAAGACTCTAGAACATATACATCAAGAGATATGGGGAATCTGAAAATGGCATCTCATTCAATTTCTAAGTCATGAGACATTTACTGCAATCAGAGCTGCCAGAGTCAGGAAACTGGACCATATTACACCGGTCCTCAGATCTGGCTTCCTGTTAGTCAAAGGCTAGAGGTCAAAATTTTACTCTTTGTTTACATGGTGTTGGACCCAAACACACCCTGGACTTATTAGCTCCATATGAAGCATCCAGAGCCCTCAGGTCATCGGGGACAGGGTGATTATGTGTAACCAGAATCAGAACCAAGACTAGTGAAGCAGCATTCAGCTATTATGCTCCTCACCTGTGGAACAAACTGTCTGAACACCTGAGGTCTGCTCAAACTGTCGGCTCTTTTATATCAGATCAGACATGAAAACCATATTGTTTACTGTGATCTCCTCATAGAAGCTAAATCTATTGTTTTGACTTTTAATGCAGGTTTGTGTTTTATTTCTATGATTTTAACGTATGATCTTGATGTCTACTTTTAAATCATCATCAGAATGAATTTTCTGAATGTTTTTCTTTGCCACTGTAGCACCATGAATTGCCTTGTGTATGAATTGTTCTATCCAAATTAATTTGCCTTGCCGTGCCAAAATTCTATTGGGTGAAAATTTTTTAAAATATTGGAATTTCCACCTAAATGGGGAGATGTCAGATTGAGATGTCAGAGATCTTTCCTACAAGAGACTCAAGTTGACTCACTTAGCTGGTAAAGAGAGCTAAACGGGTAGAAAGCTAAAGATTTTTTCCCTTAGAAATTAGTGACCAATTTAAGAACAATGGGCCTCATTCATGAAGCGTTCATAAGAACAAATCTGTTCTTAGAGCCTTTTTAAGAAGATTTTTGGCATTCACGAATGTGTTCTTAACTGACCTGTTCTTAAAAGTAAGAACAAATTCTAAGAACACTCAGGACTCTTACGCACAAAAAATCTGCTCTTTTAGAATTTTGTTACAGTCAAAACTGATCCAAAAATTTGAATTTCTTTCTTAAAATGATTCAAATATTGCCACAAATTATTTAATTTAAAACTAGATTTATTCAAGTGAATTTTAGTGATCAATGGTTTTATAGTTCAGTGCCAGTTAAACTCAAAATCAGATTTTAGATCTGAAGCTGCACTTGGTCACATTAACTTGTTTGGAGGTCTGTGGGAGGTACAAGCGCAATGACCACTACGACGTGCACGCGCGATGACCGCCGCCACGTGCACGCGCCCCGGTGTGCACGCGCGCGCTGACCGGGGAGACAAGGCGGACATGGCCTGGGCAGTTTTACTTGTCACTGCAGCAGAGGCAGAGGGTGTTTTATTACGACAGACACCCTTTCTGAGTATAAAAGTTTAGCTGTCTCAGGTCAGACTTTATTGGCTGTTTGAAGCTCTGTCATCTGCAGAAATGACCATCACTCTGGTGGGCGGAGTTTCACCTGCACTCCAGTGCTCACGTGTCTCAAACACTCTCTTGCTCTTGCTGCTGCCTTATAAGGAAGTTTAGAGGGTGTACCTTTTACATTTACAAGTCAATACAATGTAAATGTCATGTTAATGAGAGGGGAGGGTGTTCGTAGAGACTGTTCTTGAATCCGGCGCATCTCCCTCCTAAGAACAGATTTGGCTTGTCAAGAACGCTTCGTGAATCCGACCTACTTTTCTCTTGGGAGTTCTTAAAGCCGTTCTTACGAACGCTTTTCTACGAGCGCGTTCATGAATGAGGCCCAATATTCTTCAGATGACCTGAAACACAATTCAAAATGAATTCTTCTATTCCTCTATGTCTTGTGGAAGTTAAAACTATCCTAAAGCAGGGGACCGGTACCACCTTTAAGGCCCATCCTCCAAGCAACACAATACAAGACAACAGCCCTTTGAAAATCAACGAACTGCAGGAACATAGATCAACACTTGCTTATAGCAAATTTGTATAACATCATCCACTGTGATGCCAATTGTTCATTGTAGGTTTTAGTTTTTCAGCAACCTTTAATGTACTTTTTGTCACAGGTCAGTTCAGCATAATTTGATGAACTTTGGACAACATAGTTCAACTTGGCTTGAGCGGAAAAGATATAATCTGTATACCTACTTGGCAGCAGGGGTTAATTGTGAATTCTCACAGCTGATAAATGAAAAGTTGAGACAAACTTTGTATTATTTCTCTATCACTTTCAATAAAGTAGAAGTTTGAACTGTGTGAAATGCCATTAATAAATAGGTATGCACAAGCAATCAGTTGTGTGAAGCAGTTTGGGGAAGGCTTTTCCCTGTATTTCAGCACCAACACTGATCCAATAACAGCATACAGAATGCAAAACATGCAGTCTGCTATCACAAACAGGAATGTCCATTAAAATTTAAGTTTACTGCAAGAAAAACAGACTTTAAAAGGTCAGATTTATGATACTGCAATCCAGGTTTTGAAAAAAAAAATGTTAACAGAAGCTACAGTTTAGTGCGTAATGGTCTTTCCTCTGAGTTTATTTTAAAGACCTGCAGCATCGGACAACAGCAGGATCCATATGAAAGCTTCCAGAGCAAGACAGGATCAATCAGGGTCTTATAGTAAATGACACTGAGTACTTTTCCTTTCATCAGACAGGTAAGTTGTTACACAGAGTCACAGTTCACAAGCTACAGTTAAATTATCTGTCAAATGTTGGTTGTCCTTAGGTTGAGTCCTGAGCTCCATCACTGCTTTTGGGGTGTTTTTGTGTTACTGTTGGTAAAAGGAGTAGTTCAGTTGTCATCACATATGGACAGAATTGTAAGATTTAAGGAAATCATAATTAAATGAAGGTATTAGTTATTTTCTGAGTTGGGGACAATCCTGTAACAACCTGTGTTCTCTAAGTATGTGCAGGGTGATACGCAAGATACATTGAGGGGGCACAAGTCAGACCTCATATTGAAAATTTGTCAAATTTCCAAGCAAACCTGGAAATAAGGTAGTTTTCATTTGCATAATTGTTTTATTTATTATATTCTTTTACAACAGTGTTTTTTATACTTAAATTGCAATTAAATACTCTGTCTATCTATCTATCTATCTATCTATCTATCTATCTTTCTATCTAAATAATCTGAAATTTTGAAGAGAAAACATTTAAAAACACAAGTTGTGACATCAGTTATGATTCTGCATTATTTCTAGGGTCAGCAATCAAACTGCAGCAGACTTGTGACACTGGCTACACTAACTTATTTGTATTAAAGGTCAGATTTCCTTAGAAATGGCATGTATCATTGTAGCATCCACTGTTCACCTGTTATAAACATGACTGTATATGTGGAGGGATTTCTTCAATGAAGTAAACTCGGGAGTGTAACCTGAAGGGCTGACAGACATGCAAAACAAATCATATGGTGAAGATGTGACAGATTCATTTTATTGTTTAGTCTTTGTACCCTGTATAAAGGAACGTTATGCAATTAATTGGATGTTGACGTTAACCTTTCTTAACCTCAGGCAGTCTTAGCTGGAAGCATTTGTTCTCTTTGATCAATTTCAGAGTAAAATGAACACATTTCCAAGAATGGTACAATGACTGCAGAATTCCCTGGTAAGGGTTTCCATTTTTTAGTGAATGTGCACTTTATTCTTAAACCGCTGGAGATGCTCTAGCTGTCAACCATATCAGTCGCCCCTTAGGTCAGTGCTTCTTGGAGGCCACAATTTTTCTCACTCACACACTATATTTTTCCCTCAAGGCCAACACATTGAGCATGAGGTCACTACTTTGCCACTTCTAATTTAATGCTAAACAACAGATTTTCGACAGAGACACACAACTTTCTCAGGAACACACTGTTTTTCCAAAAAAACATTTTAAATGGAGAAAGCATCTACTGTAGGAGCACTGATAGCCGTGGTCAGATTTGCATCATATGACCAGAGAATACTCCCACAACATTTTTGCCTGGAAAATCCAGACTGACTTTATTTATGTAATAATATAAAGGCAGTCTGGCATTGTGATGATAGGAGACGATTTCAAAAAGGAGGGGCTAACGAATGCAGCTTGAACAAGAACGAACCAATCAGCGTAACACGGATGTGACGCACAAACAAATCAACCTTGAAGTCCATGTAGTCCAAACAACAATGGCATGCAGCCGAGAAAGCGTCGCGGTGAATGATTACTGCCGTTTTGCCACAAAAATCTGCGAATACATGGGGTACTCTCAAGTACAACACTTATTTTTGAAAAGGCTACGCAACAAAAGACTCCTTCTGAACGATTAGCGGTGTTAGGAATAACTTTGTTAATATTTGTGTTTGGTTACGGGAGGTGCGCAGGTGTTTTATGGGTAATCCAGGCGCTGAAGATGACGTAGCATTAACTCCCGCCTCCCGTGCTATGATTGGTCGTACCAAACTTTCCCGGGAGGGAAACGCGATTCAATTCGCCCAATGCCAAACTGATTCTCCTGTATCTCCTTACATGGAGATAGCAGATTACATGGAGATTCAGTTTGGATTTTCCAAGCTAAGAACATTTAGTTCTCAAAGACATCCATCCTTGGATATATACACAGAGAAATCACAAGGGAGGGGGATATTTAATCATCCAGTGTGAGCAGCTGGTCTGTAGGACACAGCTTTGCACTTTTAGGTGGTCGTAAAAAATTTGGCAACTTCTATTCAACAGACTTCAAGTTCATATGTGTCAACAGAGGTGCATTTTATTAGCATTAGTGCAAAGGAACCAGGGTGGGCAGACAGCAACTGACTAGGCAAGTGCTTAAGCCAAAAATATTACAGGGAAAAAACAGGAATCCTGAAGCTACAGGAGGATTTTGATCAAGACACTTCTTTGAAGTGAGCTGCTGCAGGCTCTGGACAGTCTGTACTACTGTGATGTGTCTTGCTGTTTCTCAGACTTTTCCATGTATAATCCAGAGGTAAAGCTAGATGTCATGTTTGGGTTGATAAATATGGGACAAAGAGATTCTGCCTCGAACTGAATATCTGACAGTTTTAGTAAAGTCATGTGATAATGTATTTTTTCATCTTTTAAATAAATTCTTTCATGGTTTTGTCTGCTGGTGCTTGATGTAATGGTTGCATAAGGTTGTAACAGCTGTTTTCCACTGAGTGGATTAGAGAGGACAACAGTACAATAGAGATTACCCCTGCTTTTCAAATACTATATATGGTGAAACAAATTATCCTTTGATCACATGTATGGATACTGTGGTGACAGTGCAGTTTGATGTCTGTGCCAAACTTGTAAGAGGATCCTGTCACTCCAGACCATGTTGACTCTGAGGGTCATTTCAGAATTGGAAGACATTTTACATCCTGCCCATCAAATTTCAAATAATCCATGTACAAAACACTAAAACATGCAGTTGTCGTGTAAATTTACTTGTCCTGAGACCAAATATAAAAAAACCTAGGAGAAAATCATGTTTGAAAATTTGTTTTAAAATACTAAGTAAATCTCGAATTCCCCCTAAAATGCCATTTTTCTCTTGTCCCACTCCGACAATGATCAAATCGAATTTCAAATAAAACAGTTAAAATGAAATTTCTAAAAAAATGTTGGTAATATTTTTTTTCATTAATGTCTCTTGTAATTGTGGGATATTTTAAATCAACATAATAGTTTAAATTATAATTATTATGGATGGAACTTGTGTCCCACAACAACCATGTTAGCATTTTAGGAGATAGAAGAAGAAAAGAGCAAATCACATGATACGCTGGAATTGACATCATCAAAAAAATTTCAAAAAGAATGGGTAGTGCAAAGGTATGTCCTCTCTTCTATTTTTCACATTTTCATGACATTGTCACCTTGATTGAATGTATCATTCTACCTCATGCAACCTTGTTATGCATATTATCAGGAAAAGACTAATTCTTTTTGCTTTTTTCCTTACATTTTTACATCAGCAGTAACACTAAAAAAAGCTAACTTTAGAATGTATTAGCAACCCTGTCACTGCGATTAAAGTGGGGTTAGCAAACAACAAAAAAACATACTTAAAGTTGTACCGTTGATGTCCAAGCTGAGCTGATCAAGTCTTTGATAGTTTATTACCTATTATTGATGAATATGTAGCAGAAAACTGTAAAAGAGAAGGTTTAATTTTCAAAAATTTTGAAGTACAAATGTCCTTCAATTCTGGAAAGACCCCTAGAGTCTTTAAATTTAACATTATAATGAGAGGACAAGTGACCAGCAGTGCAGCATGTGATGAAGTGGAATCTAAGTCACAAATCACGAGCCAGGGTCTAAGACTTGACTCTGTTCAAATGTTAAAGAGCTTTAAAAAAAATCACCAAGAGAAGTCAGCATGCAGAGGCAGCAGGATATATTGCCAACAAAAATCCAGGAGTAGTTTTGAGCAATGATTAACACCCCAAGAAAAAGTACAGGTACTGAGCTGTGCATTGTCTTTTACAGCCATGGCCATAAGTTTGGACACAAGTACCATGACGCTTGTGAATCTTAGAAAATACCACAAAATTGTCACTTACAATATAAATACCAGTCATAGCCAGCAACCAAAATGAAATATATTTCATTCAGGGCATTCAGTTAAAAAATCTCTTTTGTTTGCTTGCAACTTTTTTGTCATGGTATCTGTGAAATTTTTGATTGATACAACAAGAACTTTCCAAGATGAGTTTTTCAAATTTGCCTGTCAACTCACTTTTAGGGCGTTTTTCATGCATTGACAGTTGAGTCTATGTTTGACTGACAATATCTCAGAAACTATTAAGGATAAAAGTCTTATTTCTTTTCTTTTTTCATCATGCCTTTGAAGAAAAGTGTGAGTACATGTATACTTGTAGTAACTGCTTAGGACTTTACCTACATGCACAACTTGTAAAAACTATTTCATTAAGTACAACAGTCTGTTTCTCTACCCGACAAAGTGAGGTCCAAGATATTAGAATATGCCCATGATATTAAAGTAAATATTTGCCTTGGTATATTTGGAAAACCATTTCAAAACTCCAGAACTCTGTTCTACTTGGATTGGACTATCAGTACTTTTGTTTTTGTGGTACATCTTGTTGTATCTGCTCAATCAGCTATGAAAGTTTAACAAAACTTACTTTTTGAGATCAAGTATTTCATATTAGAAAGTATTCTATAGGCTTTGTTTTACAACTGTGACATGCATGTGTGGTTTAAAAAAAAGTCACTACTTGACATCTGCGTAATCAGTCGTTTTACCAATGAAAGCTCAATGGGGGGACTTTTCAGGAAGGCATCCATATTTTTTCATATTTTAACTCAACTATAATCAGAGATTATTTGACCTACCTGTCTAATTCTACAAAAACATGCAACTGCTATTTTAAATTTGTCCTTTGCCTTTGCAGATACACTGTGATCTGTATGTTGTAATGCACATGTGTAAATGGTAAACAGAGGCATAAGGCTGAAATTCTTTCTCTTATTATTTTTCTGAGGAAATTTCAGATTGCTCATTAATGTCAAATAAAAAGATATGTAAACATATTCAGAAGGTTCTCTTTCGCACCAAAACAAACAGAAACATTTGGAGTTGTTGTTATTTATAGGTTAGTATGTTATGTTTTTACTGGTCCAGCCCACTTGTGATCAAATTCGGTTGTATGTGGCCCCTGAACTAAAATGAGCTGGACACTCCTGCTTTAGAATGTGCATACAAAGAAAGATAAAACAGCTACATCATGAAGGGGACTGTGAGGTGTCACATGTCATGAATGCATAATTAACATGCAAAGGATCTCCTCTCAGTATTCTCATCCTGTACAGTCAATCCATGCTTCATGACAGAAATACAACATACAGTTCATGTGGTACATGAAGTGACAGTATATTGCATTACATAGTCACACCATGTTCTCAATGAAAGAGGAAGGCTTCTGCCATGATAACATAAATATGCATGTTTCCTTCAGTGCACAAACTGATCAGAACACACAGAACATGATAGAATTTTTTCTCTTGACAGTGAATCAAACTATGACCAAACACCAGCTGTGTGTAGAACCAGAGCTTACCGGTGAAGAGTTCACGTGCACACACAGGTGTCTCCTTTATTCTGCAGATCGGCAGGCAGCGACTTTAACCATTTAGTTATTGCTTATTGTGCTGTGATGTGTCAGCGGTCCAGAGAACAAAGGTTCTGTCTCAGTCACCTGCAGCTCCACTAAAACACACCTGCTTTATTTTTGCTTGTTTCAGACGGAGATTCTTCATCTTTGAGACTGCTATGAAATAATCATGAATGTGCAAATACAGCAG
Source organism: Acanthochromis polyacanthus (assembly GCF_021347895.1). Classification (NCBI taxonomy): domain Eukaryota; kingdom Metazoa; phylum Chordata; class Actinopteri; family Pomacentridae; genus Acanthochromis; species Acanthochromis polyacanthus. The sequence goes on along the minus strand of NC_067128.1, from coordinate 26,548,379 downwards.
CACTATTAGGAGGTAGATGTCTGTTGGGGTGTGTCTGAAAAGTGTGTTTTTAGTATATTTTTATATTATGTGAGATTGATTACCTTTTTTATTTATTTTAACTTGTACTGTTTCTCTTTTGATTGCATTTAATTTTATCCCAAAGGTTGATGTGACCGGCTGATTAGCCATCATGCACCACAGCTGTGGGAGGAACTAGTGATTGGCATGGTCGTTGCAGCTGGGGTTCAAATTGACTGACGGATGTACCTCCAGTGCATAGACATATATACATAGGCTGAATCCCAAACGGCCCCCTACACACTCCCCCTCCACTACCGAGTGTCACTCCAAAAGAAGTCACACTCGCAGCTGTGGAGGGCACTTATTATTGAAGGGGGAGGGTATAAATACGATCGTCAGGAATGGGACGCCCTGTCGCCTCACTGGAAAACGTCGTCGCCATGGTAACACAAAGACGCCTACTGTCATGGCTGTAGCGCTGTGGCACAGGTTGCAGCTAACAAGGATCGCTGCTGCTTCCAGAAGACGAAAGCGTCCCACTTTTTTTCACTCACATGTTTTCCAATCCTATTATCTGGCATTTCAAATCCAACAAATGAATAAATGAATTCTGTCAGTTGTGTTCAAATTTTAAGGTGTCAGGGGGTGCACAATTAAATCAAACGTCAGCAGAGAAGAAGATTTGTTTCTTTTGTTTTATCTTTTTTCACCACTCCTTTTGTGATGTTCTGTCAGTGTGAAAAAGGCGTGGGAGAAATAATGGACGCATGTGGAACTCACATCAATATGTTGGCTGAATCCCAAACCGCCCCCTACACACTCCCCCTCCACTACCGAATTTCACTCCAAAAGAAGTCACACTCGCAGCTGTGGAGGGCACCTATTGTTGAAGGGGGAGGGTATAAATATGATCGTCAGGAATGGGACGCCCTGTCGCCTCACCGGAAAACGGAAGACGTCGTTGCCATGGTAACACAAAGACGCCTACTGTCATGGCTGTAGCGCTGTGGCACAGGTTGCAACTAACAAGGATCGCTGCTGCTTCCAGAAGATGAAAGCATCCCACTTTTTTTCACTCACATGTTTTCCAATCCTATTATCTGGCATTTCAAATCCAACAAATGAATGAATGAATTCTGTCAGTTGTGTTCAAATTTTAAGGTGTCAGGGGGTGCACAATTGAATCAAACGTCAGCAGAGAAGAAGATTTGTTTCTTTTGCTTTATCTTTTTTCACCACTCTTTTTGTGATGTTCTGTCAGTGTGAAAAAGGCGTGGGAGAAATAATGGACACATGTGGAACTTACATCGATATGTTGTTTCCTCCTCCATTTCGACGTTGCACTTCCTGAAAAAGTGAGCATCGATGCAGACTCGCTATTTAAGGGCTGAACAGTCCACTCCCCCTCCGCACTACGCGGTTTGGGACGGCCCTTAATATGGAGGACCCTCCACGGGAACACGCAAACGGAGGGGTAGTGTGTAGGGGTAGTGTGTAGGGGGCGGTTTGGGATTCAGCCATAGACACCTCATAGGCTGTCGAGAGGCGTGCTTACAGCGCCGCCATCTTGAAACGGGGCCAGTGGAGGCAGCGGTGCATAGACATCTATGGAGGCAAGAGGTACTGCTGAATCTCAAAGTGGAATTATTCGCTGAATTTTGAACCGATTGCCAAACTGTTTGATTTTTTAGAAACTTCACACGTGTAGCAACTATACAAGGTGCTCGGATATTTTTTACAATGCTGGTTTGGCACTCAACACTTAAGCTACACACTATCTCCCTCTGACTCCAGCATAGTTATTTAAACAGCAGACGAGCTTCGTGAAAGATGCCGGACTTCTGTTCAGCCTATGGATGCTCTAATGAGCGCTGTAAGGAAACAAGAGCTCATGGGATTACTTTTCACATGTAAGATGTATGTAAGGAATAATATATTGTTAGCAGGTTGTCATAGCTAGAGTGAAATAAACGCTGACAAGACGTATAGAACCCCATCAGCTCCGTGTTTGGCTTCTATCCATGATCTAACCAGCTCTCTACATCATCCTGTGTATTACACAGCTGCTTACCGGTGAAATAACTGATCTGAGACAATTTTTTGTTTAAAATCACTCCTTTCTAATCCTCTGCTTTACTTTCAAACCTGAGGCCTTAAATAGAAACACACAAGTATCTGATTGAAGGAAATTCTGCAGAGTCCTGGTTGCAGAACATGATGATAGACAAACTTTAACAAAAGCTGCCTGAGAGTTCAAAGGTTTTTATGTTAGATTTCTTCAGTAATTTAATGAGTTATCTGCAAAAATCAAGTGTTCATTTGATGAACTTCATTTCCTAAAACATCCAGAATTGTATCTTCTTATCTTTGGCAGCTGTAATGTTTCTGCTCATTCAAAGTTCACACCACCATAAATTAATTCCTAAAACACTCTGAATGCTGGAGAGCGTTTGTGATGCAGAAGCAGTGACCAGTTTTTCTGTGTCTTCTCTGGAGATGCACAATGAGGGACATCTGCAGTGACTGAGAAAGAGTCTCACCACATCCTGACATGAGGAAAAGACTTTATTGAAGACTACAGTGAGAAAAACTATCAGACAGCAGACGGCATGCATTCAAGGTGAGCTCTGAACATTTGATCTGGAACAGGACTTCAATAACAGCAGCATGAGCTTCATTTCAGTCTGTAGCTGCTGAATTCATGGATGAATCATCTGGCACTAGAGAGGAAGACCATCAAACAGCCACGTCAGCTGATGGAGGTCCAAGAGTCTCACCAAACAAACAACATACAGAGTGAAGACCTCTAACCTGATTGGACAGTCTCCTATTCAGTCACATGTGTGAACAAATGCCTCTAAGTTGATCTATCCATCAGGGGACACCCTGGACAGGTCGCCAGTCTGTCGCAGGGCCACATATACAGACAGACAATCACACTCACATTCACACCTATGGGCAATTTAGAGTTATCAATTCATCTCAGCATACTTTTGGACTGTGGGAGGAAGCCGGAGTACCCAGAGAAAACCCACGCGTGCACAGGGAGAACATGCAAACTCCATGCAGAAAGATCCCAGGCCCACCCCGGGGATCTTCTTGCTGCAAGGCCAAAGTGCTAGCCACTATGCTACTGTGCAGCCCCCTCTAAATTGATTTGTTTTTTTAAATAAATCTAGTTTGAGTCCTAATCTATCTCTGTGTGTTTGCTTCTTTACACCGTTATTGACAGTTTAAGCTGTTAGACTGTTCCAGATAAGACAAATACAAGATATTTCAGAACTGCTCTACCACGAGCCTGACAGGAAGAACTCCAACAGCTGCTGAATGTTCCTGTGGTCCCCTCAAGGCTACAGGAGGAGTCCTACGAGGACGAGCCGGTCCACCTGATGCCGACCGGTTGCTGTGGTCCAAAGCCAACACCAACTCCATGGACTTCTACTGGACAAGTATTTTGGGTGGAATATACCATTAAGCCCAATGTTCAAGGGTTCTCCTGAGAATACACCATTAAACCAACCTTTTAGGTAAATGATGTTGGGTAGAATATACCATCAGATAAACCTTTTAGGTCTACATTGGAATATTTTAGAGTAGAATATTACTCCAAACCACCCTTTAGGTCTACATTTAAGGTGGAATACTCTTTTACACCAAGATTTTTTGGTCTACTTTGAAGGATTTTAGGTGGAATATTCCTTTGAACAAATTTTATAAGTTTATGTTCAAGGATGTTGTGTGGAATATACCATCAGACCAACCTCCACGGTCTACAGTGGTGAATTTTAGGTGGAATACCATGAAACTTAGCTTTTAGGTCTACATCGGAGGATTTTAGGTGGCATTTTCTTCCAAACCGCCTTTTAGTCTACATTTAAGGATGTTTGGGATGGTATATTCTTCCAAGCCAACTTCTCAGGTCTACATTTCAGGTGGAATATTCCAAGGGGTGCTAGTGTTTTTAATTCTTGCCGATACTATTACCAAAATCCTCGTCCCGCGCTAACATCATGCATTTTAAAATAGCAAAGTTAAAACACAAACAAATAAAAACATATTAATATTTTACTGTAGGCCAATGGAATAGGTAGGAATAAATAACACTTGAAAATACGATAAACTTTTTCCTTTAATTGAAACACTGATAAACATCCAAAATACAAGGCTCTAAGAACAGTCATGAGGTCACGAGCAAACACTCAGAATGGAATTAAGCATCAAAATACATCACCTAAAAGATTTTCCACAGAGGCCTAAAGTAGTTATAGTAGTAGTTAGCTTCAGATTTTCTGTGGTAACCCATCTTCAGTGTCCCTGCCATTTCTTTTAATCAAAGAGGTTCTTTTCCTCCACAACTGTAATTTTATTTCAGGACTAGGTTATTAAATGTCAAAACAATCCATGTGACTCTAAAAACTCAACAGCTTTACAAACTTTAAGACTAAACTCTCCACAAGGATCCAAAATAAGTTGGACTTCTACATGGGAGCTTTAATTATTCTTCATCCTCTTCCTGAAAAGTTTGGTCAATAAAAAAAAGACAAAAAATAATATTTTCAGCTGAACTTCAGACTTTGATTTTTCTGCTCACATGTTGTGTTGTTGTAAATTTACTCTTTCAAATAAATAGCCACCTAACGGGAACCAGTCAACTCGGCCCCCAGCCAAGTCGGCCAGTGACTGCAGTTGTTGCAGTAAATGATTGTATTGTTAGTAATACAGGGCTATTATGACAGCAATTACAGCCTTGTATTACTAACAATACAATCATTTACTGCAACAACTGCAGTCACTGCCTGTAATTGTTTTGTTTCTGTGCTGTATATGTTGGTTGTTCCATTTGTAGCAGCTAGTTGGCAAGAAGCCACGTTTGTAGATCAGCCCCCAGGAGAGCAACGCCTGTTTATGGAAGTTTGACAATTGAATCGGTATTTTGTCAATTTTATAAAAATGAATTCCTCCTAATTTTTTGAATACATAATTTGGTATTGCTGTTCAGCACATGGAGTTGGGGTGAGATTGGATCTTGCGTAGCTGAGATATAAACACTTAAATTTTCATGGCAAGACATCGAAATTCACCGTGCCGAAACAGACACACCTTTTGATAACAAATCACCATTTTCTCTGTGAATCATCATCAATGTGTTCAGGCTTATGTCACCATATTTCAGGTGAATATGGCCAATGGACTAACAACAGTACATTAAAGTGTAAAATATGTCAATTTTCCTAATACCTTAAAGTGGCACCATGACTATGAATGAATATCATATAGATGGCATCAGAGCAGGCCTCTGATCAACCAAGTGCATTTTCATTCAGATTGGAGCATGTACAGGAGAGTTAGATAGCACTTCCCGTGTCATGGCTGTTACGATCCAACCACTAGGGGTTGGCTGGACGCAACAAAATAATCAGGTGTAGTTGGTTTAGGTAAAGGGACTTATTGCTTAGTAGCAATAAGGAACATAAAAGTGACAAAAAACACAAGACTGGTGGGTGTTGCTAAATCAAAGAACGGAATAAAACAAAACGAAGGCTAACAGAGTTCCCAAATTATCTAAACCCAAAACAAAACAACTGAACTCCTCAGCCAAACTTAAATACAACAGCAACACCCACCACCAGGAACAAAAACTAATACAAGGTGTGCACAAAATGAACTAAACAAAACTGGTGCCTCACACTCACTGATTACACAGTTCACAAAGACTCTAAACACAGAGTGGCTTCTTTACTAAGGTGGCAGGCTGCTAGTTGGAGCCTCAGTCTCCACTTGACAGTAGGCTCCACACCAAGGTGGCAGCCGCCAACAGAAACCCAAAGTGTCGGCAGAACCCACCACGAGTATCTACCGACCGAATTGTCTGTGGTACCCACCAACCCACCACAAGTACCTGCAGACCGAAACACATCAACATACAAACAAATTTTCACATACAAAGAGGCACCAGGGTGGACTGGTCACAGCTACCAGCCACCCAGACTAATCACATGGTGGCAGCTATATAGTTTGCAGGTGTGCTGAAGGCTGCATCTGGTTGGTCCGAGGAGGAGGGGAGCTGGAGAGTGGCCCAATCAGGAAGGTCTGAAGGCGGGGCGAACAGAGCTGCAGTGCAGGTTGTCATCTTCATGGCCATTAGGTGCAATGGCTGGCAGCTGGTGTTGCAGACTCTCAGCGACAGCCACAGCTGAACCTACTCCTGCAATTTTTCCCCACACAACAGGCCCTAAAAAGACACCTCAAAAAACAAACGGCACACCAGTACTGGTGGCCGTAACAATGGCGAAGGATCAATATTTTTGGAGGCTGCCATGGCCACACCCTTTGACTTATGAAGAACATTTTGATAACTTTTCATCAGGAAGGTCTCTTGTATATACTGAATATACAAATTTGAGGTCTTTCAGAGTTAGAGGTCAGCATATTTACTTGTGCGTATAACTGACCACACTGTCTGTAAATACGCAGATGCCCAGGAAATACCAATTTTCTGTCTTCCCTGCTTGTAAAATCATAATTTGCTTCATTTTGCAATATATTTTCTGTAAAATTCAATAGCACACTGTAGAGAAAGGCTCAATAACTGCTGGAGACCAGCACTTTATGGTCAGAAAAGCTTCTCATTATCTGCGTACATGAGCATAAGATGATTAATAAGAGAATTTCTTACATGCGTTCAGTGTTCTATCCTGCAAATGCAATGATAAAAAAATCCATAGAAGTTCAACTTTTCAGCCCTGGATTTTCTACAGTTACTGTTTTTATGACCTGTGACACTTTTATCCTTTAAAATCTTTCTACTTGTCATTGTTGGAGATGAAAACACTGCAATAAACCAAATTCTGATTTGTGTATTAGTTTGTCTGACAGACGCTTTAATCTGACCAAATTTGTCTACATGCAGAATCACTCACAAAGCTTGTGACAGTTTGATTGTCTCAAAGTAAGACATGTTCAGAAATAGATTTCTTCTTCCCTATGCAGGATGACTGCAACATGAGAGAATTGAACGTCTTTGCACAGGTTTCCATTTAATTAAGATGGTGAATTAATTAACAACTCTGAAACTGACAACAGTTTTTGGAAACATGTGAAACAAAAGAAGCACAATTTCAGTTGCACTCATATAACCTCAACTATCTTTATTATGCAACTAATTGCAAAGAGCTCAATTAAAAGTAAGAATGCAATTATCATTTGAGTTTCTGTTAACCAAGTTGTTTTTCTTTCTGTTCATGTTTAAACGGCACAACTTTCTTGAAAAACATTCCATTTAACATAGTAAAAAACAACACAGTAGTTGAATTCAGGACACCAAACTTGCATCTCAGTAGAATGGATGGATGGATGGATGTTATATGATTCTCTGTAATATTTTATGGCATTTAGTCTGACATCCATGCAGAAGAGTGGCAAAGAGAATTGGGTGTAACAAAAAGCCTCTCTTTAGCTCAACAAAACACTGTAGTTCTAGTGAAGCATATAGCCAGAAGCAACACCTGAAAATTCTGTTTAATGAGACATTAAATGAATATGAGACACAAAATGATTTAAAGAAGTAAAATGCCTAAAAAGATAGAAAATGCCCAAAGAACTGAAAAGACTCAACATTTCCCAAGAGAAACAAAATAATTGCAAATAGGTACAAAATGACCGAGCAGTAAGACAAAAAGGATCAAAAACAACAGCAAAAAATGACCAAAGTGAAACATAAAACAGCCAAAATGATGCAAAGGCGGATACAGACACACAACTGGGCTGAAAAGCTGACACAAAACAACCACGAACAGAAAGAAAATTACAGCAAAGTGACTACAAACAGTATAGTATAGTCAGGGGTTGAAGGATCTTTCTGTGTCCAAATGCCCATTTTCTGAAAATCGTTCCAAGCCTCTATCTCCATCACAGTTATCATCATCCTCATGATCCAGCTTTCCAGACTCCGTTCCCTGCTGCTGCTGCATCCTGGAGTCTCCTCCAAGCCTCATCATCTCCTCTGTGATGCAGGTGAGTCCACTATCCATCACATGCTGACTAATCACTATAATTAGACATCTTAATAACAATCTCTTCACGTCAAATGCAAACTCTAATTTGAGGGCTCCAAGCCCCCTCTGACCTCTGTTCTTGGTAAAGGCCCCTAATTGAGCACAGCTAAAGGTCGTCTGCAGATTTACAGAAGAAAGTTTGTTAGGGAGCAGTGCTGTAAGGACTCTACATGTACCTGCAGACAGGGAAGTGGACTCAAAGGGAGTGAAAATTGGAGGGAAATTGGCAGCTTGGCAAAAAAACAGGGAGGTGCTGTTACTCTGTGACTGTAACTGGTCAAAGATCAATACTCAATAAGTGTTCCATCTCTGAAAAACACACCTCAGCCACCCAGTTTGGATGTTATTAGCCCATTCAATGACCCATTGTCAGCGCATATCATTCCCATACAAATGATCCAGCAGGATCCACCTCCTATCTTCTAGAAGGCTCAGCTGTTACTTCATTTAACGTGGTGTCATTGTATTGTTTACCTTCCTAAGCGATTAAAAGTCCACATTCAATGTTGGGGAGGTTAGAGGTAAATCAGCTCCATCCATTCCTACAGTAATAAATTTTGATTTTAGTCTTGCTTTCACTTGCTGTATTTCATTCAGTGTTTAGTTTAGGCACCAAAATTTCATGGTGAGATTAAAAAAGGATCATGAATTGGGTTAAAATTCACCTTGTCACAGAGCTCCATTTTGTACATTTTCCAGGATGACAATTCAACTTGAGATCTTACATGCAAGTGATGCCCACAATATCTTGTTACTTTCTGTTTTTCAACAGTAAGAATGGATGATAATGCCCCTTCCATGGTCAGTACAAGGTGGAGAAGGTCCCTACTTGTCCAGATATATGGGGTTTTTATATGCACTGATACTGGCTCATTTAATGAGCTGACAACATCCAAGTCAGGTGTGCATGGCAAGAGGATCCATATGTTTTAAAGCAGCAAACATGGAATTATCTGATAATAGACCATTTATTAGACTGAAAATGTACAGACCAGGTCATGCACGTTATGCTACAATGAACTACGTGGCCCTGTAGGGTGACTTTGTGGAAGCTTTTCATCTCTCTACATTTTTAGGAAAAAAATGGAAAAAATATTTATGTGAACATTTTTTATCAGACTTTCTATGGAATGCTGCTCATCCAGTTAATTTATACCAGCTTCGCATTGCATTGCCAGAAACATAAGCAAACAACATCTATCTTCTTTAAAAATGCATAAATGCCAGTTTAATAACTACTGAAAGATGAAGATCAGAAAGAGATGTGCTAACCTGCTGGGTTCCTGGGAATGTCAGCGGGGCCGGCTGGGTTGATAATTCAATCCTGAGATGGGAAGGCACTCAGTGGGAGTCTGATGATTGGTTTGCACTGATGTGTTGTGTCCTGAAACACTGCAGTGCTGAGGTTATGTCAGGGTCAGGTGCCTTGATCGTATCAGTGAGATCTGGCCTGTATCTAAGACACTGGAGACTCACTGTATAAGTTGCAGATGAGTTTGGTTGATGCATGGGCCTATTTGAAGAGGACATTCATCATATGAACATGACAGGCATATCAGAGGGCAGCTATATGTGCATATGGCATTGGATGGATGTCAATTATCATCCAAAAATAATTTTAAATTCAGCCCCTCAAACAAAACAAGACTTTCATTTATGTTGTCCAGAGATGGACTCTTATTAGTTTACTACCAGACTAATAGATCCAAACTGAATGCTATAAATCTGGTTTTGCACGTCACTCTTAAACACATTTGATAGCGCATAAAGATGAACAAACCTTCTTGACACCATCCTTAGGTTTTCCTCACCATCTTCTGAGGTGATCTGATTCCACTTAACTCCTACTTAATTACAAAAAAAGGAAGAAAAAAAACGGGTCATACGAACTTCTTTAAGTGTTCTATGACAACATTCCCCTGATTATGCATGATTTTCAGCCTTGATTTAATTCAACAAGGTAAGTTACAGTTTTTTATATATATATAAAAAATGTCCTGTATAGTTGTTATGAAGGAATAAATTAGTTGTAGAGCCCACAACAGTTTTTTGTACCAGTTCAGGAACATGTTTGTTTCTGCTGTAAAGTTGGGTCATTTCAACATGGGGATCTTTGAGGAACAATTCACTTTTGGAGCCAGCCTCAAGTGGCCACTTAAAAAACTGCAGTTTTGGACACTTCATTTTTCAGCCCTATTAAGCTATCATATAAAGTTATCTCTCAATAGATTTTAAATCAGCTTTCAGTACAATTAATTCTCTCTGCCAAATTTGACCTGAACACCTCACCATACAGTGGGTACGGAAAGTATTCAGTCCCCTTGAAATTTTTCACTCTGTGTCATTGCAGCCATTTGCCAAAATCAAAAAAGTTCATTTTATTTCTCATTAATGTACACTCAGCGCCCCATCTTGACAGAAAAAAACAAATGTAGAAATTTTTTGCAAATGTATTAAAAAAGAAAAACTGAAATATCACATGGTTATAAGTATTCAGACCCTGTGCTCAGTATTGAGTAGAAGCACCCTTTTCAGCTAGTACAGCCATGAGTCTTCTTGGCAATGACGCAACAAGTTTTTCACACTTGGATTTGGGGATCCTCTGCCATTCTTCCTTGCAGATCCTCTCCAGTTCTGTCAGGTTGGATGGTGACCGTTGGTGGACAGCCATTTTGAGGTCTCTCCAGAGATGCTCAATTGGGTTTAGGTCAGGGCTCTGGCTGGGCCAGTCAAGAACAGTCACAGAGTTGATCTGAAGCCACTCCTTTGTTATTTTAGCTGTGTGCTTAGGGTCATTGTCCTGTTGAAAGGTGAACCTTCGGCCCAGTCTGAGGTCCTGAGCACTCTGGAAGAGGTTTTCCTCCAGGATATCTCTGTACTTGGCTGCATTCATCCTTCCTTCAATTGCAACCAGTCGTCCTGTCCCTGCAGCTGAAAAACACCCCCACAACATGATGCTCCCACCACCATGTTTCACTGTAGGGATTATATTGGGCAGGTGATGAGCAGTGCCTGCTTTTCTCCACACATACCGCTTAGAATTAACACCAAAAAGTTCAATCTTGGTCTCATCAGACCAGAGAATCTTATTTCTCATAGTCTGGGAGTCCTTCATGTGTTTTTTTGGCAAACTCTAAGTGGACTTTCATGTGTCTTGCACTGAGGAGAGGCTTCCGTCGGGCCACTCTTCCATAAAGCCCCGACTGGTGGAGGGCTGCAGTGATAGTTGACTTTGTGGAACTTTCTCCTATCTCCCGACTGCATCTCTGGAGCTCAGCCACAGTGATCTTTGGGTTCTTCTTTACCTCTCACCAAGGCTCTTCTCCCACCATTGCTCAGTTTGGCTGGACGGCCAGGTCTAAGAAGAGTTGTGGTCGTCCCAAACTTCTTCCATTTGAGGATTATGGAGGCCACTGTGCTCTTAGGAACCTTGAGTGCTGCAGAAATTCTTTTGTAACCTTGGCCAGATCTGTGCCTTGCCACAATTCTGTCTCTGAGCTCCTTGGGCAGTTCCTTCGACCTCATGATTCTCATTTGCTCTGACATGCACTGTGAGCTGTAAGGTCTTATATAGACAGGTGTGTGCCTTTCCTAATCAAGTCCAATCAGTTTAATTAAACACCGCTGGACTCCAATAAAGAAGCAGAACCATCTCGAGGAGGATCAGAAGAAATGGACAGCATGTGAGTTAAATATGAATGTCGCTGCAAAGGGTCTGAATACTTCTGACCATGTGATATTTCAGTTTTTCTTTTTTAATAAATTTGCAAAAAAAATTCTGAGTGTACATTAATGAAAAATAAAATGAACTTTTTTGATTTTGGCAAATGGCTGCAATGACAGTGAAAAATTTCAAGGGGTCTGAATACTTTCCGTATCCACTGTAGCTCAGGCAAAATATTCAACTATGCTGAAAGATACGCCTTATTATTTATAAGGCAACACCACTAAGATTAGACTAGTCAGTCACAATTAAAAGACTCAGCAGTTCCAAGAGGTCAACTGGGTAATTTATTGGAGCAGTAATGAAAACTTCTTACTCAATACCTCCAAAACAACAGAAAGATCAAACATTGAGGCCCCAGTTCATACCTCCAACCAACTCATAACCCAGCAGACCCCTTCAAAGCAAAATCAGTGCAAAATGAGGTGAATAGCATTACACTGGTCATCTCATTCCAATATGTTGTTGTGCTGGGAAACCGTGATTTCTGTTTTTAATAGGATGTTTCTTTGACACACACCACTCACCTAAACATTGGACCAGGCCAAGCACACACCTGGCCCCATGGCAACAGCACTCCATGACAGCTACAGCCAACCCCAGCGGGATCCAGAGCATAAAAAGTTGCTTAGAAGTGATTTAAGTAAAACAAAGAGCCCAGGGTATTGATCCATCCTCCAAACTCGGAAGCCCTAACCTGCAACCAACACACCAAAGGATCTACTGTTGATCCTGGTTCCAGCGCCACCATAGGACACAACCCATGGGTCTAATATCCATGCTCTGATGTTTCAGAGCTGTTCTCACAGCACAAGAGAGACCTGCACAACTGTGGGGTGGTGGTACATCCAGAACACTAAAATGAAGCACCAACACACACGATGAAAGAGGTCCATAAATTACTGTACTTTCTCAGCCAGCTTGGGATGTATCATATCAGAAAACCCTTGCTGATCCACTTCTACACATAGAATGAATCCTCCCATCATCTCTCACTGCAAACACAGCTTTTTTCCAACAGCACTCACAACAATTTAATACCCTCTGCTAGCCCCTCATACTCACAAGAGCTCATGTACTGACTGAATGTACCGCATGCAGTGGAATCAACTCAGACTGCACTGCAATGGAACATCAATCATGTCGGTTGTACATTTGATATGCAGGGGAAATTAAATGCACATAGCTGATATATTTATAGTATATCATCTCCTGTTGTGTGTGTTGCTGTAATGGTTTGTTGTGCCTGTGTCTTTTTATTTCTGGACTGAGCTAGAATGCCGTGCCAAAACGATTACCACCGCTACGAGATGCTCCGCGCTCAATCCTATTACTGCATTTGGCAAGATGTAAACTGAAAGAAACAGAATCATCACGCACACTGAATGTATTGGGTTGACAAAGCAGGCAAGACAAATGTGTCTTCAAGCGTGAAAGAAACAGAAATATGATAATAATTTGTGCTTGGTAAGTGTAATGCTGTTTAGTTTAAAGACTGGTTGAGTCATTTGCTTAAATAACAAGGCAACTCCATCTAGATGAGTGGGATTTGTTTTGTTTTTTTTAATTTTCTACCTGTGGTAAAGAGCACTTTATATTCTGACTCCATTATATTGTGGGTTTACAGATCACAATAGTTGTGTAACATAGTTTTTCCTGATCAGAATTTTAACTCGTCACAATGGCCTTGTTCACATCTGTAATGCTAGTCCAAACATTCAATCATGAGCTAAGTATTAACCTTACCACAGGCTTTTGCAGGAGGCATCATGGCTTGGTTCATAATGTCACCGTCATGTGGAAGAGCTTCTGTAAGCTACACATACATCTCCTTGTGTGATAGTGGTGTCAAATACTGAACTTCAGTTTAATTATGCTTTGTCCTATTCCAAATGTGATTGTGTTTATATTCAAAGAAAACAAAAATATGGTAAAAAAAAATTGGTATAAATTGGTGGTTGTATGGAAACAGTTCCTTTGCCAGTACCTGCCCCCATGTCAACAGCTATTAAGAAGATTTCAGTCTGCATAGTTTGTGTTGAATACTAATCATTTGATGTGTTTTAATTTGATTTTAAAATGCCATACAGGTTCTATCAATTACATGTTACTATCGTTGCTGCTGCAGAGCGCCACATGTGGGACAGCACAGCAAAGGAATGCTAAACAGCGCAGCCGACACACAGCTGGAGGCATTTCGAATGAAGATAAATTGAATCGGATGTTTACATGACATGACTTCAACTGCTATTGACTGCAGAGATGAGAATTGAGTCTTATTAGCCCCATTATGTCTATGCCAAGAGCACTAATAAACAAAATTATTTCATCATAGTGAGGGTCAGAAATCGCTCACAAAGTGTACAACCCCACACATATTCATACAGACTGATGTCAGAAAATGGCCTCTGGGTGAAGGATGGTACTGCAGTGTATATACTGTATGAAGAGGAAGCCTGTAGCACTGACATTATAAATGTGTGTGCATAAGGCTGTGAGTAAAATTAACCTCCGTCTAATAGATATTCTCGTACTAATACACATTTAGACATGTATCTAAAAGACAAAGGTGGAATCATGGTTAGAGAGAGCATCACCAAGACAGTAGTTTCTCAGCAATTTCAAAGAAATATACTGAAAAGAGACATAAAGGAATTTGAAGGCCATCCTTTTCCATCCGAAGCCAACACAAAGTCTTAATTTCCCAGTGAACAATTACACGGCCTGTGAAAAGCTGTATTAGATCGTTTTTTCCTTATACACTGTATGGTCACAGTCCCCAGAGCAGGATTCTCTAATCTCCTACAGGAAGACTGATGGTACTGCCAAGGCTTAAGTGAAAGCTTCAGTTTACTCCAAATTATTGTGAACTACATTGCATTGGTGTAAATCATATGTATCAGATAGTTTTCAGTTTGTTCATTTTGAGATCACTCTGCCATTTACACAAGTTAGTTAGACATGGAGTTCCATAGGGTTCTGTGCTGGGACCCACAGTTTTCACCTTAGGCATGCATCCCGTACACAGTATTATTAGGAAACAGCACATAAATCCCCACTGTTATGCAGATGACACTCACCTCCCAGATAGCAAAATATGGGTGAATCAATGTTGAATCTATGTTGAGACCTAAAGCAGAAATTATACAGAAAGCGCAAGGTTGATAAAATGTTGAGTTAACGTTTGCTTTTCAACCATAAATCACACTTTATCAATGTCAACAACAGTATATACTCATTGAGTATGTAGTATTTAGTACGTTAGTACGCGATTTTGTGCAAATATCAAGAAATTGTCCTGCTTGAAACAAAAGGAATTACAATCATGTAAAATAATTGTGATTAGAAGATCATGTAATAACTGTGTCAGGCCTGTCTCCCTCAGAGTACCTCCCCTCCCTCAACCACCCCCCTTTGCTGAAGGAGAAAAAGAGAAGGGCAAACATAGATTCAACATTAATTAAACATTGACCTGTCAAACATTTTAATTAAACCAAAATACAATGTAGATTCAATGGCATCTTTTAAACACAAACTTCAATGTTGACAAAATGTTGTTGAATCAACGTTGATCCAACCATCAATCTTCAACCGTAACCGAAATTCAACCTTCTTAACCCTAATTCAACATTGATTTAACATCTTTTGCTATCTGGGCTATTATCAAAGAAATTCAATTCAATTCAATTTATTACACGGCCTTAAATTATTATTAAAGAAACAAAAAAGGCAGAATCCTAGGGGCGGCAGTCAGGGAAGACACATGCTGGCACCCATGGCACTCATCGGAGCGTGGCAGCGGCAGCCAGGGATGACGCCGAGTCCTCTTCAGGGAGCGTCCAGGGAGTGACTGAAACAGTCGGAGGTCCAAGGTCCTCAATCCAAAGGTTCCTTGTGGTGGGTCTATATCCTCACTCATGGAGGACGGCTTCTAGGGGGGCTCAGGTCCTCATTCTGGGAATTCCTGGGGGGAAAGGTAGGCTGCTCCAGCAGGTCAGTGGTGCACCACTGCTACAGAGCGAGACAACAAGAATGATCCAACGACGACTGTTGCATGAAGTTGGCCTTTATAGCAGGTGGAGACATTTGCAGCAGGTGTGCAGCTCCCGCAGCTGAACTCATACCACGCTGATCAGCAGCTGTGGAGAGTCACACAGACCAGAGATACACCAGCAGAGGAGCAGATGTCCAGAAGGGGGCGGGGCTAGGCAGAGTCAGTGACAGTTCCTAGAACTTCCAAAAGCAGAACAGGAAGCAGAGTGTTTTGCTATCAGCCTCGTCTCCTGTGTTTTTTGTGAAGCTTACAGTTAGCTCGACTCTGAACCACCACTTGGTTATGCTGCTGCAGGCCGAGTCTACTGGAAGATCATTGTTAGAGAATTATTTAGACTACTTTGATCAAGAAGAACCTTCAGCCAGCTTCAGCAACCATTTTAATGGCACTCAGTCATTAAAATCAGTAATAATAACTTCACTTCCTTCATTGTTTGAGTTATGCTCCGAATAAAACGTGCATCTACAAAGACATCGTCAAAAGTCATATAATTCATTTTCCTTCAGCAGCCACTATGCTTCTGTTATCCAATTCATTTACAGGAATGGCAGAGCCCACTGGCCTTTCTATGGCAATTGTGCAATTACCCCCTGTGTAATTATAGCTTTAGCAGTGTCTGTAATTGGCCAGCACTATTCTGACAAAACAAACGTAGTTCAGAGGAAAGAGCTAAGACGAGAGAACGTGAGCAGCTGACAAAAGGAGGAGAAGGAACGACCTTTTACATTTGTATAACGTAACTGGTTGGATTACATTTAGAGGCAATGTATCAGGTTTGCAAATGAATGAATGAATGAAAGTGCAAGGAGGAGGTTGGGGCGGATAGAAGGCAGACAAAACATTCAACAGTCAGATCAAAGCACAAGATTTGTTGCCAGAGTTCCATGTGGGGTTAGATTTGGACAGCCATAAAGCTCTGCAGAGGTGAAAATATCAGTGATTATCCAACTATATTTTCACCCGATTTCTTCTCAAAAAAATAAAATAAGAGCAGAAAAGTTGTCATAAGATAGCAAAAATTTCATGCAGCATATGAAACAGGCATGTATGAATTTGACAAACAGTGGAACAGTACAAACCAGACTTCCTCTGTTATTTTCTTCATTTAACATTTTAAAAACAACTTTGATTATCTCACCCAGGACAGTTTCCCACTTGCCTGTGTGCATAAATTGTAAGAAAAACCCTTGAGATGAAGTATTCCTCATGAGACTAAATGGACGTCCTACAGCTTAAGAATTGTATTGGATGAGATTCAAGCACAAACAAGAAAAACTGCACAGTTTGATCTGGATTTTAATGTGCACGCGGCTGCTATTTTATGTGATCAAACCATGAACAGTAAAGAGGTCTGACAGACACTAATCCCTACTCTGATTTCTGAACAGATGAGTACTTTCAGGCGGCTTTGTCTGCCTGCCAATGCCACAGGCAACACTGTCTTTTAATATCCTAGTCCTCATATAGAAACACCATCTACAACCTCCATGTAGTAATCTTGTGCATGGGCACTTTGCTGCACTTACAGAGATGAGTTAATGGTTAAATGTGCTGTGTAAAAATCAAAAAGCCTTCAATTTGGAAAAATGACTGTGATGTTCCTCTGAGAAGTGATCAGCGAGGCCGAGGGGAAATGAAACAAAGACGAGCAAAAGTCCCATTATATTGAGAAGAAGGTCAAACAAACAGAGACTAAAGGAAAGCAACAAAACAAGAAAAAATCAGATATAATGCTAATTTGCAACTTCGAAACAATCCTAATTCCAACAGAATTATTTCATTTACTTCAGGAGATCTTACTAAAATATTATTAACATGCTTATAGTAATGTGGTCGTGTCCACTCAGTTTTTCCCCCTAATTTGTATACATTTCAAACTGACCTGACTTCTAGATTTGCTGCAGTTTTTTTTTTAAAATTTATTACATTATCTGTGATCTCTTGCCCTTTAGATCCACTTCTTGAAAATTCACCCCAAGTCAAAGAATGACCTGTAATGGTCTCTGGGGCTGTTGTCTGTGCAGCAGACAGTTTCAGAAAGCACAAACAGCAGCAACAACACTAGCTGTGTAGCACGTAATTCTAGCTATGAAAATAGCAGAGAGTAATGATGGGTAGAGCTGTTTTTAGTCCTGGTGGGTTCTGTATTTTATACATTTACCTGCAGATATAGGCTAATTCTGTGTGAGCTGTTATCATGCTTTATACAAAAACATTAGTCGCTGCTACAATGAGCTCCAAACTTAAGCTGGGACTTCAATGCATTCATTTCGATTAACTAACTACAGAAAAATAACACAATAAAATAATGCATTTAATCGCACCTTTCTCAGTTTCCTAATTTCTGGCACACTGTTAACACTGATGCACACTCCAGGCCAGTAGGTGGCAGTAATGAACCTGAAGTCTGTTTGCCAGCTGAGAAAAATGCATGGGAGTGACATCAGCCTACAAGAAAGTTTTAGTGAACAGTGAAGGAAGAAGAGACCACGTTGAGCTTATTGGGAAGAAGGTTTTCTTTTAAAAATCTTCTCGATGGCAGCTTGGATAAAAGCGTGGTTGTGTGCAAATTGTATGAATGAATGAATGAATGGTATATTTTCAGTTACAAAATTACAGTAAACAAAAGAAAAAGAAAACAAATATATAATACATTTTTACAGGAATTTTTTTTCTCTCTCTCCCCCCTCCTCCCGTACTCCTCTCACAAAAAGAAAAGAGAATTGTGGAGTTTTCTGATCACTGCAGCACTCCAAGCCAACGCTATCACGTCAATACAAAACCTGTTGCTGTAAGCACCAGCGCTACAGTGCCTTGCGAAAGTATTCCGCCCCCTTGAACTTTTCAGCCTTTCGCCACATTTCAGGCTTCAAACATAAAGATATAAAATTTTAATTTTTTGTCAAGAATCAACAACAATTGGGACACAATCGTGAAGTGGAATGAAATTTATTGGATATTTTATACTTTTATAACAAATAAAAAACTGAAAAGTGGGGCGTGCAATATTATTCGACCTCTTTACTTTCAGTGCAGCAAACTCACTCCAGACGTTCAGTGAGGATCTCTGAATGATCCAATGTTGTCCTAAATGACTGATGATGATAAATAGAATCCACCTGTGTGTAATCAAGTCTCCATATAAATGCACCTGCTCTGTGATAGTCTCAGGGTTCTGTTTAAAGTGCAGAGAGCATCATGAAGACCAAGGAACACACCAGGCAGGTCCGAGATACTGTTGTGGAGAAGTTTAAAGCCGGATTTGGATACAAAAAGATTTCCCAAGCTTTAAACATCTCAAGGAGCACTGTGCAAGCAATCATATTGAAATGGAAGGAGTATCAGACCACTGCAAATCTACCAAGACCCGGCCGTCCCTCTAAACCTTCACCTCGAACAAGGAGAAGACTGATCAGAGATGCAGCCAAGAGGCCCATGATCACTCTGGATGAACTGCAGAGATCTACAGCTGAGGTGGGAGAGTCTGTCCATAGGACAACAATCAGTCGTACACTGCACAAATCTGGCCTTTATGGAAGAGTGGCAAGAAGAAAGCCATTTCTCAAAGATATCCATAAAAAGTCTCGTTTAAAGTTTGCCACAAGCCACCTGGGAGACACACCAAACATGAAAGAAGGTGCTCTGGTCAGATGAAACCAAAATGGAACTTTTTGGCCACAATGCAAAACGATATGTTTGGTGTAAAAGCAACACAGCTCATCACCCTGAACACACCATCCCCACTGTCAAACATGGTGGTGGCAGCCTCATGGTTTGGGCCTGCTTTTCTTCAGCAGGGACAGGGAAGATGGTTAAAATTGATGGGAAGATGAATGGAACCAAATACAGGACCATTCTGGAAGAAAACCTGTTGGAGTCTGCAAAAGACCTGAGACTGGGATGGAGATTTATCTTCCAACAGGACAATGATCCAAAACATAAAGATAAATCTACAATGGAATGGTTCACAAATAAACGTATCCAGGTGTTAGAATGGCCAAGTCAAAGTCCAGACCTGAATCCAATCGAGAATCTGTGGGCAGAGCAGAAAACTGCTGTTCACAAACGCTCTCCATCCAACCTCACTGAGCTCGAGCTGTTTTGCAAGGAAGAATGGGCAAGAATTTCAGTCTCTCGATGTGCAAAACTGATAGAGACATATCCCAAGCGACTTGCAGCTGTAATTGCAGCAAAAGGTGGCGCTACAAAGTATTAATGCAAGGGGGCCGAATAATATTGTACGCCCCACTTTTCATGTTTTTATTTGTTAAAAAAGTTTAAAATATCCAATAAATTTCGTTCCACTTCACGATTGTGTCCCCCTTGTTGATTCTTGACAAAAAATTAAAATGTTATATCTTTATGTTTGAAGCCTGAAATGTGGCGAAAGGTTGAAAAGTTCAAGGGGGCCGAATACTTTCACAAGGCACTGTAACTTTAGCTATCACTGTCCTGCTAACGGTATAGCCATCTCATAATAGACTATTTTTCAAGACACTGAAAGTGCTTGAGTTTAGAAAAAGTCTTAAAATGTTGAATATAATCGCTACAATTGGACTTTGAGTTTGCAGTAAACTGTCTAATAATCCAACATTTCCTCTCATTGCTGAAGGAGCTTCTAAATACACTAATGTTCACAATATCTTAACTCTTAGAGGGAGACTTGTTCAGAAGGGAAGGATTGTTTTTGATTCTCATGGCTCCATCAGATGGATCCTTCCAAAAAAAAAATAAATAACACCTGCAACTACTTAATATGTTCCATGCATAGCAAAAATGCACCTACTACATACATAATGAGAAGTACTGTATTCAGAAATATACATAGATATAGATGGAGAGATGAATATATAGATAAGTCTTTATGTCTTATGATCAGTTTGCTTTACCAGCATGTACCAAATCGAAGCACCAATATATTAATATAACATTAACATTACCAATCAATGGCAGAAGAAACTTCCTGAAGGTTGGAACAGCTATGAAGACAAATAAAAGTAGGGTGTAGTTGTTTTTAAACATCTCCATGATGGTGTACCCTGATTTCTAAAAGAAAAATTACTAAAGCTGAAAATACTTGGTAGAAGGCACCTCAGTGTGACATTTGGAAACACCACCCCTCCTCAAAAAGACAACTTATTGCAGTAACATCCCCTTGCAATAACTGGAGACTGATTTTTAAAGCACGGAGTGTAGGCTCTGGTTGTTGCTGCCATAGCGGTGCCCGACTCTGTCTAATTTCTAGCTAATCCAAATATGAGCTAAAAGGTGGAGTGTAAGTCGCGTTGAGGCGGCCAGCGTCCTGCATCCACCCATTCCCAGTGGCCTTTCACTTTATTGTGAATAACGCAAACTCATGAGGTTTTTATTGTCAGTGTTTTGTTGTCTAAGCTTTCATTCTACAAAAGGACCTCACAGTTTGAGACTTGGCTGCTAAATCGTTTCTGACACAAAATGCTGCCAGTGTTGTATTTGGAAGTCTCATCTGTATATTGCCAAGTGACCCTTTCGAGAGCAGGGCCTTAAGAGGCTGCAGGAGGGGGCATCCACATCAGACCAGACCAGACGACTCGGACCTTGGTGCATCAGCTAGATCACCTGACTGGACTGCTGCCACTATGCTGATAGAGGCAAGATCTGGCCTGAAGACTGTTGGATCCCTGATGTCCTCCTCAAACATCTCATCCATGTGCTCTAGCTCCTCGATGGCAGAAGAATGCTGACAGGAACCAGCAAGAGAGATCAAATTGCTCCCATATTAGCTTCTCTTTATCTGCTCGATGTAAAATCTATAACAGAGTTTAAAATCCTTCTCCTCACGGACAAAGCCCTCAATGACCAAGCTCCATCGTATCTTAAAGACAAAGTACAGTACAATATTAACCCAATAGACCACTCTGTCTCTTTGACTGCAGGCTTACTTGTGATCCCAGAACTTCCAAATGCAGAATAGTAAGCAAAATGTTTAGCTATCGAGTCTCTCTTCTGTGTTTGTGATAAATATTATAGTTAGAGCTGATGTTGGACCAGCACTTGGTTATGCTGCTGTAGTCTGAGTCTACTGGAGGATCATCATAACAGGATTATTTAGACTATCTTGATCAAGAATAACCTTCAGTCAGCTGTGAGGCAGCTGACTGAAGGCACTTTTCCTTCATTGTTTGAGTTATGGTCTGAGTAAAACCTGCAGAGATCTGTATCGACAAAGACATCATCAAAAGGCATATAATTCATTTTCCTTTAGTCGTCGTTATGCTTCTGTTATGCAATTCAGTCACAGGAATGGCAAAGCCCACTGGCCTTTCTATGACAGTACAATTACCACCTATGTAATTATAGCATTAGCAAGGTATGTAATTCACCAGTATTATTCTGACATAAATGTAATTTGGAGGAAAGAGCTAGGTTCAGAGCAAATGATCTTTTTAGATCACTTGGTGGCAGCAGAAAAAGTTTTTTCAAAATCAGACTTCAAAGTAAACTTGATGCCAAACAGTTGCTTTTCTATATATCCAGCTGATACATAGCAGCATGATCATTTGTATAATTGTTGAGCTCATGAGCATAGTTGACATGATAAAGTAAAAAGCAAGAAAATGTTTTTTTTTTTTTTAAATCACCCTGACATCAACTCTGCCCATTGTCAAATAGTTTGCTCTTGTACCTACCAATGGCAGTGGTTTTCCATTTACTGGGAAATATTACTATGGGGAATTATGCTGAACTTTTAACCATCTCCAGAGCAGGTTTTTATCCAAATAACACATTATTAGGCATTAAAAACACCTCTTAGTGACCTGTCAGGTTTTTATCCCATAAAGTTTGGTGTACATACCTCTAAAATATATTTACTTGAACTAAAAACAAACCCAGAAAGTGCACCAAACAACAGAACAACTACAACAAAAAAAAAACCCATACTGCTCTTGTTTCCCTAGAGAAGGGACGCTCCAGAAGAGTGAGAGACAGAGAATGAATGAAGGAGGCCTTATATAGCAGAGCCACCTGGGCCCAGGTGTGGCTCACTAAGCTGATGATTCTCATCTGATCTCTGCAAAAGAAAAGACGGGGACACCTAGTGTCCTGGTGGACGATTTCTATTAGGAATCCCAGACAGCGAAATATCAAAGACAAAACCACCAACACTATAAAAAAATGAAGTTCCCCAATAATACAGGAATGATACAGGCACCCACACTGAAACATCTGTTCAACTGTACTTACAATTTCTTACAGTCAGCTACTTCCAGTATAACCAGTATCCAGGCCATCTTACTCAGCAATCCTCGATAATCTGCCCCAGTCAATCCACCAACCTCCATCCTACATCCAGCAACTCCTGATGCCTGGAGAAACACTTTAATGGCCCGTCTCGACAGGGGTGTTTTACACGTGAGGCATTGTCACTTCCCAACATGGTACGCTTGATCAGCAGGGCACTAGGGGGTGTGAAACTGGCCCAGGATGAAACCATGGTTTCATTTGATGTCAGATCACTGCTCACATGCATTCCCATATACGAAGCAGTGGAGGCTGTCAGAAAATGACTCCTGTAAGACAGAACCAACCTCATCCTCAACCAGATATGCGCCCTGCTGAACCTCTGCTTGACCACTTCAAATATAATGAAGGTTTCTACAGCTCTCGAGTGTCATGTGTCAGCCATTGTGGCCATCCTCTACATGGAGGAAGTGGAAGACAGAGCACTGACCTCGTTCAACTGGTTCAGATATGTAGATGACACCTCAGTGTCATCAAAGCCCAAGAAGTAGAAGCCTTTATGGAGCACATCAAGCACAAGGAAAGATCGTCTTTAGGAACCTACAAGAGACGTCCAGTTAATTTCTACTGAAGCTCCAATGATGACCATGATCCGGATGACTGAGAATCTGCATAGACAACCTATACATTGCTGAATCTGTCCTTATTTTTGTTTAGCAATGGCTAGTTTTGAGATTTTACAAAATTTTCGTGAGGTACCTCTTAGCCCTAATATACTGGACCTGGACTAGGGAAACTCTCTGCACTCTCATCAGTATATCTTTTCTACCAGTTGCTTTCAAATAGAAGGAAATGAAATAGTATTTGCTGCTGCTGATCACCTCCTTGTGTCAATGTTCAATTCTTTCCACTCAGACCATCATGGATTGTTTGATGTTCTTATTCAGTATTAAGGATTAAATATATTTCCACCCAGTTTTAAACCAGGGACCTTTCGTATGGGAGGTGAACGTAATAGCCACTACGGACACCACTGTGATTGGCCTTTCTGGTCATTGATTCACAATAAGGCACATTTTACCCAATGTCCCACGGTTTTTGCGCTGTGTGAAGGCAATATTTCTCATAATTGCGTCTGTAGATGTGCAATTTCCATAGTGTAGAGGTTATCACAGCTGATGAGTTTGTTGGAATGAAGGTGATTAAGTCTACAAACAGGACCTATACATGTGTTCCACAGACACTCTTAACCTTTTATTTTTAATTGGTCACATAAAGCTGAACCGTATATATATTATTGTAGGGCCTTACATTTTATAATTAAATAACTGGTAAATTTACATAATTATGCTGTAAAGTCTTAGCCTGAAGGTTGAAACTTGTTGGGTAAATTCAGAACAACAGTCATATTTCTTGCACTTTGGCTCAATGGCTCTTTTTTTTTTTTTTTTTAAACTTGCAATTTAAATGATGGTGACTTGATTACTAGCATCTTTAAGACACAGTCTCACACTAACTCTCCAGCAGCAAAGCATCCAAATGTTCCCCACATACAGAATATTTCATTAAGACACAGAGTTTGGTTAGAATGAATGTCTTGTGGGGGCGTTGTAAATCTACACTTTTTATCCCCCCTCCCCCTCATCTGTAAATGTTGCACACTCTGGTGGCCTTGGTGATTTATTCATAAAATGTAAAGATGAGCTTTAACCCCAAGTTTATGTGACTAACAATGATCTGATATTTTAACAGACCAGACACACATAGTCTGGCCAGAATGGAGTCAGACACAAATAGATAAAAACATGACCCAGGGCTGCATTTCCTGAGAAACTCTCATCTCTGAGAACAGTCAATACTTTCCAGTTTTTCCAAGAATGTTTTGAAAAATCCAAGCATGAAAAAGGGGCCTCAAGGTTGTTGTGCATGCATGAAAACTTTTCAGATGACGCAGAAATAAAAAAAAACAGGGAAAGAAGCAAACCGAGTCGGACAGTAAATAAAGACGATATTTATTCTTTTATTTATTTTTTGCAAAGAATCTCAGCTCATGCAAGGATACAGCTCTTGTAAACAAAATCACTTGAAAATATGTTATAAATGTGCACAGATTTTCTTTTCTTGGTGTCAAATTCTGGAATGTACAATATGTGGAAGTCCAAGCCGTATTACAGATATCACAGAAAGAGCCGTCACCCAAAAAATGTCCCCCCAGGTCCCTCTTTACCCATTATGTGATTATTTCATTGCTCAGGCATATTGTTAAAGAGCCGTGCACTAACAGGAAATATGTTTAGTGGCATTCCACAAGTGCCATGCTCAGTTAAGCCAGATATCAAATTGGTCAAAGCACTCTGGAGCCCAGAATTTAACATCATCATGTTTGCGGTTACACATAGAATCAAGCCTGAGGTTGATTTAAAAGTAATGCTTCTTTTAAGACATTTGTGAGATATGTAAAAGGATAATTAAAAGAAAAAATATAAAGAAATAGCCAGTATTAGGATTTTGGGTACGCAGTAGCAGCTGTGAAACAGTTGGTGAACTTTGAACTTGAAAATATAAAACCCTGCTGTTAATGTGATGCAGGACCAGGGCTGGAGGGATTTACAATTGGTGCTGCTCTTGGTTTCTTAAAAGCATCTCGGCACAAAGATAAGCCAAGCCGTTCATCAGCACAAAGTGTGCACTGTGCAGTCGGAGCTTGAGGCTACAGGTTGGAGCTGACTGAGGATAACTCGAACCCCACATTAGTTCCACTTGCAGAAGCTTCACATTTCTGTAGCCCTGAACCTCCCCGGCAGCAACAGGGATCCAGTTACCCCAGAATGAAAGGAGCGATTAGCAGCCTGAACTGTAGCAGCAGTTCTGTGCAGCTGAAAATGCTTGAGAAAACAAAAAAAGGCAATGTACAGTAAGCAAGCGACCTTTTGCATGTACTGATTTTTTAACTTGGAGCCCCCCCTATGTGTAGGATCTGAAGGTTTTGGACTGTGTTGTAATTGAAGATTAGCAGTTAGCCGTGTTAGGAGTTCTGTGAGGCTGTACCTTTAACTGTATAGCAAAGATGGACGTTTCGACCACCCATTGGCTTGCAGACAGCCATTTTGAAGACTCAAGTTTGGGATTTGAAAGACACTACACAGAGTGACATGTTAGCAACAAGATAACCACAAGTCTGTTTTACTCCAAATGGACCATAATATGTTTCCAAACAAGATACATTTCCAAACAGTATGTCCCCAGAAGCGCATTAACGCTGTTAAAAAGTGAGAATTAAAACTTCTTTCTTTTTGCAAAGTAGGAAAAGTTCTTTTGAATTTTGCACTTTCAATGAACTTTTACACAGGTACATCGCCTGTTACCTACAAATATGCTAAATTTGTACCTATGACTTTCACAGATGTTGAGAATTTCAGCGAAGAAAGGAAAATGCAAACAAACATCCTCTGAGGACCATTAATCCATCTATATTAATATATTTTAGTTTGGACCAAAGCAGTGAGTCACCCAGTCAGCTGTTTGTAGCAATTGCCACATCAGCTGCAAACACTGATAAAAAGACACTGTGGCAGACAAATAAACTGTACCAATTTTCTTCAGGATTGTCGACAAACAGCTGATACCATCAAAATCATTCAAATGTTATAATACACGTAAAAATTTACACACAGGGGCTTAACTTGGAATAAAAAGAGTGTATTTTATTGTGCTGTCTGCTTTAGTGCGTGCTTCCAGTTAAGATAATTGTTTTCATTGCTGACTATTTTTGCAATTAATCGATTAGTTGTTTGGTCTATAAAATGTCAGAGAAAGATGAAGATGCCCTCGATTGTCTTGTATTGTCCACAACTCAAATATATTCAATTTACTGTCAAAGAAAAGGAAAGAAACTTAAAATATTCACATTTAAGAAGGTGGAATCAGAGAATTTAGATTTTTTTTTCTCTAAAAGAAATTACTCAAACTGATTAATGGATTATCAAAGTAGTTGATGTTTAATTTAATAGTTGCCAATTGATTAACCGTTGCAGCTCTACTTCCAGTTAGCTTAAGTTGTGTACCTGGAATGTGGGAAGAGATGGAGACAAGAGGATGCATGTATGATAATTACACTGATGAGTGCTGTGCAGGCTAATGCAGAACACATTATTGAGCAGAAAGACCAGGCTCCTCTCAGATCTCGATTCTCTTCAAGTCAAAGATGTGAAGAAAAGAGAGGAGGAGGTAGAATGGACAGCAATTTGAGAGAGGGACTGTGGTTGGGTTGAAAGGAAGAGAAGAAAGCAAGTTGCAGAGATGATCGGAATGAGACTGCCTTTTTGGAAGAATGCAATCTGTCTTTCCTTTCTCTTCTTTTCAGGTGTTTCTTTTTTTGTTTGTGCATAATTTTTGTTTTTTTTTTACATACTAGAACTCTGGCTAAGCTTCTGAGAACATTCCCAGCAGGCGAAACAGTCTGACAAAAATAGAATAGACCAGCATAGAAGAGGCCCTCTATAATATTTGACTAGGCATGTCAGTAGATTTAAAAATATAGATATACAATATCATGCTGCAAATATTCCAGATACCATTACAAACATTTGATAGATTTTTTTTGTTGTTTTTTACAGGCACAGTAGTGTTACCCTGGATAGGAATGCTAGAAAACATATAAAAGACAAAGAAAAATGATGAAAGCTCTCTCTGATGCGCTGCAGTCAACGGGATGGAAAACTGCTGACAAGCGGCATGTAGGAAAAACAGAAGAAGAATTTAAATCCAAAGATGTCAACTCAAATCAAACATCTTGAACAATCTTATTTGTTTTAAAAAAAATCTACTATTTGTGCATAATAAAAAAATATGACAAAAGAAAAGTAGGCGAGGAAAACAAGCATCCCTGGCTTTCCACAAAGTCAGTAGTACTGAGAGCGAACCTCGATCCTGAGGAGTTCGAGGAACGCCAGAGTGAAAGGGAGAGAGCAGGAGTAGCAGAGTTGTGAGTCCAGCGCAGTAGTTTGAAGTAAGGCCTCAGTTTTTAAAATTTTTGAGTTGGCAAAATTTAAAACAAAAAAAAGGAAACATATACATCTGTAACTTAATTACACCTAGCTTGAAAAAAATTATATGTGCAAAATGTAAATCTTACAAATATGGGGAGAGTTTGTTTTTGTAGATCATTGGAGAAAAATAAGATTGTGCTCCAGGTGGTTCATGTGATTGTCCACCTTCTCTCTGCCCATTTAGCTATCCGTCCACCGCCGCCCTCCTGCCCTCCGGTTGGTCGACAGGCCGGCAGCTGACCTCGAGGCTTGCTATTGGCTGGATTATGGGCTTCACGTCGAGTGGACAGTCTGCTTTAGCTTCTCTATCTCCATCTGTGAAGAACAAAGACTATCAGTCATAAGGTTACACCAATGAGACAAAACACTATGAGCACAGACAAAACAAATAATGATTATCGCAGAATTAAAGTGCATCTAACCATCTGGCATATATTAAATCTTGATTATAGTCCAATGCAAACGTGTGTGTGAATAGATCTGGATGCCCACAAATGAGGATTAGGTTTTATAGTAGTGCTTCTCTGTCTTCACACACTGCTGGGAAAACTATGTTGCATACAAGTACAGTAAGTCATAACTACATATTATATACAAAGACATAACTACAAACCATGTATAAATGTATAAATTGACAAAAAGATTAAATTCATGCATACTCAGAAAGTATAATATCGACTTTTGGCAGTTAGTTCTCATGGTCAACTTGCTGGATGTGGTACAGATGGACAGGACGCCAAACTGCTACTGCAAGATAAATGGAGTGTAGCACCTCTGAACAGCTAAAGCTTCCGAGTTCCTCCCAGTCAGCAGCAGTGAGCAGCTACCGACAGTAGACTGAGGAAGCACAAGCCATAAACCAGCAGTAGAGGGTGTTAGCAGATGTGCTCGCATAGTTCGGATTCATAGCAGCTCTAACGGGCAAATTATCGGACTTTAAACATCTAGTGCTAATGTGTTGGTGCCAGATACAAAAGGACACTCAGAGTCCAGGTCTTGGTAGCCAGATCAGTGTAGGGGTGGTAAAAATAATCAACACGGTCACCTAGTCAAGTTAGCGGAGAACATATTTTACTGTCGATTAGCCGTCGGCGTTGTGCGTTTTTCAACTGACTCAGAAGAATAATGTTACTGCCTGATGAAACGCCAGGAAAAATGGTCCCTCTTCTCTCAGTCTGGGGACAAATGGGCCAAATTCATTATTTACTGCAGCACAGAAGAACTGGAGAGACACTCATGAACCAAAAACAACAACAAGAGTTTCCACCAGTGTACTGCCAGTTGAAACCTTGGAAGGACCTCAGCATTGTAGAAGATGGTTTTTAAACTGCAGTTGTAGTGGGGCAGTTGGGTTAGAAAACTCACCAACATCGAACAACTCTACTGAGTCAACGACATAAGATCAAACTCGCCAGTGAGCGTCTTGTTGCTGGTAAGTTGGAACAGAATGATCCCACCTTAATGCTGCCATCACACTTGACTACAGTGGTACACCAGCTATTAAACCATCAAAACATCCAGAAAATATGGACAATGTGCGTATTACTCAGGTAGCACATGGATGCTATTTGTGGTCATAGCTAACTATTTAACACAACATCACAAAGCTGGGTATCAGAAAATTGTAGAATAGCAGCAGCACTTTACATAAATCCCAAAAATACATACATGAAATCCTTCAGGTAGTTTCTGACATATGCTCCAGAAACAGAATCAAAAAATATTTGAAGTGCCTCACAATGACCTTGAAAATAAGGTCAAGGTCATGCACCCGGAAAAGCACATCTACATTACCAACAGGCTTAGTGTGAGCAATATGAAGGAAAACCTTCAACTGGTTTCTCAGATTTGCTCCGGAAACAAAAAAATATTTGAAGTGCCTCACTATGACCTTGAAAATCAGGTCAAGGTCATGCACCCCAAAAGGCACATCTATACTATATGGAGATGGCCAGGGTGCAATATGAATGAAATCCCTCAAGTAGTTTCTCAGACATGCTCCGGAAACGAAATGTGGACGTATGTACGGACGGACATACGGACAGACGTGCCCACGCCAATATCCCCCTCCGTGCCTACGGCCGGCGGGGGATAATAATAATAATAAAACGGTCTCATACACTATACATATTAAACACTTACAGATATAAAAATCCCTAGCATCACTTTTAATGTAACAAATAGCACTCACATGGTATAGAATCAGTCCTATAAACTGTCCACTCACACTATCTGCCTCAAGTTAAGGTTGCCCTGTTACAGCACAGATTCTACAAGCCACATGCAGCTTCACTATGTGGAAAACAAACTGAGAGGAAAGTTCTGAAGTCATGAGGAACAATAAATGTGATGGCAGTCTCTCCACTTTTTCATTATCTGTCTCTTTGGACAGATTTTCCACCTCCTACTTTGCATGTGTGTAAGTTAAAGTCAACTGCAGGGGGTTTAAAGTAATCTGCAGTTCTGTTTCTTTGTGTGTGGACTTTGTATGCCTGGGGTTCTCCACAGGGGGTTCCCTCTTTCTATGATGCGATTTACTGCACATTGGTGCCATGCTGGGAAAGGCTGAGCTGGGCCCAGTCTGCCGCTGTTTCCCTAGAAAAATCGGTCCGTCTACA
Source organism: Acanthochromis polyacanthus (assembly GCF_021347895.1). Classification (NCBI taxonomy): domain Eukaryota; kingdom Metazoa; phylum Chordata; class Actinopteri; family Pomacentridae; genus Acanthochromis; species Acanthochromis polyacanthus. The sequence goes on along the minus strand of NC_067128.1, from coordinate 26,517,657 downwards.
TGAAACATCAGCAGCACAGGGAGGCTGAATGCATTTCCTGTAGCGAGGGCGACTCTCCAGGGATTGCTAAAGCGAACATGACGGCATCCATGTCATGAATGGAAGTTGTAACAAACACTGGATCGGATTCATTAAGAAATGCAAACTGTTCTGTAACTGTAATAATACAGGGATGGGATCAGCAAGTTCTGATTTTAGACTTCCAATCGCTGGGCCGTTTACAATCGTCGTTAACAAGCTATTGTTAACGTCGTTACCATTGCGCGGGAGTATCAGCGACAATAAAGTGTTCAAACTTGTGAAATCAGCATTCAAATAAATGAAATCCGCGGTAAATTCCCATCCCTGAAAAAAGTGGAATTCCGCGAATTCGCGGAAAAATCACATCCCTGATAATATCATTTGGTTGTAAAATAACTGCAGCCATTAAGTAGCTGCTCTGGATCTTTTGATCAGACCAGATGACATTCAGCAACAGATAGCTTATGTCTAGTTGTTGAGCTGTAGATAATCCACATTTTTAAGCCCTTCAAGGCAGTAACTTAATAATACACTTAAAATATGGGAGACTCACAACAAAATTGGAGCAGCATTAGAAGAGACAGTTTGATGTGTGGGCTCTCGATTAATTTAAAGGCATTTTACCACATTAAAACGTGTGATTATGTTGTGCTACTGTATATGTGGAAAAAAGAATGAAGCTTTTGTGTCCAAATTACACACTTGCTGTTCCTTGAGTTAAATCTCAGAGCAAACATTTGGTCAAGCTGCAATTTGGGTGACGTAGGTGTCAAGTTTTACCAATGGAAGGACAATGTGTGGAATGAAAGACTGGTATTGCATTGATTTAGAAACTTTGTTTTAACTGTCTTGTTTGAGTGCATCAGTGCACCAGTGTTACAAAAGCACAATGTTAAATTAGATGCAAATTATTCACAATATTCTACAATTCCTGTGGCTTAATGGTGTTCATAGGAGCCTCCCTGCCTTCTAAACGCTCACTTTTCTCAAATCCCGCACAAGCTTAAATGCAGTTTCTTACATCTAATGTCCTTCTCCATTCATAAATTAAACCCTAAAAACTCATGTATGTGAATTAAATTGCTACATTTGGAAGCTTTTCAATGAAAATAATCCCTTCCTGTCTTATAATGCTTAAATGTAATTCTAAAATGTGCAGATGTATGATATCCCTCCCTATTTCTACCCAGTGCTCACTATAGCTGGAGCACATCAGCTTACCTGCAATCTGCTGAGACACTGTGAACCAACACGGTCTCACGGGGATTCGTGAAACTGTTACGTAAATTTTTGTTACTCTACACAACTGCAAATTGTAATTTTGGAATCATTTAGCCAAATATATTCACCTGGGATCTGATTCTAAATAAGAATAATGATACAGAAAGCCCCAAACAACACATAAACAGGATTAGTTCCTTAGATTTGCCACATATGAAACCCCAAAAGTCTGAATTCAGGTTTTTGAGACTCATCGATACACTGCAATTTCAAGTTGGCAATGCACAGACGTGATGTTGACGGCCTATTTTGCTCATTGTGCACCGTCTAGCATATATTTAAAAAAAACAAAAAAAAAACAGGATACGCTAACAACATTTTTTATGGGAGGTGGCATCAGGGATATTTTTCAGAGTTTGGAAAGCTCCTCAAGAATGACAAAACATACTTCACTGTATCACAGACACTTCAGCTAGCTAAGCTATCTTGTCTCCTGTCGCTCTGTCAACAACACTCTGCAGCAAAGTGCATTCTTCAATCTCTTACTGCTGCAGTTCACTGTCAGCTGGGTGAAAATCTACTGGCTGCTAATCATTGTCCTCTACTCATGTGCATGCATGTCAGTGTGGTTTTTCTGCTGTTCATGTGTGTCTAAAAAGCATCAATATTTGTCTGAACTAATGAGACTAATGAACGTAGACAGCACAGCATGTGTTTCTGTCACGATCAATACTACCTGCAGGGCCACGCGCTTTAGCCTTTCTTCATCCAGCTCTCCTCGTAGCTCTGCTATCTCTTTCCTGGAAATACACAAACACACACATGCATACACTTATTAGCACTCGAACACCGTTACAGCATATATATCATTTCCATGATTTAAATACAGTGTTTGCATCAAGGATTACAAAGTGTTCCTCTAAAGGTTCTGACAAAAGCTTCCTCGAAGTTAAACAGAGCTGAAACGTTTCTTCTACAAGAGCTCGGGGCTGTATTTCAGTTACGTAACTGAACTTCTAGGTAATGCAGCTAAAATTGTAATCCATAATTACAAAGTTCCATTCTGCCCCATATTCATCATAATTTCATGATTAAGTATGACGCAGAACAGTATTAGGAAGCAACTTCACAATGATGTGGACTAAGTAGAAATGATGGAAAGGACAGAAGATTGCTTGAGGCAACAGAACAGCTTGACAGAATCCATACATATTATTAATTCAGAAAGGCGGTGATGAATATTGTATATGCCATTATTTTGCCTGCAATACATGAATTTATAATGCTACTGACAAGCCCAATGTTAAGTATGTATTTAAAAGACACAAATTATATGCAAAATATATATGAAAACATTCTTCCTGAAGGCTATAACCCGAAAGGACTCTTTAAGTCAGCAACCAAACCCTGTTATCATGCATATCCACTTTCATTACATTTGCTGGGTCTTGAGCAGCTCCACAGACATTAGTAGCTCCTTCATCTGGCTCCTGAGCTCCTCCAGCTGAGACCTCGGCTCTTCGGGATCCACTTGGGTCTTGCTGCCCTGAGAAGCGCCGACATCTGGGCTTGGGCTTGCTGTTGGGCTTGGCTTGGCCTCGGTGGACTTGCGGAGTGACGGTGAGAGGGATAAGGTGGTTGTGGAAGGCTGTGAAGATAAAACAGAAAGAAATATCAGACACAGGATCAGTGCTGAAGATGCATTTTCAAAACATGTGAAAGCTAACACCTCCTGTCAAGATAATTGGTTCACACTCCTAGTGACTGAAGGACACATCAAGTATGACGCATTATTTTCATACTCAAAATAATCTGTGCGGAGAGACATACTGAAAGAGAGCACTTACATCAGGACTGAAGTGTTTCAAGGAGAAACTGATACCAGAATAGTCATAAGCGATTTGCAATAGCCAGTTAGCATAGAAGTCTGTAGCCCAACTTACTTATTTGTCAAGAATATAGTCTCGGCTGTGAGTAAGAGTGCTGCGGTTGACACAGTTCATTCACATTTATCATCTAAGCAAATGTTTCTGTTTTTTGTTTCTTTGAAAGACAGGTAAGGCTAGAGCATCACAGCAAATCTTCACCTTCAAATATCAAGTTGTCTACCTACAGTGCTTTTGAAGCTTAGTTGATGCATTGTTTCAAGGTGCAATATGTGAGATTTCAAACATTACTACAGGGGTATCAAAGCACCTATTTGCAATGTAAGGGTGTAGAGAAGCAATATCTTTGTCCTTCACACAGAACTGTGAGTGAGTAAAATTTCTTTGCAATGTGTTTTGGGGGCTGATTCGACAATGTGGGCATGTTAGTGCATGTGTGGTCCTCCCTTTGAAAGTGCTGGCCCTATCCACATTTTTAAGCAGAGGCTGAGGTCTTCATTATGGCCCTTTGTGGACAGGCACATGCACAGCTACAACAGACTACTTTCTAGCTCAGTGCGAGTGTGCTGAGGGGAATCGCTTCCATACATGTGCAGTGGATAGTATCTACATAGTTCTCACATTAATTAGTGAACCCCCACAAGTGCTGGGCTGCAAGCAGACATGGACTGTCGTGGACTTAGGAAGATGACGAAATTCATATCTCAGGAACCCCAAGCAGTCATGGAAAGCATAATACTGGCCTTAGAGTGGCCTCCTATGTGCCCTAAATTCTTTTTAGCTCAGTGTAAGAATCTTTGCTACTGTTCTGCTGCTCTCCTCTGCATTTCCTTTCAGACAAATCTGCTCTGTATCCATATGTCTGATTATTTAACACACTGGACAGGAGCAGAATTGTGTGTGAAAACAGACATAAACAGAGCGGAGCAAAAGAGATAACATTAAATGAGCTGACCACAACTCATTATGACGATGTAATGTAGTTTAGAATGCATGTGTGGGTTAATGGTTGACGCTGGATTATGTTTTGCTGGCTCTGATCTACGCAACCTTTTCGGTTATGAATAACACATGAAGGTAGAAGGAGTTTTGGCTGATTCGCCCATTAGTTTTGATCTTAAGTGTTGGTGCTCTAATCCTATCCAATAGTACCGAATGTTGCATACAGGACCTTTAAATGCAGATGTCTCTTTAGTTGCTACTACTATTAAAACACTTGCCAGTTGAGCAGTCTTTGCCACTGAAATTCCTGCCATCTGTATATCTATTTATGACACCTGTTTTACACAAAAATCTTTTTTCACTTGCCCTCCTGATAAAAGAATAAGAAGCCCTGGTCAGAATTGCACATATAACATTGTAAAAGATAATATTCATCATAACACATTAAAGACTTCCTTTTAAAGAGTTCTAAACTATTTTAAACAGAATTAAACAAAATGAAACGCACAAAAAATACCTTTGGGATAATAATTGATTAAAGGCTGAAGCACATGAGATGTCCATAACATCCATGATACTTGTATGAAGAATGTGTTTGTTTTTCCAAGTCTGCAAATCCAATACTCACATGCCCATATGTACTGAACACTGAAATAATTCTGAGCTGCTGTAATGAGAAAAAATATATCCACATGCTTCCTGTGTGCTAGACTTAGCCAAAGCTTTTATGAGTAGCCAGCGGTGTGCTAGCCAAACTGGGAGAGCTTCTGTTACAGTTTCTGTCTTTATGTTGCAAAAATCTCTGTATTTGGATGGATGGTTTCCTTGCAGAGCCATACGGAACTGACACATTCTGACAGTCACAGGAAGGTTTCAGAGATTGGGGTAAAAACAAAAAAACTGGCAATAAGAGTGCATATGAGCACCACAACAAACGCATCCATTTTATTCCGCTAATTCTGATAGCACTAGCTTCAGCTTAACTGTTTTTGGACAGAAAGCTATGGGTTTTGTCTCCCCAGCTGCTATGTTGGATTTATGTAATGAAAGAGTCTTATCCCCGTCAATATGGAAAGCAGAAAATGATTACGGTGACTAGTAACTCTCTCAACATACAGCCACATTGGGTAATAATAACTGCATTCTAAGGAAACTTTTTCAACATATCTGATCAAAGAAAATCACTGATCCTCTTTGAAACAGTGCCTACAGTTAGAAGTGGTATATTCAAACAGATGTTTTAACACTGACATTTTTTTGTCCAAAAAGAACAGAACATCTCAGTCATATGAAAAACGCACCCTCGAACCTTATCACGTCTCCAAATCCATGAAACTAGATTAGAACCTCCATAGGGAGTTACAGGTGGAACCTCTGACACCTCTAGGCTTTATTCACTTTACTACTCAAGTGTGTGGTGTCATAATATCAAGATATAAAGAGCTCTCTTCAGGAAAAAAGGTTGTGGATGCTTGTGAGTCTGGAAAGAGATTTAAAAAGAAATAAAAGAAACAAAGTGATATAGCTTTCTAACAACTGTCAATTTGTCTGGGATCAACCACCCAAGCAGATATAAGAGCAGGCCAGTTGGGGCAAATAGGAAGTCTCCAAGAACCTTAAAATGTAATTTCAGCACCGGCAGGTAATTCTTCAATTTTTGGTGCCAAGAAGAAGCCTTTGCAGACCACACAAAAATATTTCAATACAGCTAGTTTGTCAATAAATACACAGGCAAAGATCAGGCAAGTACTCTGGGCAGATGAATGAAAGATGAGGTTGTTTGGTCACTTAGCAGCTGATATGTTTGGTAAATAACCTAATATCAGCTGTGAAGCACGTTGGTGGAAAATGGTTTGAGGTTACTCTGGTGCCTCGAAAACTGAGCAGGCTGCATACATTGATTCAACTATTAATTCTGTATCATATCTGAGAATGCTTGAAGATAATGTAAGGGTATCTGTGTGGAAGCAGAAGATGATTTTTCAAGAAGATAATGATCCTAAACATACATCAAATCCATAGGGGAATGAAATGGCCCATTCAAAGCACAGATCTGAGTCTGATTACAATGTTATAGGGGGATTTGAAATGGGCAGTGCATTCAAGAAGACCCTCAAATGTCTTATAACTGATGGAAGAGCTGTCCAAAATCACAGCAAGGAGATATCAGAGACTGGTGGACAATTACGCAAAATACATACAACAGGTTATTTCTACAAATCAGTACAGATGCATTTGTTTGTCTCTTGACTTATACCCCATTTTCACCTGCTTGAATATACCATATCTCATTGTGTCTGTCCATATTACTTTCATACTCTTGGATACACTTACCCAGTCAACCAATAAAGATCTAAACTGGCAAAGGAGTGCTACTGATTGCTCCCAATTATATTCAGTGGAAACTAGTTGAAGCTCCAAAGGTTTCTAGATGTTTCTAGATTGTGTAATAAACTATTCTGCATATTAGTGATATATTTGCATGTATTTACCTGCAGTCCACCAATGTTTTTTTTTTTTACTAATACTGATATAGCTTTTTACTAAACAATGAGACCAATACATGATGTAGGAGACTGACATATACTTGTAATAAAAATGAAAACCTTGGCATCAGAATTTTGAATAATCCACACTGAAACAAAACATTTGTAAAGATCCATCCATCCATCCTCTATACACCGCTTTATCCTCATTAGGGTCACGGGGGGTACTGGAGCCTATCCCAGCTGACTTGAGCGAAGGCAGGGGACACCCTGGACAGGTCACCAGTCTGTCGCAGGGCTACATATACAGGCAGACAATCACACTCACATTCACACCTACGGGCAATTTAGAGTGATCAATTAACCTCAGCATATTTTTGGACTGTGGGAGGAAGCCGGAGTACCCGGAGAAAACCCACGCATGCACAGGGAGAACATGCAAACTCCATGCAGAAAGATCCCAGGCCCAACCCGGGATTCGAACCGGGATCTTCTTGCTGCAAGGCGACAGTGCTGACCACTACGCCGCTGTGCAGCCCATATTTGTAAAGATGCCCTTGCTTATTTTAGTTATACAAATGTTTAAGTAAAATGGACTTCTGACATTTATCCTCCATATCAGTGTTGATTAATTGTTACTTACAACGTTTAACCAAGACGATAGTACTGCTGGCAGGACATTGTTCGAGACTACATGGTAGTGTCAATGGAGAGACATGGCTGCATCAGTGACAAAGAATTGCATTTTTCATGAATTTATCTGATTGAAAATTGGTAAAAAAAAAAAAAAAAAAAAAAAGAGTTACTCTGAAAAATGAATAATAGTTACTCTGAAAAATGTAGAATATCTGATCTGAAAACTGGCCAGGCCACAAATCAGTTGACTCCTACAATTTACATGTGTCCATTTCTAAATATATAAAATTTCAAACTTAACAGTCAAACTTGTTCTGCCTTTAGATTAAATTATGTTTCATCTGAATATGCTTCTAATCTCCATCTAATGAAGTTGTTGTCCTGCAAAAATATTACAAACATAAAAAGAACACATCATGAAATGACCTCATATTTGGAAATTGTATTTCTGCAAAAATTCTGCTTAAACCACACAGTCATATAAATGTCTGCCTGCTGACTGCTGTCCGTTTCTACTCTTTATCTGAAATTGGTGAATAGTATTGCTTTTAATTACCTTTCTGGTTTCTGATAGCTTTGGTTTGGCTGCGTCCTCTTCGTCGATCTTGAAGGATTTCTCAACACTCACTTCCTTGCTGGGCTGTAAGGGAAGAGATTTATTAATTTTTGTTTTGACATTAATATATTATTGGATTTTGGACTTGCTGTCTTTCCTGATAAAAACAACAACAACAACAACAAAAAAATCGGACAATATTCTGCCAACACTGGAGAAAGTGCTAATCCTCTTTGACACTTGACAGTTAATCTTTCACAGTTATCTGGAAAAGGGCGGCTGACTGACATCTTGACACAAGTCAATGTTCTGAAAGATAATTACAGGAGAGCATGGCTGGAGATGAGACCCTGGTGTGAAGAGAGCTACGACTGAGTAGGTGTTTACGTCCATGATGGTCAGGATGTGGCTGTCAGAGTGCAAACTGTAGATTCGTGTTCTGTGTGCCTTTTGGTAATAAAAAATATAAACATTAGAAAAGCTGCAGTGTCCTTAAACTTTGTGTGTCAGTGACAGGGTACAGTAATGTACAGACTCTGATGTCAAAACATTTCAAATGACACTCAGAAGTAGTGTTCATTGAGTGGTGTTTCTATAACGGAGGGACCAAAGCTGTGATTTATTTATATTTTTAAACTCAAGATTCCTAGAAGCTTCACAGTGACACTTTCTGGGGTGTAGAAGTGATAAAGTGGTATCATATTGATACTGTTGGTTATTAAAATTTTAATAAAATGATTAGGTTAATAAAGTTTTAAACAGCAGCTTAAAATACGGACAATATAAAGGATTGTATTGCAATTTAATGCAGGAAGAGCATTTCTCTGTTCTGCTGAACTATAAAAAAACAGTAAACTCACAGTTGCAGACTGATGTTTTTTTGTTGCACAAATTTCATTTACATGTAGAAATTAGCCTATTGAGAGCACACTAACCAGATAGTAGTCCAAGTATTAAAGGATTCAATTCCTATTTGTTTTACCCTGGCATATTTCCCATTATTGTAGCTACTGTGGGTCATGCCACATTTGCACTCTTCTCCTCTGCTGCATTGACTAAGGAAACACAGAACAGCTTATGAAAAGCATTCAGTGAAGCAAATATATTAAGCTCTCAAAAGCTTTGTAAAAATGCACATTTTCATATGAATCATTTTAAATGTTTGTTTTTCGAGTCTGACTGAAGGTAAGTGGACTAATTACCCTTGCACCCACCATCCTTAGGTCCTTGCTGGCTGAATCACATGCATATTTATCCGTGCATGTTGGTTTGTTTGAACATGTGAGGCTGACTTACACTGTGATCATATTGTCTTCTGAGGAAACTCGGCAGGTTAATGCAAAAATGACCAAACTGATGGTGATAACAGGTCATTTCAGTTTGATGGCAGGTTAAATTTACTGGAATCAAAGTCCACAGATGAGGCTCAATCCCATTGGACGATGGAGCCAAAAAGGCAAAAGGACGCCCTAAAAGACAATGTACTTCAGGAAAACTGGTTGTGTTCTTGCATCACTGCTCTATTGCTTATTGAAGAGGAAAATTATTGCTGCAGAGAGGAATCTATTTATACCAGATTTGGAAAATCTCCACTGGACCATGAAAGAGAGCAAACTCAGTTGTGGAACCGAAGATAACAGACTGTACAGCTTTGTAGATGGTGTTTTATCTCCCCAACTGGAAGGAAAGACCAAGACCAGACTGACCTTATTATGATGAAGAAAATCTAGCACAGTTAGCCAAATGGCTGTTGCAGGTGATTTAATTCTGTGTTTACTTCAAATAATTCACAAAAGAAATCATATTTCTTTGTAAAGTTGCAGGAAGCTCATGCTAAATCGCCCGCCAAACTCTGTTTACAAGCCGTTTCGGGCGATTCCTTATTTCCTTGAATCCGTATAATCAAGGTTAAGAGTGGACATTTTACTTGGCAACAACAACCACATAATTGGTAAATGCATCAAGTTTAAATAAAATGGAATTAAACTTTCACTATGGCCAGTAAAAAAGGAGCAATTCTTAGCTGCAGCTTCTATTTTCATGTTTCATCTGTGATGCTTATGAAATTAACCGTCAAAAGCAAAGAGAACTGCAAGCTAAATATCAAAAATTTTAATGCTTTCTATAACATGCATAGCAAGAAAGCACTCAGGGAGCACAGCACTCTGCCAAGGCCGCTCAGTCGTCGTATCATTCATATGACAGATAAGTCCCGGTAAGTCCGCAGTGGTGGATTTGCAGTAGGATCACAATCATGTGATCGTCAGCAGGCAGCTGACATAGCATTAGCTTGTTGTCATAGTTACAGTGACACTGTCAAACAGAAATCTTAAAAAAAAATTCCATGGATCCAGACTATAAACCACACCATCGCCAAAATCTAATCAGGTGGTCCGTGTGTCATTTCTGACCTTCGCTGAAAATTTCATCCAAATTCTTTATTCCATTTTCGAGCAATGTTGTGCACAGAAAGACAGCGTAACAGACAGATAAACGTACGCTGATCGTCATTTAACTCTGCCACGTTCCTGGGTGGAGTAATAACAAACCTGATTATTTTGCAAACAGGATTCAAAGATCTATTAACATTTATTTAGTGGCAAGAAATCTGACATAAGATCTTGCCTTGTTGGGGAAACGAGAAGAGAGAATCTGTGTGCATCCTTACCGAATGTCCTCCACCAAACTGGGCGGGCAGCCTCCTGCCAGGCATCTTTGGTCTGTTAGCTGTGGGGTGAGAGAGCTTCTCTGAGGTAGACAACAACTCATCAAAACTCATCAGATCTGTTGAGAACAGAGGAGATGGGCAGAGGAAGAAAAACAACACAGGGAATTATTTTTGGGTGGAATTTTTTAGATATGACTAGAAAAAAACATCCACAGATGAGGTAACACTTAACTTCATTCAATATCAGTGCACTCTGATAGCATTAGCAAACACATTTTTAAGTGCAAAATGGTATGTAGAGACAAACACAAAGCTTAACATAACTTTGTACCATCAGGGTGTCTGTCTTTAGAGAATCAAAATACAAAAAATACAAATTCAAAAAAAAAAAATCCAAAGTCAGCCACATTAAATAATATGAACAGACTAAAGGTTACTGACTGAGCACATTTATAATTCAGGTGAAAAAATTTGAACTGTATTTTTTAATGTTCAAGGGTAAAAACACAGAAATTTGGAAATGTTCGTTTCTCTATGGTTGGACCTTAATGCTCCGTTAACTGCATGTTCTCAAATTGCATAGATATACTTGCTAAAGCAGAATTTCTGTGATGCGTTAGGCTGCTGGTCTGAGCCAGTGACATTAAGCCACTTACGCACCAGAGAGGTAATCTCTTCACCATGGCAAGTTTCTCTTCGGTGGAATGGTCGATCCGTATTAAGTCACATGTGCTCTGCAAACATGAGATTCCTCTTCGTTCCCTTCATCTCTTTATTTTATTCTAATTATTCACACCCCTTGGAGGTGGCATTGTACATTGCAAATATTCCAAAGACTTGGATTCAATATGTATAAACTGTGACCACATACAGAGCACATTCTTTAATGGATAATGAAATGGATTATTACCATGCACAGCCACGTTTTTTTTTAGGTCATACTCTTGATCTCCATTGAGGAAAAAGTTACCTTTCCTTCTTGCAGGCTTTATGGTAAAATGCGCTTCATCTGCTAAAAACCTACATTTGATAGTAATTTTTACTAATTTAATGCAATCATGCGATAATTATTTGGAGGTATTTTCACTCACAGTCAGAGTAAAAAGACCATCATATCAGTTGCAAAGAGCAGAATTAGCGCAAAGCTACATGATAATTGTTAGAAAATACTTTCTTTACCTTTTAGTACAATATTAGTCAGTGTGAACATTTTGGAAAACAAGGAAAAAGCTACTAAATGATTTAGTAATTGGTAAAACAAAAAAGTGTCAAACAACAAATACAGACTAAATGTTCATATAGGCTTGGTAGAAAACACAGAAGATGTGGAGCTATTATAAGGACCATGCCTTGGCCTGCTCAAACACCAGAAGAATTGTGGAAAATCATCAAATGCAAAAGAGAGAACCACAAGTCCAAAAACAAAGTAAATTTGTTTGAATAAGGAATCAGGAATGAGCTGCTATGACAGCAAAACTATGTCAGAATCTGATGGAGAGCATGCCAAGATGCATGGCTGCAGTCATCAGAAACAATGGTTATGTAATCTAGTACAAACTCCTATGGGTATCATGTGACTAAAACGAACAGAAAAGAAAACATGGAATGCCTTAAAGCACATTTTTGGCAGTACAATGCCATAGCTCTTGATGCATAACTTAAGTGGTTTTGGTTATCAAGAAAACCATGGAAAATGGCTCGATATCAGATCTTAAATCAAACTGAGCTATTTTTGTTGTCATTATATTTGTCTAAACAAATTCACCTTTAGTTGTACCAGCCATTAAAATGAACAAGAAATTGAAGAAAACAAGAATGGTCTAATATTTTTTTCCACGACTGTATATAATCATAAACCTAGATGGTGAGGACAAAGTTTCCCCCTAAGTTTGCAACTGGTCATAATGGTACCAGCATGTGGAGTAAAGCTTTTCTCAGGTTAGTGATTTCAACTTTCAGAGATCTGAGACTCCTGCTGGTGGGGAGGAGTTCAAACAGCTTGTGTGCTGGACAAAGATGCAGCAGGATCACTGGTTGTCAGCCTTTCTTTCAGTTTGTCAGGGGTGACTTCTTCCAGCTGTTCTGTTTGCCTTGTCCAGTTTGAGTTGTAGTTGTCTATAGAAGACTTTGCCTTTTTTCTTGTTGGCCTCCTCTTAGGCCTTATGGATCTAGTCAAGCTCAGGGCTGAATCACAGCTCGCCACTGTCCTGGACACGTGTCTCTCTAAGGGGAATATACATTCTCACAAAAGCAGATATATGGCGTCAGAGTGAGTGAGCTGAACCACATCAGTGGTGAAAGCTTCAAAGGCAGTTCAGTCAGTGCAGTCAATGCAGACTTGGAGGAGATGGAAAGTAGTATGAATGTCCAACAGCAGCACAGAGCGACAGATTAACAATTTAACCAAATTGTAGTTCAAAACTTTCTTATTGACAAAATTAATTGTATTGTTTCTTTACAGTTTTCTCGATTACAGCTAAAGTCAAAAATTCTCTAGCATTTGTTTCACATTCAAAGTCTGACTGCAAATGGAAAAATACTATTTCTTGATCTTCTGTGAGGCTTTCAACGCGAAATGGTGTTTTAAGATTCAGTGACAATAGCTTAACAATGATCTTGAAAAACACAAACCTCTATAATCTTTTCCTATCATGTTTGGTGGCTTATCTGAGTCTGACAGCAATGAATAAATGGAGCACAATCTGGATTACTGCCATGTTTAATGTGAGTCCAGGTGTTGGCAATACTAGGGGAAAAGTGTAGCTCCACATACTATAGATATTTTACTGCTTGAATGTTAAATTTGTGTAGTTCTTGTCTTGCAGTACAGTTTCAGTCAAGTGTCCCTAAATATGTGTCAATTGTCAACTGTTAGTTGCCGCATAGTCTCCAATGGCATCATCGTAGCAAACAAGAGTTCAAAATCTTTACTTTTTTTACAGCATTTGATCAGTGTAAACTGTTTATTTTTGGCAATTTTTTAAATCAAGCCTGGATCATGAGGTGATTTTAAAGAATAGAATTTTAAGCTTGGATCTGTCAGCTCTATTGTCGTATTGTTGTTATGTCCATTCCTGCACGAGTACAATGAAAAACCAGAACCAAATTCCTTGGCTCTGATTAAATCTATTCTGATTTACCCATAATAACAGTGGCCACTAAGATTCAAGGCCTTGTTCTTTCTGGAGTGGATGGAACAAAATGTTACAATACAAGTGAGGTAACTTGGGAAAAAGTTTGTTGATGGGCATACAACGCAACAAACTAAAACGCAGCAAAAGAAAAAAAAGAGTCTTTTCCACTTTCATAATGAAACTCTAAAAACTTTAGCAGCTGTTGTGTAACAGCACTTTGCACTTCTCAGTGGTAAACTGCTGCAGTTAGAAAGCATTGCCAGTAGCCTGTACTTGCACGAAAAGATTGAACTTTCATGTTGGATGGCAGTGCGTGACAGACTGGCTTTTGGAGAGTTGTGTAGACTTTTAGCACCTCTTTAGCACTTTCACAAGGCATCCGTCACAAACAGAGTACTCTTGAGTGAAATACCTTTGGGCCTCTAATAAATACGTCTCAGATGTCTTTTCTCTGTGACCTTTCTGCCTCCTTTTCTGTCTTCCCTGTGATAAACTATCAATCTTTTCAAAGATGTCTGTTTTTGCTCCTTTTCACAGGCCTCATTTTTTGACTTCGATGACTTACAATGAGCTGTATTTTCATTTTAGAAGTGATGCCAGCTAAAGCTCTACATGTCTTCCTGATGTCATTCACAGCTTTTTTTGTAGTTACATTTACATATCAACGTATAGACCAACTTCTATGAAATCATATTCAAGGTTGTCTGTGCAACATTCAGCAGATTTATTCACAAGAGCCTCAGAATTACAGTAGCGACTCACACTGAGCTGAAATGAATGAGTAAACATAAATTAGGCGAGTAACATAAATAAAATACTTAGATTATGAATTGTTTAGATTTTAGGGAACTAGCCAAAAGCTGGATTGCACGTTGCATTATATATGCAGTCTGGGCGAGCACATTCAGTCTTTTTATAAGCGTTAGAAGCGCTGGTGGTTTCAAAGTGGGGAACTCACAGGTGCCAGACAGGCGGCCAAAATATTGAGCAGAGAAGTCCAGATTACAACACACTTACACAGTGTGACTTCACAGTCTTCTACGGATGCCAGTGCTTCACTTTATCTTCACATAATAGACAGTTGTTGCTATGTCAATTACAATTTTTTTTTTTTTTTTAATCTTGCACATTGCAGCTTTAACATTTCAGTGCAACAAAAACAAATATTTCTTGACCGGTTATTATTAAGGTTTCTTCAGCAAATGACTAAAGCACAAACTGCAGCAGTTTGATCCAATAAACAAGAATTTTAATTTGATAGATTCCATTTTCAACCAATTTTTCCTTGAAAAAACAAAAATATTTATTTCTCCTTATTCCTTAAATTTACAAAGTACTGTTTGAAGATTCACCATTGTAGGTATTTATAGGTGTATAAATATATATGATTTTTATAATTGATTTTCTTTCATTCTTCGAATTTCATTCTTTGATTTTCTATATGAATGTAGGTCTCTGCAGGACAAGATCCTGAATGCCTTTTGTTGTTCATATTGTGAAGATATTTATGCAAAAGCTAGCAAAACTAATCACTCAACTGTGGCTGGAGTGGACTGACTTAATCTGCACTTACCAATGTCTGAGGACTTCTCCCCCCAGTCGCCGGAAAGTGTTTTGGGCTTGGTGGGCAATAATGGCTCAAAGTCAGACTTTGGTCGTGTGGAAGGCAACTCTCCATTGTACCTGTATTTAAAATAGAAAAATTGAAGAAAGAAGCAAAAAAGAAGTTGATTAAAGTCTTCCAATCTGTGCAAATAATATCAGTAATTGCTTTCTACAGTATACTGTACATTCAGAAAGCATTCAGAAAGTATTATTGTACTACCTGAACAATCTATCCATTATATTTTCGATACGTTGCAGATTTCATTTCACACATATAAAATGAATTATAACATTTTTCCATATAACTCAAGCTTAATTGCAAAATGAACACAAAAGCATTGAGGCACTTTGCTGTGACCCTGTGTAAGCTGTGTGTAGAGTTTGACTGGACTCCATTTGTGGCTATCTGGATTGACTGGACATAGTTTACAAAGGCACCCCCATGTGTATATAAGGTCCCACAATTCAGAGCATTTGTTATGGCAAAAACCAAGCAATGAATTCCAATGAAATCTCCGCAGACCAAAAAAGAAAAAAAAATGGTGGTGAGGCATCAATCTGAGGATGAGTAGAAAACCACTTCAGAGTTTTTAGTGTTTCCAGGAAAAGTGACCTCAATAATTGTGAAATGGAAGGGATCCAAGGGTTGATGCTGACAGAGTAAGAAGGTCCTTGGTTAGTGAGGTAACCGAGTAACCAACTGTCACTTTAATAGAGCTTCAGATGCAATGGGAGGGGGTGCTGGAGGGACATCTTGAGAAGAAGGCATGTGACAGGCAGCTTAGAGTCTGCTTTACATTTACAGGACTCTGAATATGAGGATTAGGTTATCTGGTCTGATTTGCCAAAAGGAAGACTTTCACCAGAACTCCAAACATTATGGAATATAATATATCACACCATTAATGCAATAAGGCATGGCAGAGGTATCATCATCCTATGGGGATGACTTGCAGGAACAGGGAGACTGGTCAGAACTGAGAGGATGAATGCAGCCAAATATAGAAATGTCTGAGAGGAAAACCTGCTCCAGAGTGTAGCGACCTGAGACAGAGGTGACAGTTCACCTGAGAGCAATTCAGTGAATTAAAGCCTACAACACTGTGGTGGCTTCAGGATACGGCTATGACTGTCCTTGAGTGGCCCAGCCAAAGCTCAGATTTAAACAATACAGTGCAAGACAGCGCTTTCAGATGCTTCCCATCCAATCTGGTAGGAAGAATGAGATAAGCTGATCAACTCCTGGATTCTAAGCAGAGTTACCTAAGAAGCAGGTGCTGTGAGGGGCCTCTACAAACTATTGACTTAAAGGTCTGAATACTTGGAAGTCTTCAAATCATGATATTTTCAGCAAATTTTCTGAAAAATGTGCTCTTACTTGGTTATTCCACATTTTTAGGTGTAGACTGAAGGGCAAAAATGGTGACTTTCTTGATTTAAAGTTAAATCTACAACACAATAAAATGCAGAAAGACAGAGGAAGTTTGAACACTTAAAATTCACTGTGGTGGAAACTGTAGTTTCTTTTTCATGAAATTCTGTTTCTTGAATATAAAATAATGTTAAGTGGCTTTGAATATAAATATACAAGAGCTAGGATTTATAAAGATATTGTATCAAGCACATGAGCTTGTCCGATAGATGGACATATAGACAGGACCAAGAGATGAGTAGTAACAATTTACTTACTTAAGGTTTGGCGAAGGAGCGAGAGGCTTCTCAGGCCTTTTTGGTGGGATGCTTCCTGCTCTGCCTTTCCCTGGAGGAGGGATGGGCTTCTTGGGGGGGACCACAGGAGCTGCAGGCTTGGAAGGTTTGTGATCTAGTGTGGGCTTGTCAACTGAGACCAGACAAAAAGAAATGAGAGGGAAGTTGGGAAAAAGGTAGGGAAGAGAAAGAGAAAAACACAACAAAGACAAAGAACTGAAAACGGTGCAAGTGAGGAGAATATGAAGCTGAATAAACTAAATTTCACCTTCCTGTCACCAATTTTGAATTAGACATAGTGACTGAGGCTAACTGATTGCAATTATTTTCAGCCTTGCTTTTGTGCGCAGCCAAGACGACCAGAACAAATTGATCTCTGACAAGTTTATCTGTTGAATTTCTTGAACTTTTGTGAACAGCCATGAACCTGCTGATAATATTTTGCTCTTATTGCTGTGTGATAAGAGTGCAGCCATAAAAAAAACTTTCAGAATGTCCTAAAAGAGTGAAGGAACTAACCTTTAAAAACTCTAAGAACAAATTCATCCTTTTTCTGAAGATTTTCTTTTATCCTTACGTCATGCCTTTCGTGCTGTGAAGGGGCAGAAAACTATACAAACTACCTGTTAAAAATATTTCACATGATGAGAGAAGTGAGTTTCTCAGTCCTCCAATCAGTGAAGCCACTCTCTGATTCAATGCTGTGATAAACAGAGACCTCTGCTTTAGACTGATGATTTCTAATTTGGCTAAAGATGTGGTGACAGTAAATCACAGCAGTGGTTTTAGTGATGTGTTACAACAGGTTACTGTTAGACACAGAAAATAATGCTTTTCCTCTGAATGTTACACTGGAAAACAGAATGACTCAGTGTCTAGGTAATAAATGGTATTGCATGTTCAGCTCTCTTAATCTGACTTTACTTTCTGCCTGCCAGTTTTAATCCATCTCAAGTCCTTTATATAATTATCCAAAACAACAGCGTTATATAGGGAATGCATTAATAAAATTCCTATTTTTTCCTTTTTGTGAAAGTATTCTACATGAAAAAATATTCTGTGTTTTGTTTTGTATAACTTGCACACTACTATGTACATATGGTTCAGGAAATCTCAGTAGCTGACTTATGCAGTCGCAACTTTTTTGTTAATGTGTGCTTTAAATTGAGAGTTTTAATGACAGCTTCGATCTTTTTTCATCAACTCACCCAAATACAAAGATAACTTGAAGTACTTGTCCAGTATTGCAGATTCTGAATAAATGCCATGATGAGAAATGACAGTGACATTTTCAGGCTTGTTTCTTTAATAATTCCGAGGCTGCTGTCATTCAAGTGTGGTCTCAATTTTCAATGTGTGAAAAACCACGGTGTTGCACTCCACAGTTGCATTCATCCTTCAACGTCTGTTGTCAGACAGTAAAACTAGTGTAAAAAAATTGGTTTGCTTGTGTTTCATGGTGACTTATCTCAGCATGTAAGCACACGTAAATGAAAGTAACAGTTGCAGTGTAGAATGGGATGTAGAGGCTGGAGGCAACAAAAAGACCATTTTCTCGAGCAGTAATTAGTTGTTTGTCATAACACAGCCATCGTGAATGAGTCATTACTGTTTATCTGCTTGTCTCTTCATACAGAACTTAAACAAGACTTGTGGAACTCAGAGGAGTTCTTATTCCCCTGAGGCTTCTTAAGAAAAAAGTGGAGGGAGAAAAAAACCAAGCAAAGTCTGATAAAAAGAAAAAGAACCATGTAGAAGCAGTGAGGTGAATTTTTATTTTTAAAGGAGAAACTAAGAGATCACAATAAAGGTACAAAGAGCAAGACACAAAAAAGTGAAGGGTGTTGGAATTGCCTAACTGGTGGAAAGAACACCAATTACTGAGATAAAGACATAAAGAAAGAGGTCATGTATGAAACAGAGAGAGAGTGTGCTTTTGCATCTGCACTTTGTGACTCATATTTGAACTTGTAGGGAAAGCTTTAAGCAGGGATGTGAAAAGAAGGGTAAAGGTGCCAACATCTAAATGCTGCAGGCGTTGTGGTGAAGAGGAGGTAAAATAAACAGAAGCGCACAACAGTGGCAGTGCTGCAAACACAACAACTGCAAGAGGCGATGCCGGTCCTACTGTCACTTTCCGTCACTGTACATGTCACCCAGTTTGCCTTCTACATTCTTTTTTAATGTTAGCAACAATACTTTAGACTTATACAGCATCCTATTACAAATCAAACTGTTACTGTAGCTTGCAGAACCAATGGAAAACCTATTAAACAGAGTTAAGTGTGAGAAAATAAAGAAAAACAGCATTTGCCAGTAGAAGCTTATCTTCTCTGACAAAAGGCTTCAGTCCTGAATGCACATTTAATTGTGTTTGAAATTCTTGCAAGGTGCATTAGATGTGATGGTGACAAAGATGTACAGGCAGCCTCATACAGATACACATTTCCTGTGTATAGCTCAGCAAGATAGAAACAGCACTGACAGCACAATAATGACTTGACGTGACAGATCTTGCCACAAAATGTGATGAGATTACATTTTTAAAAAAAAAAAAAAAATGTCCTTGGGTGTAAATGCTTCTTGCAATCACAGAACAGCCCCCGCAGGAAAAAAAAACAAAAAACTGACTATTTACATAGAGAAAAAAAAATGTTTTCTCCAATTCTGGAATAAATGAATTTGTTATCTATTAATGCAGTGAGCAACCTGAGAAAATATTTTGAACATATGAAACCTGTATCAAAATATTACCCCAAAATACTTCAAAAATACCATCCTGTTAAAAAATATCTATAGAATATCAGAATATATGCCAAAAACAACTGTAAAATATTAGCAAAATACCTTTAAATAAGTGGAAAATGTCAAATATTATACACACACACACATTATATATATATATATATATATATATGGAGAGAGAGAGAGAGAGAGAGAGAGAGAGAGAGAGAGAGCGAGAGAGAGAGTCCTTTTTTGTCATTTAAAGCAACAATAATTTAAAATTTCATATCTTCAGTCTAAGCTTCTGGGGGTTCGATATATGAAACAGATAAAGGAAGCTTAATTTGTGAAGTTCAGAGCAAAGTAAGATAGCAAAAGTTTAATGGGGGAAAAAAAATTGAAAATAAAGAAATCACAATGCAAAGAAACTATGCTAAAAGGAACCAAGGTAGACAGTCTTAGCTGAAGTAAACGTTCCTCTCCAACAGACTTATGTGTCCCATACTTTCACTGGGTTACATCAGGAAATGTGTGCCCTTTAAAAATGCTGAAACTGTCTCCCACCTACCTGGTGCAGTTTGGGGCTTTACAGGAAAAGAGCAGCTATGGACAATGGCTTTTCTTTGAGAGTTTTCATTCATTGACATTGTTCTGGTCTATTCAAGAACTTGAACAAGCTTTAGTCAACCAAAGAACATCTTGGCTGACAGAAAATTTACCTCCTTTTCAATCAATCAATGAGAAAAAAACAGCATCTGCATGATATCCCGAGGTTAATCTTAGCTGGTCACAGTGCACTGAACACACCACCTGCTAGCGCTATTAGCCAAAAATGAATTATAAATATAGACAAAAGCTAGTGTTTGCAGCATAATAAATCATTTTAATCTGGTTATTTGATACTTGTATCATAGCAACAGACTCAGAACAGACCAGCAGCAATATGATTTCTGGAAACAGAACTGCATCAACTGGTAATCAGAGCACAAAAGCCATGCAGACAATCTCTCTGCCTTACGTTTTGAGGTAATGTGTCAAAGTCAGTTGTTCAGCTGTGATTTGCAAACTGTAGTACGCAAAATGTACACTGAACTTCTTGGCCTTCTGCTTCAATGAACGCAGCCACTCTGAGGACTTATTTGACATGGTGTCGATAAGTTTGAACCCGGCAAGTAAACATTCAGCAAAGGTTAAATAAGTTTGACCTGGCAGTTCTGTCAGGTGTGTCGAGTTCAGAGCAAGGAAATCATAGCCTGTTTCTCTTGCGTCCAAAAATAATGAATAAATTCTGAAAGGCTATTGATTCAGTGCTTTTGTCTTATATAACAAATACCAGTGAGACTGACAGTTTGGTCAGATGAGATTATATGAGCAACCGATAAAACAGTCGATTTGGAGACTTCAGTCCCAATTTCTACAACTTCATACAACAGCTTAGAATACTCATCAGTTCCTTTCTCACAGGATTGTGATGGTACCAATAGCAAAGGGACAGCCTGCAAATCCAACAGTGTCCTGACC
The DNA here is from genome assembly GCF_021347895.1 of Acanthochromis polyacanthus. Lineage (NCBI taxonomy): Eukaryota > Metazoa > Chordata > Actinopteri > Pomacentridae > Acanthochromis > Acanthochromis polyacanthus. The sequence goes on along the minus strand of NC_067128.1, from coordinate 26,496,550 downwards.
ACATGCCAAAGCTTAGAGAGTAGGAAGGATGAATGCACTAAAAGCAGTCAAGCACACAGAACACAAACAAGACAGCCACAGAGGAAAGCAAATGTGGTACTGAGGTATGTCTGTTCAATTGTGCATTCAACTGTTGTCAACAGTGTAACGAAATAGGGGAATGAGACAAGATGGGGAGGTTCAAGATGGATGCACGTTAAGATGGAAAGTCCTGCTCTACCTTTGTCCTCTGGTCGGATGAGATGAGGCTTCTTGTCGGCACTGGGGAGCTCCGGCTTGAGAGCTGAAAAATGAAACATGGTGCACACACAGTCACTTCGCTTGTCTGACCCGACTGATTGAAGATTCAACAGACACTGACAGGGAATGCACACTTTCACAAGAGCAATTGCACAAAGAAGCCACTACTCTCTGACTCACATACACACACCACCCACTAGCATATACAAAAAAGATGGACACGAGTTTAGCACATATTGTTTCACTTTGATGTCTATGTGGTACAACTACTGTATTTGTGGTTTATCTTTATGTCACATGTGCAAACAGCAAACTACAACACATTGCAGTGGTAGCAGGATATGAATGCAAACTCTGACTTCCTGTGCAGCCAGGAAAACAATGATGCAAGTTTGCTTTTTGCAAACTGTAGATGCTGGTGCTGATATGAAGCACCACATTTACAGTACAACTAAACTGATTTCTTTTTAAAAAAAGACAACTGTTTTCTTCTTTCATGTCTGATACAAAGGAAAATACAAAGCACCTTTATCTATGTCATGGACTTTTTTTAACCAGGTACTTCCAACCAAGAATTGCATGTTAAGCCATTGTTCTTGCAGATGTTTGGACACCGTTTGGGTTTGCAACAGTAACAGGATCACAGAATACACTGATCAGAACATTAAGTACGAGATGGGAACAATTAGTTCAAGGCAATTTCACCAAACACATAATTTAAAAAGTAATACATGGTGCAGTCAGAAAGTTTCAGGACTGTGTGAGCAGTAATAAATCGGGAGACAACATGGCACTGTGCTAGTAACAGCAGGATCTCTGGTACAGATGTTTTTTGAATACTGGTGAGTGGACCTCCAGGGACCTCAAACTGAGATAGAAAAAAAAATAAAATCACATTCTTTGTCAGAAAGCATCCAGGATGAGCAAACACTCAAGTGGAGGATCATCCCTGGTGACGACAGTAAGTTTGTTGTCACCAAGTTAAGAAATAGCAGTTTTCTCAGAAGGCCAACAAGAGCACTCTAGTTATTTTCTTCAACATTCATATGGTTTGCAAATGGATTTCATTCCCCAGGTCTGGACTGTCAAGGCAGACTTCTACAGTGACATCCTGAGGTGGAAGCAATACAGACTGTGGCGTGATATCATGCAGGTGCACAGTATCACAGCACAAAAACACCATCATCGCACTTCACCCACTTTTCTCAGCAGATTTGTCTGCCTGTCACTTCGTCCTGTTCCCCAAAATGAAATTCAATTTGAAGGATCAGTGTTTTGACACAGATTAGGAGACTGAGCGCTCATCGCAGATGGTGCTTGGCATGTTTACAAAGTGGGACTTCCAGGGAGCACGACAAGTGCTACAGAAGGGCTCCATCACTGCACAAGGAGATTATTCTAACCGGGACAGCAGCTAAATCATCACTTCTGATTTCAGTGCGCACAGTCCTGGAACATTTTGATCGCACCTTTTATTGTTAACACAGGCTTTTTTTTGTTCCTTTGTGACTCAATAATAATTGATAATTATCTGCTTATTACAACTGATGAAGCAAGGACAAATGTTGAAATTTGTTCTACAGATGCAAAAATATGAAGAGAAACTATATTTTTAGATTAACAATATTTGTTTTTCTCAATACAACCACAAACCTTTTTGAGTTTATTTATAAATATGTAGACAGGTCACATCTCCTTATTGTCGAGCACAATCAGGGCACAAAAACCATTGGAATAACTTCATATAAGTAATTAGTGGCTGCTTGATTAAACAAACCAGCCAAAAGCCCTGTGGCAGAATCCATCCTCTCCTCCTTCTTCCTCTCTGTTCCGCTGATATGAAGAGACAGAAGCTGTATTGGTGTTACACACGTGGACAAAATTGTTGGTACCCCTCAGTTAAAGAAGGAAAAACCCACAATTCTCACTGAAATCACTTGAAACTCACAAAAGTAACAATAAATAAAAATTTATTGAAAATTAAATAATCAAAATCAGCCATCACTTTTGAATTGTTGATTAACATAATTATTTTAAAAAACAAACTAATGAAATAGGGCTGGACAAAAATGATGGTACCCATAACTTAATATTTTGTTGCACAACCTTTTGAGGCAATCACTGCAATTAGACGATTTCTGTATTTGTCAATGAGCGTTCTGCAGCTGTCAACAGGTATTTTGGCCCACTCCTCATGAGCAAACAGCTCCAGTTGTCTCAGGTTTGATGGGTGTCTTCTCCAAATGGCATGTTTCAGCTCCTTCCACATATGTTCAATGGGATTCAGATCTGGGCTCATAGAAGGCCACTTTAGAATAGTCCAACGCTTTTCTCTCAGCCATTCTTGGGTGTTTTTGGCTGTGTGTTTTGGATCGTTGTCCTGTTGGAAGACCCATGACCTGCGACTGAGACCAAGCTTTCTGACACTAGGCAGCACATTTCTCTCCAGAATGCCTTGATAGTCTTCAGATTTCATCGTACCTTGCACACTTTCAAGACACCCTGTGCCAGATGCAGCAAAGCAGCCCCAAAACATTACTGAGCCTCCTCCATGTTTCACCGTAGGGACAGTGTTCTTTTCTTCGTATGCTTGGTTTTTGAGTCTATGAACATAGAGTTGATGTGCCTTACCAAAAAGCTCCAGTTTGGTCTCATCTGTCCAAAGGACATTCTCCCAGAAGCTTTGTGGCTTGTCAACATGCATTTTTGCAAATTCCAGTCTCGCTTTTTTATGAGTTTTTTTCAGCAGTGGTGTCCTCCTTGGTCGTCTTCCATGAAGTCCACTTTGGCTCAAACGACGACGAATGGTGCGATCTGACACTGATGTACCTTGGCCTTGGAGTTCACCTTTAATTTCTTTGGAGGTTGCTCTGGGCTCTTTGGATACAATTCGAACGATCCGTCTCTTCAATTTGTCATCAATTTTCCTCTTGCGGCCACGTCCAGGGAGGTTGGCTACTGTCCCGTGGGTCTTGAACTTCTCAATAATGTGAGCCACTGTTGTCACAGGAACTTCAAGCTGTTTAGAGATGGTCTTATAGCCTTTACCTTTAAGATGTTTGTCTATCATTTTTTTTCGGATGTCCTGGGACAATTCTCTCCTTCACTTTCTGTTGTCCATGTTCAGTGTGGTACACACCTTTTCACCAAACAGCAGGGTGACTACTTGTCTCCCTTTAAATAGGCAGACTGACTGATTATGAGTTTGGAAACACCTGTGATGTCAATTAAATGACACACCTGAGTTAATCATGTCACTCTGGTCAAATAGTTTTCAATCTTTTATAGAGGTACCATCATTTTTGTCCAGGCCTGTTTCATTAGTTTGTTTTTTTTAAATAATTATGTTAATCAACAATTCAAAAGTGATGGCTGTTTTTGATTATTTAATTTTCAATAAATTTTTATTTATTGTTACTTTTGTGAGTTTCAAGTGATTTCAGTGAGAATTGTGGGTTTTTCCTTCTTTAACTGAGGGGTACCAACAATTTTGTCCACGTGTGTATACGTGGTGATGTAAAAGTATAACACAAGCTGGCTATGAGGGCTGAAAGAGGTGGAAGAAAGAAAACGCTCCATTTCTGCAAGTTTATATTCTGTTTGTTCAAATGTTGTTTCTAAAAGTTCTCATACGGTGTCCTTTAGAGAACTGCAGCATGCATACATAATACATGCACGATGCAGCGCCGACGTTCGTCCGTGTTCCGCGCTCCAGTCGGAAGGTGATTTCTGTTGCATTGCACGCTCACTTCCGCTTTTGATGACGTATCGTGCTCAGACGACTCGTCAGCGCGTTAGTTGCAACCCTAGCTAGCATCAGGTGAGCTACCAGAGAGTTTCCTCGCTTTAAAATGGAACAAACGTAGGATAATGTAGTGACTTATGGTGCGTGTTCACTAGACACTGAAGTGTTTTCGAAATAATCAAGAAGGTTTGCGGCCAAGCCACTGTGTTTATCGACTCATCTGCCGGACTGTCAAGCTGAAAGTAGACCCCACGTAGGGGTCCACTCCTGACCATCCACCGTCTGTACGATTTTCAGATGCGTGCGTTGCCGTGCGAGAAAATCGCATGTAGTGGACACACGGCATGTTTTTTCTTTTGTGAAGCGTGAAATGCTCCCACACTTATGAGGACATTGGTCAAACTGTTTTCTCCGTGCTGGTCATGTTTCATTTGTTGAATGTACTTTTCCTTTGAAAATACCTCCTCCGCTCTGCCTTCACCTCGCTCTGTTCAACTCGCTCTACAGGTGGAGTAGAGGGCTCCGCCACATGGTGAGTGACGCACAAATCGTGCGACATAACAAATCGATAATGACATTCGTTGCCAACGCTTTTAATAATCGATTATCGATTTTATCAATTCGTTGTTGCAGCCCTAAATGCGGTACTTCCATGCAAACAGAATGTAGCCATGTTGGTATGCATGTGTAAATCAATCTCACAAAGGTGTTGTAAAAAGTACAGGGTTGTCTAAGCTTGTTGTTGCTGTAGATGAGAGCTGTAAAATGAATTACAAAATGACATTATGACTTCTTTGCAATTCTAAGCTATTTGCTCATGTGTAATTAATGTGTACAGAGACAATGTAATTGTTGCAGCTCTGAATGGTTATAACATATTAGAATGTAAATAGGACTATTCTCCACATGTGCTGTGTTGTGTTTGATTCTTGGTTAATTTTGGCAGTATAGCAAGCATTAATTTAAGTTGGATTGATTTATCTTACAGTTTTGCAGTACTTGGTTTGAAATCAAAATATGAACATTTGACCTGCAGATGTGTTTGTTGTAAAACGTAAAAACAGATTTCTCTGTAATCAAATAAAGTGTAGTGATGAGGAATGTCATGATATCATATTTAATCAACATGCATACACGTTTAGTTAAAGACATTCTAATAAACAGTATTATATTGTGATGTTGAAGGGATGAATGGCTGCAAGGTAAATGATGTGTTTGTCAAGGAAAATGTTTATATTAGCAGTAACCTCATAGAATGGATTCGTTTTTTCTATTGCAGTATCAATAATGGTACATGACATGAAAAGGAAATAAATGTTAAATAAATGTGGTGTAAGCAACAAAAGGACGTAAAACTTTTATTAGGAATACAAATGTATTGCACTTTTGTGTGTTGTGAACTTTTATGAAATTAAGTTGTTTATGTAAAACAGATGTATGATGGAGAGATTGAGTTTTAGTTTCAACTACTAACCAAGGCGTTTCTATTTTACAAAGGATAAGCGTCCAGGTGTTTACAGTGGTTCTTCACAGGTCAGAGTATCTATTGCAGTCTGATGGTAGAGACAGTAATTAGACATTGATTGGAGAATGTTGCCTGAAAGTGTTTATTGCCGCTGTGTGAAGTGTACAAAATGTTGCTGTGGATTTAAATAAGATGTGGCATATGGTTTGCACGAATGTGGAAACGAAGCATATACAGTGGAGGACTGAACTGCAAAGACAGTTTGACATATTCGGGCTTTGTTTGTGTAAGTCAGGTTAACCAAAAGATATGAGTAAATGCACGACAGAGATTTGGAAATGTCCACACAGCATTTGCAGCTTAACTGTATTGTTGTAACATGGCTGGCTTCTGGCTCTTCATTTGATAGTGTAAACATTGATGGCTACAGCTTCAATAACAGTCCACGATTATTAACGCACAATAGTCAGAAAACAAGCACTAATAGTACTACAAGCCCAACAACATGGTGGAGTAGGTATGCATACAGTAGAAAATGTGGCATATAATGTCATCCAAGTACCAGATATGAATTTGGAATGCTTGGTCTAAAACTATTTAATTTACAACCTACTGGTAGCAGTCATTTATCGATCACCATCATATTCCATGTCTTTGTTTAAGGAGCATCTTGGTAAGCTACTTGATTGGCTATATCCACGAAGTAACACCGTGGCCATCATGAGAGATTTGTAACAAGAAAATGCTATATTCAAGTTGTGACACAACCCACAACAGAGAAAGGCACACTAATTGACCATGTGCATGGTAAAACAACACAATATGAAGCTGATTCAATTGTGTGGACTATATTTGACCACGAGGGTATTATTTGTTGTTTTAAGGACATGGCCTAGTAACACGACAGTGTGTAAGGCTGTCGTGTGAAGACATGCAGGCACAACTTTTTGCAGAGGACATATGAAGAAACGTTTGTTTCAGTATTGGTACTGTAATAATTATGTGGTAAGTATTAAAATGCAAGAGGTTTAGTTTCTTGTGTAATGCTGTAAGGTCAAGACATGCAGGCAATGTTTTTTGACAGAGGACAGAGGATTAATAAGTAAGCAAGTAAGAACTAATAGGCAAGAGATTGGTTCCTGTATTATAACACTTTATTTTAAATGACAAGGCTTAGTTGGCATATGCAACCGAGTTTGATTCACAGATTAATTGAGCTCATAGGACTAGATGGTACAATCCCTTAGATTAATCAGCACTTGCTATTAAATGGGGGGAGGGGGAAGGAAGGGTTCAAAGTGACCATCCAAGGGCAAACACTTCACTGTGGGGTCTTCAGGTGGGCACCCCTCTTCACTGGCGTTTCATTAATTTAAGCCCACTACACCTCCAAAGGGCTTAACGGCGACACCCAGTGTCCCAGGTGTGCTCCCCTCTGCAGTTACCCCTGGATGGTCACCTCGCAGCCCAATTGGGGTCCTTTCTCTTAATCCATATCCATCTGCTGCTTTGTTCGGCAGCCTCTGATAAGGACTTGACAGCCCGTCGGAAGGCCTGTCCTCGCACTCCCATTTCCTTCAGAAGCTTGGTTGTGGATGTAGCTACAAAGCCTCTACATCCGACCTCAACTGGAAGCACTTGTACATGCCAGCCACGCTGCTCGGCCTCGGCTGCTCTTTCCGCATACTTCAGCCGTTTGCGCTCATATGCGTCACCAAATGCCGCCTCCCATGGCACAGTCAGGTCCACAATGCGCACAGACTTCCGGGAGGATGACCACAAGACCAGGTCCGGCCTGAGACTAGTTGTAACAATCTCAGGTGGAAAGATAAGTTTCTGGTCTAGGTCGACCTGCATCCTCCAGTCCCTGGCAGAGTCCAGAAGGGTTGCCAATCACTCTTGCAGATGGTTTTGCTGGGAGATGTTCTGCTTTTACGAATGAGGTGGTATTTACATATCCAGGCAATCGGGGAGGGAGGGCATTATTGGAAATTCTCCTTTCTTCTAGGGCACTCGCCAGTTGTCTAAGGACCTGGTTGTGTCTCCAAGTGTAGCGACCTTGGGACAAACTGGTGTTGCAGTTGGTGAGGATGTACTTCAGTGTTGCAGGGATTTGACAGAGTGGACAAGAGGGATCTTCTCCAAGCCACTGGTTTAGGTTCTTGGGTGTGCATTGGTGGCTCTGATGATGAAGCTGATTTGGCTTCCTTCCATTTCCCAAAGATCCTTCCACGTGAGCTTACGATGTTCCAAATTTTCCCAGTTAGTCCACTGGCCCTGTTTAGACTGTGCGACTGCTATTATTCATCTGTCTGCCTCCTCTTGTTGCCGCACCTGAGCCACTACCAGTTTTCTCCTCTGGGTTGATGTTGCCTTATGTCATGTGGGTCGACTTGTACCAAGTCCGAATCCACCTCTTCCATACTGCACCTGTCCTACAATGTCACCATACCTGAGAGCAGATTTTGCTTGCTGCACGGCCTCAGATGGGATCCATTTTCTCCCAGTTGCCAGTTTGGGAGCAGCCGCTCGGATCGCATCATCTTGACACTCAGTCAGGGTCATATCCAGCCTCACCTTGGTGGACTTAAACTCCTCTGTGAGGCTAGAAATGGGCAGTTCCAAAGCACCATGTCCATACAAACCGATGTTACTGAGGCAACGTGGGAGCCCAAGCCATTTCTTTATGTATGAACTGACTGTCCTCTCCAGTTTCTCGACTTTGGTCATGGGGATCTCATACACTGTTAGAGGCCACATCAAGCGAGGAAGTAATCCGAACTGCAGGCACCACAGTTTCAGCTTTCCAGGAAGCCAGGTCTTATCTATACTGACAAGGCCTTTGATGGTTTCTTCCCTCAGCTGATCACTCTGGTGATCAGCTGAGGGAAACCATGATGGAGAACATAACCGTTTGCTGTTTCAGCATTTCTACTTTAAGAGTTTATATTATATTCAAATAATAAATACAACATTAGTATTTATCGGAAAGATGTTTCTTTTATTGCATTACAACAGCATTTACAAGTAAAAAAAGTAGACAGAATACTTACACAGCTTAACTAAAGGATTCATATATAATATATCATATATGCTAATTACTTAATTATATATATGTTCAATAATAACAAAATAAAAATAAATAAGCATGTAACTTTTCATGAAATATAGTGATTAATGTAATGCTGTACAATTTGCCAATAAACTGTAGCCACCCATATGTTGTTGTAATGCAGGTTTTGCTTTACTTCAGATGTAGTGACAAAAAGCAAAAGGCACTGGTAATGGGTTTTTTGTGGCCCCTGATATGCCTACCACATATCAGGGGGCACCAAATTTCGTAGATGTAGGTGACATGTGCAGCAAAGTCTATTTGTTAAAATACTGCAGGAGGTGCGATGACAGGCACTTTGAATGTTTTGGCATATGGATGTGATCAGGGCAGGACTCTGATCAAACATGTAAAGTTTGAGGCAGATTGGAGCATGTACAGGGCATTTACACAGCATTTTGAAGAAGGATCAAAATTCCAGAAGCTGCCACTGCCACACACTCACACTTTTGCAGAACATTTTGATAATTTTTTTCACCAAGGTCTGTTGTATGTACTGGCCAAATTTGATTGTTTTTGGGGTTACCTCTGAGTTTATAGCTCTTGAAAATGAGCAAAAAATGGTCAAAAATCGTCAAATTTCTAACAGTTAATGCAAAACAGACTTCCTGCTGGGTTTAGAATATGGACACCACTGACTTTTGTGTTCAGCCTGACGTGCCTACCAAATTTGGTAGATGTAGTTGAAACGTGCTGCCGACAGTGGGCGTTATAAATTTTGCAGGGGGTGCTGTGGAGCCATTTTGCCACACACATGCAATTCCCAGAAAACATTCAATTTTTCCCAGTTCTGGAGTGTTTACAAGTTTTCATGAGTTTTTGAGCATGTTTGGGCTCACAAAAATGCAATTGTTGCATTTTAAGAGGGTTCTCACACCACTCAGTGCTTGGACTCCAACAATAACTCTCCACCATGTTTGTTCATTTGGTTTTCTAAAATAGTTTTCTACTTTGATCATTATGATTGTGAATAAGGCACTAAACTGCATTCTAATTGGTATTTAAAAAGCCTAAAACTGAACTTGGTGAACTCTGCAGAAATCATAAAGAATTCCTCTTAAAAAAAAAAATCACTATACTAACTCAACCCATTACGATGTAACAAGTTGAAAAGTAGATTGATTATGTCCATTTTGTTGTTTTTTACTGTAGAATTCCTTACGCAGTTATCTGTTAAAAAATAATGCTATTCTAAAGCTGAACAGTATATGAACAGAAGACCTTTTCCTTATCTCTCAGTAACTGTTCTTTAAATCGTTCATGGTTGGCAAATTAAATGTTTTTAAGTGGTAAAATAAGAAAATTTATTACCATGCAATTTCACAGTGTCTGACACCAACAAGTATTGGATACACCCATAGAAGATATTTCCAGTGCACTTCTTCATGTTTTAAGCAGTGAGGAATGCATTTTGTTTCAGAAGAAGGGTTCTCAAACACAACCTACTCTAAATCGAACTGTTCTCACGCATTTCAGTGCATTTAATAAGACACTGTGTGAAGTCCTCCTTACCTGCACTTTTTGATGGTGGAGGTGGCTTCTTCGGTTTCTAACAGGAAGAAAAAGACAGAAAAAGTAGGTCAGCAGTGACAGCACAGAGGAAGACGAGGCTTTAACATACAGTTTTATTGACTTTCTCAAAGTCTAAAAACCCAGCCTGGAGGGGAAAAGGCAACAAATTAGGTTCTGTCTAAATACGGAAAATCTAATTTGTTGTTCTCAGTTGATCAATAAATTGAGATGCACATCTCTGCTGACGCTGTTTATTTTATGACCGACAGCACATACACTTTTTAGCAATTTACATCACACCTACAATTATGCTTCATTGAGCTTTACCTCAGTTTTGTCAGTAATGTAGTTCGCTACAAATATGCCACATCAGATATATACACGTATTGAAAAACTAACATGACCATGTGACACTGACTTCAGCCAATGCTTACCAGGTCGCACATGAAAAAGTTACAGATTTAGCCTTCGCCCCTAAAACCTGAGTGCTTCATTAACATGGTTGTCAGTTGAAACCAATTTGAGGCAATTCAGTAATGACAAATAAGGTTTTTATCATTGTTTTTTAGAAAACAGGAACTAACAGCAAGAGTGCACATGCTAAGAGCAGACTGTAACATGAAGAAAGCTCCAAAGCTGTCATTATTTCAGCAGCTTTTGCTTTGTTATCTCTATGACAGGATTAAATCTGTTGATTTCAAGAAAAAAATCAAAAATCCCACTCAAAGGGGGAGACACTACACTGTTTTGATTAGTAATGTGAGTACACAAATGATACATGGTGATCCGCAATGCTCCATTCTTGGGCTTCGAGTATTCAACATCTGCAGATGCTCAAAGATAGCTCAAACAATTAAGCAAATGACCGGACTGCAGTTAATGAACTGTAACTTTCTAACATGTGATGAAAATGTAATTTACCATTTGATACTGACCAATCATGGAATTTATGAAGTTATTATTTATCACATGTAAATTCTCACAAAGCTTTCAATGTGAAGATACTCATATGGAACCTGATCAGTTCTTCAGAAAAGTCATGAATACCAATGATTTTTATGCATGTATGAATCATTTTACAAGAAGAAAACAGAATATCGCAACAGACTGATAATGTTGTTGATGTTGAGATTTCAATGTTCATTGTTCAGTTCAAGATTTACCTAATGTCAGAGGACATGCCATATTTAGTTAGCTCACCTCTGATTGGCTGAGAGTCAGCAGTAGTGTGTGTGTGTGTGTGTGTGTGTGTGTGTGTGTGTGTGTGTGTGTGTGTGTGCGCATTGGTAGAGGTGGAAACAGTGGCTAATTCTGGAGCTAACTTATAGGGTTTGTGTACTTATTTTTGCGTTGGCTATGGCCCACAGTAGCCTGTGTGAAAGTTCAATAAACGACCAGTGAACAAGATAAAGTCTCACTCATTAATCACTGAGGGTCACTACAATGTGTTGCACTGTTTCTACAACTTGACTGATGTTTAACGCTGTTCTGAGTGTTTCACTGTATCGAATTTCACTTCCATTGAGATGACTTTCCTTTTCCTCAAAGCACTGCCATCAGAAGAGTCTGACTTCACTTGGGGGTCCTAATGAAGGGCAAAAAGGTAGCGAACGTAGCACAATCCAAGGTGGCTTACAACCGGCAAATGTAAACAAAGCTGTCTTGTAGTGGCACTCGTCAACTAGTTTCACGTAACGACTAAACGTCATGTGCTAAATCAAGGATGGGCCCACAACCAGTTCCGATGTAATGACAAAACGCTGTAGGTTGATGACGTTGTACACCGAGGACCCCCTGTATATGTCTGAAAGGGATAATAGAATGATTAAATGATCTGCTGGGGTTAACTACATTTGAATTCTCAAGGTGTGAATATAAATCAAACAGTGATGACCAATATGTCAATAAGACTGCTACTTTTTGACACTTAATCACTTGGACATTTTGTCTTAATATCCATCCATGGCATCTCATTCAACAGAAAATAGAATTGAGAGACCCTGTGGGCCAAGTAATCAGCAATGATGGGATGATTGCTGACAGTAATTAAACAACAAGGCATTTAAAATTCAATCATATTATCTAATCCCAGTGCATACCGCCTCACATTCACACAATAGCTTTTGTCATTATTAAAATGTCATCCTGCTACCAGGGCAAATTCGTGATTTTTCACAAGACAGAAAACAAACATTCACTGTTTGAATTTGGTGTGGAGCATTGCGTGATTAGTATTAAATTACAATAAGCTAAGTCCCTAGAGTCTAATTAACAAAATGAAGTATTCTATGTGCAGCTACAGCACATCTTTACTGTCAAACACTGAACGCTTCCACAGATGACATAAAAACTGGTTTCACCTGTGCCTGTCATATTCCCTATAGCTAAAAAAAATATAATTTCATTTTTCAATTGTTGTTTTTCAATATTTAAGTTTATCTGTTTGATTAGAAAATCTTAAGTGGTAAGCTGTGACTTTCTGTTTTACTGGGGCAGTGTTTCTCAAATAGAGGGGCACGCCACCCAGTGGGGGAACAGAGGCATGACAAGGGGAGGTGCAAGCGACTGGGAGGAAAAGGAATCTGGCCATTTAGTACAGATCGACACACAAACTAACTAAATAAATAAAAAATTACCGTGCATGAGCACAGGCATGTGTTGTGCATGCGTACGTTATGTACAGATGTCGAATTGCCTGACCAAAATATGCAGCGAGTCGAGTGATTTGATGCAGGTAACTGATAGTGTTCACATGTTGTCATAGTTATGGTGATCCCATGCTGGCAGGTATATCTGGCAGGTATAACAATCCTCACTTACGTCACTGTGTCTCCTCAGTATAAACAACCTTAAGCAACCAAAGTACTATTCACACGGGATTAGTGTTACCTGAGGATCTCTGGTAATTTGTAAATTACCCCAGTGGGCAGCATTGAGGGGATAACAGGCTGTGAAGGTGTTTGTATTAAGCCTATTGGGAAAAAAAATGTCTTACTGCATGCTGCTACGCATTTCATCTATCTCAATATCCTCTGAAATGTCCCTCTTCTTGTAGATCTGATTTTGCCATTTCAAGATCCAAGATTCAGGAACTATACACACAGTAAACACTGTGGTTACCCTGAGAGATGAAATTTCTGCCAGTGGTCCATAGGCCTGTTGTGTATATGCGTACTCCTGCATTTGCACCTAAAATGCAGTCAACTTCCACCACAGCCTCCAGAATTCAACCGGGAATGAGGTAGAAAAGGGGGTGAAATAGAAAAAAAAACAGTAACTAAAATACCCCCCCAGTCAGATATGCAGACTTGCACGGAACTAGTATCATCATAGGCCATTGTTTCACGAAATATGGTAGGTAATTTGCAGTGGAATTTTTACTTTACAAGTAACAGACATGGCACATTCGCACAGGAATAAGATCACAGACATCCTCTGCAATTATTGCAAATCACTGTTGGTCCCAAGGTAATACTAATCCCGTGTGAAGAGGGCTCAAGAATATACAAACTGATGACAGCTTACATTACAGACCTCAATAGTATGACAAAGTAGCACCTACCAATTGGATGAGTGCTGCGTTAAATAGTACGTACAGTTTACATTCAATAGGGTACATTCAATTTGGAACATAGCTATAGTTATTTATCACTGTAGAAAGGACCTAAGAGCATAGTGATGATGATGCTGACCTGCATAAGTCAGCAAATAGATAAAAGAATAAACTGTAACCCAACAGAATCCCTACATTTTCACAGTGGACATTCAAAAATAGTGGTCATAGCCTCCCCTTTTGTTCCTGAGTTATAACACTATGTAAATGTTTACACACAACATTATGTCACGGTGTAGCTGACCTGTCGACTTTTCAGATATAAAATGCTATTGGGTGAAATCCTGTCATATTTAGTGTATGAAGTCCAGTATGGTGTTTTGTTCAATCACAGTGACCTTTGACCACTAAAATCTAATCAGTTCATCTTGAGTCACAGTAAACCTAGGTGCTAGATGTCTCGACATTTCTTTAGGCCAAGATCGTACCCAGAGCCAGAATAAATATAATTGCAACCTGGCTAGACTCAAGTCCAGGGTCTGGTATCGGTTACAAGGAACCAAATAGACTGGTGAAACCTCAAGTAATTCTCTTCTATCTAGATGCAGCTAAAGAAGTATCACAGGAGGTGATCAGACATTTTGGCTTCTTATCTCAACTTAACCTGGAGTGGTGACTCCAGCTGGTGAGCAGGAATGACAGAGAGAGCAGCTCTAATCAATAACAGTTACAACAAATGGGTCCAGCTGTTGTATCACCAACATCCAGTTTGCAAACACATGAACAGCAACATTCCCAATGACCTCATGACAGATGAGAACGACAACCATAAGCACAGTAACTGTACACAACAAAGACAGTGACAGCTGTAGCCTTAAAATATTTAAAAACAACGGATGGCAAACATGAGGCACGAAGATCTTTCGTTTCTGTGGACTACACATATAGCCAGAAGGCTGAAACCATAATCAGCTGCAAGAAATAACAGATTCCCATCAGCAAAGGAGTTTTGGATTGCTAGATGTGTCAAGATACCTTCTGTCTGTGAAAGTGCATGATAAACAACTCTCTCTCTCGGGGCTTACCTCTTCTGACTCCTGCTTCAGTGATGATTTCACTGACCCTCTTGATGTGGGAGCCTGAAACATGAACACAAAGATTAATATCTGCATAAAAACTCAAATGACTTCCACTAATCACACCTCAGAGGGCTTTGATGTCCCTCATATGATATGAACAACAGCAGGGGTGAGAAATCAGTTAGACTAAGCTTTCACAACAGAGCACTCAGTTTTCATTCACACCATGTGCTCAAAACACCATTATCCTGAAGATGCTCTTAAAAAGCTGTTGTACTCATCATTAAAAACACCAGTGAGAGACTTCTTAGCAAAAAGCTCTTAATACCAAAAATACACATACAAAATACATGCGATTGATTATCAAGACACCTTTTAGTAACATGAAAAAGCTTTCAGAACAAATCAAACAGGATTTTTGCATTTAGGAGGTAACAAACTTATACTGTACTCACTGCCCCATGATATAAATTACAAACAGGTTACAAATTAAAGGAAAAACCTGAATACATGCAGACAGGCAATGCACATGGGAATCCAGTGTTGCAAACCTATTGGTTACAGTGCTACGGAGGTGTGGGAAAAAAAGTGTTGAAGTCAGATGACCCATCATCCCCCATATTCTCAACAAGAGGGCAAGAACTTGTGTGATGTATAATATACGTGTGAATGTTTAATCTCTACGGTGAAAGGCTCTAGGGACAGAAAACAAGGGAATATCTTTCAGAAGAATGGTGTCTCATCCCTCTAGTACAGTTCCAGAGATTTGGGGAATCAATACCGAAGAGCAGCTAGCACTAGCCCATCACCTTCCAAAGACATTTTAAGTTGCTTTTGTCAATAATTTGTCACCTGTCTGCTGATTCTGTGAGACACTGAATATCTTATGTCAAGGCTCAGATGAACTGACAAATGTGAGGAATGGATTCAATATCATCATGTACAAGTACAATTTAACTGATTTTACTCAATCTAATTTCTAACTAAAGAAATCTTAGTGGAAGAACAAGAACGGATGAAACTTTCATGTCCTTTCCAGACTTCAACGTATTTTTCACATTAAAAGCAAACTTTGGTGGAGGAAAAAACATAAGACCCACTGAAATATCATACAATTAAAGTACGAATACTGACATTCCTCTTAACAGAGAAACATTACAGGAATCAACCATGTTTTAAGAAATGCTTTAACATCAAGAAAACAGTCATGTAGATATAATTAGGCTCCGAGCACCGAATGGTGCAAAGACCCTATTGAAATCCTTGGGTTTATTTATTTATTTTTTTTTTTTGTCGCATTTAAAATTGCAGATTTGGCAGACTAAACATACCCCAAAATGCATGAAACTTTGCACATGCATCAGGACTGGCAAAAAAAATTAATATTTTATCGGAGTTGTGCATTTGTGTACCAAAATGGCTCAATAGCGCCCCCTGCAAAATTGAAAATGTGGTCATTAGCCCAACCAGCAGGACATTTCATCTACAGCTACAATATTTGGTAGGCATACGCAGCACATCAGGGCACACGGAAATGTCGATTACGGCCATTCTCTAAACCCAAGAGAAAGTCGGCCAATTTGAATTAGCTGTGAAATCTGTTTGAGAGGAGTTCTTCATCGAAGGCAAGTCAGGGAGAAATCAAACTTGGTCAGTAAATTCAAGAGGCCTTCCTGATGTCAATGCAGGTCTACCACCAGCACATAACATTTTCAGATGGACAAAATATTTCAAGGGTTCCTTACTCCACTTATGCAGAAAATTAGTAAAATGCTGTAAAATTATGCACGTAATACAGAGTTTCAGAATAAATGGTTAATAAACCACTTCTAAATTCTAAATATCTAAGAGAGTGAATATTTTCATGTTTAAAGTTTTTCCAATCATTATTTTCTCAATCATTTCCTTGGTCTATACGATGCCTGAAATTAGTGAGCCCCAAGGTGACATAATACATAATTAAATTCACTTGCTTCAAATTCACCAATAGATAAAAAAAACCCTCAAAGACTGTCATTCAATAAACAGTGAGTCCTGACGCTGAAGCTGTGGAAAAGGCTGATTAAAGAGAATATTAATCACCATAGCAACCTCGGGCCGAAGCAGGCTGTGGGAATCCCCTGAGCGATCGGTGAACATTCAACACAGCTGCTCACTGTGGAAGGAATTTACCCACAAGTAAACCCTCACCTGCAGTGCACTTAGATGTTTATGGCTTATGGTTCATGGCTTCATTTTCTATTCCATTCATTTTTATTTTCTGAGAATTTTCACACCTCATCAGTTTGGCTCAGTTAGAAGGAACTCTGGTCTTTTTGCTCAATTAGTTTTTTGTTTTTTTATTTGATCCTTTCTATCTGAAACAGTGAAGAATCCACATCATTTTGTGATGGAAGATATGTGTTTCAACCACATGCAAATCCACCTGCACACGGAGATCTGCTCAGGAAGCTGTCTTATAATTGACTATAAGCATGGACAGGTTTTGTTAGAACACCGATGGTGACACACTGAGTGGGGAGCTTGCCTCCAGGAAATTTCTCAGCATGAAACAGTTCATTTCCTGCATTGTGGAGAATTTTCATGCACCAATTTGTGCCTTCTCCACATCAATTTATGGACAAGAAAACATAATATTCAAGCACATGTGGCAATTTAGAATATAATGAAATATGATACAGTGAAGCTCTCAGGCATTCTGTACTGCTTTATAAATAGTTATTCTCCTGGATATCAACTTCTTTTTTTTTTTGTTCCGGCTGAGTCAAGACATTTACAGGCAGGATTTATTGTTTTAGTCCTCTTACTGGTCTTCTGTTTTGGGAAGTAACCTCTTTAAATATGTATGTGACAATTATTTCATTTACATTCACTTATTAGCCCCTGGACGTTAATAACATCTGTGTCTTTCAGCAAAATTCCTGTACTTCAGAATGCTTTTTAGGAATCATGTACAGTTAAAATGTGATAATGGCGCCAACTGAAGACAAGATTACAACACAATTTGGCCATACCTGATTAAATCGCTAATAACCAATGTTAGAGAGCGGAACCTTGTTAATATCTCTCGCACTTTTAAAAGAAAACTGGGAAAACTTTATCTATTGGTTCACAGCTCACTACATTTTAAGACTCTGGGAGAGAAACTGCCCTAATTTAATCCACCTCCTTTTCCCTCCTGACTCCTCTGTGTTTATCAGCCTGCTGTCTGCACAGTGCCAGAGGGAAAAAAATTGACGCTGTACCACTGCTGACTGAAATCAAAACTATCTGTGTGTGTGCGTGTGTGAGGGATAATTGCGTTTGCCACAAAAGGTCCAGTGTTGGTATGAGCTCATAACTCATGCTTTGGGAGTAAATAAAGACCAAGTGCTAAAGAAAAAAGACTTGCTCCTGCTTAAAGTCTTCTGCCTCCTTTATGTACTTATTGGATGGATGACAAATGCACATAAATGTTACGGCTGACATATCTACTTTGTCCCCCTCTGTAATCTGTGCCTATTGTTCTAAGTTATGTTTTTATATACATGACAAGTTTGTTGAGCATGTCGGCATGTGACTGCAGTGCTTTTACCCTGATGACTCAGACAACTGGAAGCAGTTTGCTGTTTGGATTATCTATGGACTTTTCGGGCTCATAAAGTCCATTAAAAATGACAAAGTGATCCCACAGTAACAACTCAAATATACAGGAATGCAAAAATTTTCCCGTTTTGACCAAATAAACTGAGCGACAAAATGAAACAAGCTGTTTCATGCTTATGTCTACATTACAATTTGGGCTTATATATTTCTTGTCTATCATCAGTGATAATGACTAGTGTTCCATTTTAGATCACACACACATATAAACCACCTCCACATACCAGCATTATGGCATTCAGATGATGATTAGATTGAAAAACTGGGAATGATTGTGTCCACTTACCTAAGGCTTTAACCATTTACTTCTAAATTCTGAGGTATCTCGATCTTCACCACAGGAAATTTGCAAAATGTTTTGTCTTAAATGCTTAATTTCTCAGCCAACTGCTGTCTAATAGCTCATTCTGTTCCTTTTCAAAGCTCACCTCTTTGTCTCCTTCAGAAACCATGGTTACAAAGTTGTCAGGGAAGACACCCTCTCTGCCTCCGATCTCGCCTCGCCACCAACCTGGCTCTCCTGTGTCCTGTTAAGAGAACCAACAAGGAGAAAAGGATGCCTGATGTTTCTTTTTTTGTTCACACAGATTTGGAAGAACCAAATTTAAAGCAACAAAGCATCTTTCAATTTGCAAAGTCACGCTGCACAAAAAAAAAAACAAAAAAAAACTGCTCACTTTACAAGCATTTCTCTGCAAACTCCACTAGATGGTGGCATCGCTCCAAAATACAATCTGAGTGAAGCTCGAAAAACCCCATGATTATGTGTCACCGCTCACTATTAAATAACAAACCCTTGAGTCAGGTTTGTCAGATCTTGGCAACATGTCAGAGGCAGCTGAGCTGAGCTAGCACAGCCTAGGTGTCTTCATCTGCTGCTTGGCTGCCTGTAATGGTTTACTTCTAAATATCCCTAAATGGGGGACTCTGGGCAAGTTTTCTGTATTGAATCAGTAAACTGAGATGAAGAATGATGCTTAACCACTGACATGAGTATTTTTAGAAGGCACACACTTATGTCATATATAAAGGTTTGGAGAGAAAAACTGTGCAACCTGGAAATCCCATCTATTGTTTGTAAATGCCTCCAGAATTATGAAAGAAAGAAACAAAGGCATACAGTGTCGTCTTCGAAGGGCTCATGCAACTGTGAGAAAAACCAAATGTTTCATCTTTCTCCTGCAGTCTGCACAAACATCCGTCACAGTCACAGAGCAGCTCTATAAATCTGACACATGCTGCTGCAAACACAGGTTTATTTGCAATTTTTCAGCATAGACTCAAACTTTTAGCTATTAACTTGCTCTAAAAAAAAAAAAAGAGCTGTTGAAGGTGAACCAAAAGATAAGCTGTGATCTCAAATATAGGAAGGATTCTCTAATCTCCAACTCAGCTGGAAACAATGGCATCCCGTTACAAAAAGTCATATCTAAAGAGATACTGACATCATTTTACGCTCCTTGAGGCATGCATTAAGTGCAGTTTCCTCTCTGACCATACTGATCAATCACAACATTAAGGCCAACAACAGATGAAGGAAAGAACGCTGATCACTTTGTGAACAATGATTTGCAGACAAAATTCAATTTCATTTCTGAAGGCACTTCACAAAGCATAAAAATAAACAAAGCATCAGAAAGTGCCAATAAAACATTTAAAAAACAAAACAAAACATCAGCAAAAACAGTGCAATACCTTAGTATTGCATCAGAAAGGTAATAAACATGTGACTGACTGAGCTGCTCTGACTGTAAGGACGAGCCTGCTCCACAGCGTTGGAGCTCAAAACATGTAAAAGCTTAGCCGAGCTCTGTATTAAGCCTAGACTGTGGGACTTCTAACAGTAACTTAACCTCAGATGTCAGGGGTCGAGGTACAGAAGAAGCTTTCATAAGTTCACAGACGTACAATGGAGCCATACCATGTAGTGATTCAAAATTAGTTTAACAGAATCTTCAACTAAATTCTGTAACGAACAGGGAGCAAATGCAATTCAGACAAGACTGGGGTTGTGTGTTTCCTGCTCCGAGTGTTTGTGACCAATCTCGTTTCTGCGTTTTAAATCAACTGTAACACGATGATTGCTGCGTTGCTGCGACAGATCAAGTGTGAGTTGCAATAGTCCAGGTGGGAGAAAATGAAAGTGTGAAAAAGCTGCGTAACACTATTTTTGGAGAGTGTAGGTTTGATGTTAGCAAAGTTTCTACTTTATACATAGCAGAGTCTTAATGAGTTGAAAAATCTATCAAATGTAGTTTGCATTTGATAACTGAGGTGCAAAGGTGAATACAAAGCAGCATAGACAGCTGCTGTTGGTAGCAATAAATAGTTGATTTATTTTTCCATATAAACGTTGCTGTTGGACATTGTGAGGACTTCTGCTAGTACTTACAAGGCCTCAGTACCAAAAATGGTAAAAGACACCAAATTTCAGTGATGACAGATACTGTTCTGGCCTGAAGGTAGACTCAAAATGCAAAGCTATCAGCAGGACAAAGGGCCTATGAAGGTAAATGTCACGTTTGGATTCCATTTCTCAGCTTAAAATAAAATCAATCCTTCACGAAAAAGGTGTCAAGTCTTTGCTGGTGTCTTTAATGTTTTCGAACCATTTCCAAAACAACAGAAATCTATTTCATCATTTTGGCTTCCCTCACTAACCTTAGAAGGATAGATTTGTTGCATATGTATTTGGTTGACAACATAAAATGTATATTGAGTGTTATTGATATATAATTAGGACAGATAACTGTAACTCCATGGTTATGAACTTGCCTAAAATGTATTCAGAACTGAGTTTGCTGGATAGGTAACTTGAAATTTTCCAGCGTTTGCGGATCACTGCAGATTTCTTGATAATATGCTCATCACTCAGCAGTTTCATGTAAATCTGAAGCACAGCCACTATCCAACGTAACCTCAGGCAGTCAGAGTCAGGTGAGGAGTGTCCAGGTTTATGTTGGCTGGGGTGTTTGGTGAACTTATAACATCATTTCTGCAGCTATGCAGGATGACAGAAAATAACCAATCCAGCAGGGTGTTTAGTTACTATAAATCAGTGCTGTCATGTGTTTCTCTGGTTCACATCAGGAAGTCACTCTGTTTCACAGACTCTCAAAAAAGCCCAGTGTTTCTTTTTTTTGTCATTTTATTTCACAGTTTTACTGTAAAAAGCACCCAGAAGCTTACCTTGCTCAGTACATGGATGATTTCGCCTTCTTTCAGGCTCAGCTCGTCCTCGTGCGTGGAATCGAAGGCAAACGTGACCTTACAGTACTCTTTTGCTGAGGAAACCAAAATATTGGAATCCATTAAATGGGGGGGGGGGGGGCAGATTACAGGGTTTTACATCTAAAAAGCGCATTGAGAAGTCACCAGATTGCTACTTAGCTTGGTATATTTAATGCTAGCACAAATAGTCAAAAATCTAAGTTGATCTTAAAGCTCATGTCCGGAGTTTCCGTTTGTTTTCAATTTATGTATCATTGTTTAACAAAGCTTAAATGTGTTAGTCTAGTTCGATACTATGATATAATGTTAGTATGACGCGATATGAAAATTTATTCCTGAGCTCCGCCTTCCTCTCATAGACCCCCATGTTATTCCAAAAAGCGCCGGTTGCTGCCAACCAATCAAGTTCGAGCTTCAGCTTTGTCATGCTGTCAATCAACGGTTACGCGCACAGCAAGCAAGCCCATGCAGAGGTGGGCGAGCTACGCACTACGCAACCGCGAGCACATTTGTTTTGCTTGTGGAGGAGAGAGCATCAGGGATCAGCAACTTCCAGAAAAGTTACCAATCCCACGGCTTGTCAGGCCAAGAGACTGCAGGACTGTGGCCTCGGGGTGCTCGCGTCGCTCCCCGACCACGGCCTCCATAGCCCGCCTGACGGCTTCGTTTAGATGCCCGACCTCTGGAGGAAGATGTTGGGGCGTCTGGGACATACTCTTCGTCAGAGGAGTCATGCAATTCTGAACTCTAGATAGAAATAAATAAACAATGTAACACATATACACGCGTAAATGCACTAAGTCTGATAAACAACGTCATCGAGAGGGATACACGAGTGTAATCACATATTGAAACTTTACTCGTTCGTCCTAGCAGATTCATGTTATTTTGGTATTAGGACAAGTTAGACTCAATACAGCATTCTAACGTAATTCCTTTATTATTTACTAAATGTACTAAATGTAGAGGAGTGGAAAACAGCAA
The DNA here is from genome assembly GCF_021347895.1 of Acanthochromis polyacanthus. NCBI lineage: Eukaryota > Metazoa > Chordata > Actinopteri > Pomacentridae > Acanthochromis > Acanthochromis polyacanthus. The sequence continues at coordinate 26,473,987 of NC_067128.1, read as the reverse complement.
AACAGGCGAGATGCTGCAGCACTCCTGTCAGGTACTGCGCGCGTGCACAAATAAAGGGGTGAAATCAGAGGGAGGGTGGGACCAACAGGGTTTTGGGAGACGCTGTGATTCAAACTCCGGACACGAGCTTTAAACTTAAATGAAGTTAATATACTTTTCAGAAACCAACCACATGAAGTGAGTAGCCAGCAAAGGCAAGAAACAGCTTTGAAAAAGCATTTCCTGTAGCTGCACATCCAACCTGCACAACCCTCAGGAGAAGTTCTTGTTCTTTGTTCTTTATAGACCGACTTTGGCTCAGCCAGCTGCTTTTGTTGTCTGGTGTGAATGGTGACCAAGGTCACTGCACAGCATCACTATTGTCTTTTTCTTGGTTTGTGCTCTGACTTAATGGCTTAAAAAGCAGAATTCTCTTTGAAGGCATTATGTAGATTCACTTGGATGTTTTGGGTGTTTGTCCTGCTGCAACATCCACCTTCTACTGAGTTTCAGCTGGACGGCCACCCTGCAAGACACCTTGATAAACTAATTTTCCCTCAATGATGGAAAGGTGGACACCTGGACAGGCCCAGAGGCAGCAAAGCAGCTATAAATCATGATGCTGTCGCCACCATACTTCACCTTTTGAATTATGCTTTTATATTTTGAGAGCAATGTATTTCGAATGTTGTCCAGGTCACCACCATGTCTGCTCAGTGATTCCCTTTATGCCTTTAGCTGTTACTTTGGGACTGAATAATTAATGTAACTGTTTCTACATTTATTCAAATAAAAAGTTCTTGATCACAAGTTTTCTTAAATCTCTTTTGTGCAAAGTTGTGCAACAAGTGTTAGTGTCTTTAACAAGTGAAAGTAACTCACACTTGCAATCCAATTTAATCGATGAGACACCAGTTTTGTTCGATCTAATCTCTATTTTAGATGATGTAAAATGTACACTCGAGGTTCACATACCTTTTCCAGTTTCCTGTTTAAATGATGTATTCAGTAAGAATAAGAACAATACGATTTGCCTGTATTTAAAACACACTGGATCCATAAATGCATTTTTTATGTAACTGAAGATTTTGAAATATTTAATCATATAAATAAATACAGATAACTCTAATGGCTCACTTTTTAAAAGTTTGTGGTTGTGGCACAGTGTTTTGAGCATTATCTGTTTTTTCATATTAAAGTACACAACAGAGCTCCAATACAAATGACACAAGCAAAGTTAACAACTTAGGTCAGACAGTCCAAACTCAAAAAAATAACATTGCCGTTACTCTCACCTAGATAAATAATTTGATATTATAAAATGCTTTGCACCAGAAAATTATAAAACACATTTGTAGTATTTTACCTTTGACTTTGCTGTCTCCATCTGCTCTCTGTGAGTCTGTCATGTTGGGATGTGCAGGCTTTGCAGCAGATGGTAATGATGGGATTGGCTAAAATGAAGCAAACCATACAGATGGGAATGATTTATTGGTCATGAGTGGATAATGTGGCTCTGTGTGTAGGACTCCCATCTATGAGACAGTCTGAACCGAAAAGAGTGGAATAATTTGGTTTCTTATGGAAGTTGGATGTTGTTAATTATGAGGTTAGCAGTTCAGGATTGAAGGATATGAAAGGAAGAAAGAATTGCGTACACAGAAGGCTCATACCTTTTCTGCCCTGTTGCAGGTGCCAGACAGGTATAAAACTTTTCAGATAGGCAGAAAATAATCAAAAGGCCCCAAGAAGTCAAAGGAAGAGAGTAGTGAGTGGATTATGTGTGCTGGTCAAGGCCAAATGAGGATATCTGTAGCTGTGAAGAGGAGAGTGTAAGAACATGCTACATGTGGTGGTACGTGAGGAGTGAAGGAGCACGAAGAAAGCTGAGTTAGTGGTGAAAGAGTGTGAGAGCTGTTGTGAAGAAGAAAGAGAAGGAAAAGAGGGGAGAGTTTCAGAACGAACTTAACCGCTACGCTAATTAAGCAGTGAAGCTATGTTATTAAATGCCTTATATTAGTGTTATCATATTCTGCATATTCTGTGATAAATGTCACTTCCAAAGCAAGGCTCCTGAGGTTTTCCATTTTAAACTTTATATTTACTGTTTCTACACTTTCTAAAATGATACTTAACAGAACTGAGGTGTGATCTAAATCAGTATGTCAGATGAAGGTATTTCTTGCTTGAATTAAGTGTTTCCCACATGTGCTGATGATGGCAAAAAAAAAGTGTATTCACAACAAACAGAAACTTCATATATATCAGGGCAGGTTCCTTTAGTGTTAACAGTAAACAAAGATAAATAGACCTCACAAACCCCATTTGGTAAACCACTCAACATTGGCTGAATGACGGAACTTATCAAGCACATTGAAATAAAGAATGTGGATAATATACTACATCATAAAGATTTAAATATACAGTGTAAATGAAAGAAATGTAGGTGTGTCGCTGTTTGTGCTGTGACAATGAATAGACAGCCACTATAAATGAAATGTATGATGCGTCTATAAATTTACTGAAGTTCTGTTTACTTGTACTACTTACTAATTTTCCCAGAACTGCAAAACCCTACAGCTGTAGATGATGTGTTTAGAGGTCAAATTTCTTTCAACCAACAGTTTAACCCTTTAAGCTTCAGTCAATTCCAGCCGTTTTCAGTACAAAAAAATCGCTAATATTCTATTTTTAAATAAAAAAAAATTACGAAAAATACGGGGAATATTGGACGCGCATCGGGAGGTGCATTTCCTTGAAAACGACCGATTCGGGGATTTTATACCGACTTCAGGACATGTTTTGGACAAAATAGTTTACTGGCTTGTGTCATCTGGACGTAAAAGGTTGGATTATGGCCGTTTTTTGTGGAATCTTTTTTTGTGTGTGTAATAATAAACCCGGAAATGTGAGTCGCGCTGTGTGCGTTGAAGCCGTGTATAGAGAACGGATGGATGAATATTTGTTTTTGTCGGACAAATGTGTTTTTCTCACCCGCTGTGGTAATCGCATCTGAAAGTGGTTTATACCGGCGGATTCATGAGAATCTAAGCTTTCCATCGGTGTATAGTGTTTGTATAATCGCGTTTGCACCCGTCGGACATTCTTGAAATTCCTATGCAAATTAGTAGGTGTACCGCCGGCGGTACACTGAAGTTTAAAGGGTTAAAGCCCACAAATATTCCATTTCCGATCATATTCCTTTAAAAAGGCATCAAAACGTCACAATTGAGAGGCTAAAATGAACACATATTTGGTATCTGTTCCTGAACAATATACTTGGCTATGTAAAGAATTTTCTGCCAGAGTAATAATCCCCCTAGAAGTTGCAGCTTTATGTCTCATTTTCAAAGTCAAAGGGGTTTTACTGGTGTGACAGTTTCTAGGAACAGTGTCTGTCTGTATCTTTTTCTGTCTGACTCAGTGGTTTCCCCTGCTGTAGTCCTTTTCAGTGCGTGCGTGCATACATCCAGTGTTGCAGATTTTACATCAGCTGTTCTCAGACATTACATTTCAGACCGTTTCTTCTGCTGCAGTGTTCAGTCTGAGGTAATAAATCAGGTGGAGTAGTTAAAGCATGAATTTCCATTGCCTCCTCCCATGTTTTGCACTTAAAAAAACACTGCACGAGCAAAAACGCAGAGCTTTCTGCAGTGCTCCTTGTGTGTCAAAAATTAATGAGGGCATATGCAACTTCAATGGTGAATTAATTAATGCTGTCAGCTCTTCAACTAGATCACAATTAGGGCTGAAACGATTCCTCGTGTTACACACGTGGACAAAATTGTTGGTACCCCTCAGTTAAAGAAGGAAAAACCCACAATTCTCACTGAAATCACTTGAAACTCACAAAAGTAACAATAAATAAAAATTTATTGAAAATTAAATAATCAAAATCAGCCATCACTTTTGAATTGTTGATTAACATAATTATTTAAAAAAACAAACTAATGAAATAGGGCTGGACAAAAATGATGGTACCCATAACTTAATATTTTGTTGCACAACCTTTTGAGGCAATCACTGCAATTAAACGGTTTCTGTATTTGTCAATGAGCGTTCTGCAGCTGTCAACAGGTATTTTGGCCCACTCCTCATGAGCAAACAGCTCCAGTTGTCTCAGGTTTGATGGGTGTCTTCTCCAAATGGCATGTTTCAGCTCCTTCCACATATGTTCAATGGGATTCAGATCTGGGCTCATAGAAGGCCACTGTAGAATAGTCCAACGCTTTTCTCTCAGCCATTCTTGGGTGTTTTTGGCTGTGTGTTTTGGATCGTTGTCCTGTTGGAAGACCCATGACCTGCGACTGAGACCAAGCTTTCTGACACTAGGCAGCACATTTCTCTCCAGAATGCCTTGATAGTCTTCAGATTTCATCGTACCTTGCACACTTTCAAGACACCCTGTGCCAGATGCAGCAAAGCAGCCCCAAAACATTACTGAGCCTCCTCCATGTTTCACCGTAGGGACAGTGTTCTTTACTTCGTATGCTTGGTTTTTGAGTCTATGAACATAGAGTTGATGTGCCTTACCAAAAAGCTCCAGTTTGGTCTCATCTGTCCAAAGGACATTCTCCCAGAAGCTTTGTGGCTTGTCAACATGCATTTTTGCAAATTCCAGTCTCGCTTTTTTATGAGTTTTTTTCAGCAGTGGTGTCCTCCTTGGTCGTCTCCCATGAAGTCCACTTTGGCTCAAACAACGACGAATGGTGCGATCTGACACTGATGTACCTTGGCCTTGGAGTTCACCTTTAATTTCTTTGGAGGTTGCTCTGGGCTCTTTGGATACAATTCCAACGATCCGTCTCTTCAATTTGTCATCAATTTTCCTCTTGCGGCCACGTCCAGGGAGGTTGGCTACTGTCCCGTGGGTCTTGAACTTCTGAATAATATGAGCCACTGTTGTCACAGGAACTTCAAGCTGTTTAGAGATGGTCTTATAGCCTTTACCTTTAAGATGTTTGTCTATCATTTTTTTTCGGATGTCCTGGGACAATTCTCTCCTTCGCTTTCTGTTGTCCATGTTCAGTGTGGTACACACCTTTTCACCAAACAGCAGGGTGACTACTTGTCTCCCTTTAAATAGGCAGACTGACTGATTATGAGTTTGGAAACACCTGTGATGTCAATTAAATGACACACCTGAGTTAATCATGTCACTTTGGTCAAATAGTTTTCAATCTTTTATAGAGGTACCATCATTTTTGTCCAGGCCTGTTTCATTAGTTTGTTTTTTTAAATAATTATGTTAATCAACAATTCAAAAGTAATGGTTGTTTTTGATTATTTAATTTTCAATACATTTTTATTTATTGTTACTTTTGTGAGTTTCAAGTGATTTCAGTGAGAATTGTGGGTTTTTCCTTCTTTAACTGAGGGGTACCAACAATTTTGTCCACGTGTGTATTTGAGTAATTCAATTACTAAAATTCCTCAAGGCAAAATTCTCTGAATCGAGGCTTTATTTAACCCACTACATACAAAACTCCAGGTCAATAACTGGCGTAACGCGGTCTGACTCCGGATCCAGACTTCATCCTCTACAGACCTGAATTAATCAATAAAATATAGGGGGATTTTTAATTTGACGAGACACTTCTATTTATATTAACTGGCGGGGCTATTCTAGTGTTTATGGCATTTAGCAGATCTGAGGTACAAAGGCAGTTCACCATCGTCAGGCTTTCTTCGTGTGAGTCAAGAAAAACTAAAAGGTCAGTCAAGGATAATAGGTATGAAGGTGTTCATCAACTGTCTTTCACTCAGATTTTCTGCTTCAAACTCGTCCACACATCAAAGTGTTTAACACGTCAAATGAATCGATCGCGAACAGGTTGTTTTAATGGAAAAACAAAGAGGAAAATCAAAAGGTATGACATTAGAAAGCTGCTACTGGAAATTATGTGAGACAGGAATGGTAGAAAAATTGTTAAACGTGCATAATGTGTTTGTTTAATCAATCAATGCAGCTGATTATTTCTAACAGCTGCACAATAAAACTATCACACTTCATATATTCAAACATGATATTGGATTGAAGTGCATGTTGGCCTGACTCTGTCTCATAAAGAAGGAAATCCCTTTCATTTGTGGCCAAATCAAAGTGAAACAGATGTTACTGATTGAATATACTCTGCAATAAATACTAATAAACTGATCAGTTTTCTTATTTGTGTTTTATCAGCTGCAGTACCAGCAGTTTAAATGAACCAAACAAAAACATATTTATTAGTTTTCTGCATTATATTATAAGTAAATACATGTGGGGTTCTCATGGCTTTGAGTTTTAGTTTAATACCCCTGTACTATACTACATGTACAATACACCGCAGATGTCGGCCCATGTTCCGCCAGGACAGCTATTTCTGTTGCACAGTGGGCTCACTTCTGCTTTTGATGCTATAATGCGCATGTCAAGTGCAGAATTTGATTGGTCGATTAATCACCTGAATAATCACTAATAAATAAATAATATTTAATAGAATACTAAATAATTATTCAAATTATTGATACCTGCAGCCCAAATCACAATATTACTGACGAACTGTCAAACAAATAACCATCAAAACTGAGGCCATAATCACCCTTAGATCAGGTGTATGTGCAATTTTCACATTTCCGAAACTACACTTCTTGGAAAAGTAAATAAAGGACTAGTTTATCAAAAACAACCTCCAAATCAAATCCAGATATTTATCAAGGTTTTGCAGTGTTGTGTATATGCGTGAATCACAGAGCTTAACTTCTCTGCTTGTTTCACCACCTGCTAACATTTTGTAGCATTATGTGTAACACATTTATAGAACACATTTGCTTTGTTGTTAGCATCACACTTACTTTCTCCTTCTTCTCCTCTGTTTCGGAGCTGGGCAGTCGGACCCTTAGTTTGACCGACCCTTCTCTGAAAATATCTCCAAAGCCGACACCTCGGATCTTCTTGGGCTGAGTGATAACACCGTTCCCTGAGGCAGACTGAGGCGATGTGGGGGTGGCCGTGCTTTCCATTCCACTTCCATCTGGTGAGGAGATACAACAGAGCGAGACAGAAGGTGAAGCAATTCGCGAGTATTACACTTCGCTGCGTTACAGCAAATACTGCTCTACTTCAAACAGAATGTGTCTTGAACGATCTACATTTTACTTCATTTTCAGCCTCGAGAAAGTACTGCAAATGTGTCTGTGTACACGCAAGATTATCTCAAGTAAATAAATGGAAAGCTCCATTCATGAAGAGTCGATAACAGGACAATGGAGAATTTATTTACTTTTACATGACATTTGATCATTTTATATTGTCATTTACTATTTGACATCCATCTTTGGGTTATTTTTAATAGCCGCTGTACCTCCTAGTCATAAGGCAAAAATGCAGACAGTTGGCAGAGGGATCCAGCTCTTAATTGAATGACTTCTTGTTTCAGCCAGGTTGCAGCTATGCTAGAACAGCTCCATTACCACACTTAAATCTACTGACACTGAAGTATGGGCTGTAAAGCAAAAACCACAAAGACAACTAAACTGGAATGCTCTAAATATGTGCCAGAATAAAGTGTTAGCACTTGCTGTAACACGTTGAACAGAGCCAATTATAAAACTACCGAGTTTTGCAGCATTCTTCTGTGCAATGGTCTGCAATTAAATGAACAATTGAAAACTATTTGTTGGTCCTTTTGTTTTGCCCCTGGCATGACAAACACTATAGGATTATTGGGCAAAAACCTTGCTTTCAGTGGTGTGAAATTGAGTGTTAAAATAGGTTTCCATCAGCAAACATTACAGGCAGATCTGTTGTATCTGCAGTTACAAGCAGCGCTCCATTTTGGTGGCGTTGGAAGATGTGTGGTATGTTTGCATCCAGTCTTTACCGGTCTCATCTGCTGTGGCGTCGTTGGATTCTCCGTCCTCTCCCACGGGATCCAGCTCTTTGACGAAGTTGGAAGGAAAAAGGCCCGATTTACCATTCAATTGGCCACTCCACCAGCCCTCTTCAACCTGCAAGAAGAACAAATTAAATTCTGCATTTTTACGATCTGACCATTAAATGATGTGAAGATCCTACTGGAATGCAAGGAATCATTATACTTTATTTTACGGCCGGAACAAACATATTTTTTAAGGTTGAAACTCAAACTCTTGGGAAAATTTGCACATACATCAGGACTGGCAAAAATTTTGATATTTTAGGGCAATTCCACATGTGTGCGGCAAAATGGCTCCATAGCGCCCCCTACACTTTCTTACAGGCAGCACATTTCACCTACAGCTACCAAATTTGGTACGCATATGCAGCACATCAAGCTGAATGAAAAAGTCAGTGGTGGACATGTTCTAAACCCAACAGGAAGTCTGCCATTTTGTGCTGACTGTCAGATTTTGATAATTTTTAAGAGCGATCTCCTCCTAGGAGGTAACTGCAATTCATCTCAAATGTTTCCAGTACATTTAACAGGCCTTCGTAATGAAAAGCTATTCAAATAGCCACACCCTCAGATTTTCTTATCAAAAGTCTGGGGGTGTCGCAGCCTCTGGATTTTTGATCCTTCGCCATGAAACGTCAGGTGCTGTGTAAATGCCCTGAATATGCTCCAATCTGCCTGAAATTTTAAATGTATGATCAGTGTCTTGCCCTGATCACATCCATATGATAAAATACATTCACAGTCATAGCGCCACGTTCCTGCCAAAAGGAAATGTCATTTTTACACTTTGATATACTGTTGCTAGCCTGTTGCCCAAACTCATCTCAGATGTGGTGATGATGATTCACGAAGAAAATGTTAACGAGTCATCAAAATGTGTGTCTATGACGATGAATTTCAATGTTTTACCATGACCACTGATGTGTTTATTTCTCATGATTATCCAATCTGCCCCAAAACTTCACATGCTGGACGCAAGGCCCAGTCTGAAGACATCTACACTCAAAAATGTAGTCATAGTCATAGCGTCACCTATTGGCAATAGGAAGTCTAGGCTTTACATTTGTATGTACCATGGCCCTAGCCTAGCCGCGCTAGACCCATGTTCTGAAGGCACAAGGGTCTAGGGCCGCTCGACAGGGAGGGAGGGGGCTAAAAGGTTGTCTTTCAAATCACTCTGCAGCAATTGGGTAGGTATACAACCAATCAGCGCAACGAATAGGCTGACGTAGTTCCTAGAGCGCCGGCGGATTGTGGCTAAGTCCCATTAGCTTCCCAACCAGCGGAGCCAACTGGTATATTAAGGATTTGCCATATCCCGTCGGCATAAGTTCAAATACGTCTTTCTTCTCAATGAAACACTTCAGTGCCGTCCTTTGTTTATCTTTCAAGTTGAATTTTAGCTTCAAATCTTTAAGGGCTGTGGCCAAAGCCAAGTCGAAAGATAACTGTTCATTGTGCGCCGGTTGTTTCTGTCAGAATCGTCATGCCTCTGTCGTCACTTAGTTATGCCCGCCTTCTGACTCTGCACTTCATGGTGATTCGTCCGGCCAGTTTTAGAAGAATCCAGCCTCAAGTCTTATGGAGGGTAACTAGACCCACCCTGGCAGAGAATTAAATTCGCTGCCGTGGGTTGTCTAGCGCGGCTAGGCTACCATGGCCGCAAACTTTGTCAGATCATTCTGGAAAATGGTCAGCTTAGTCTTCACACCGTGACAATGCTACAGTATGAAGATACTGACATTTCATTGAACACTGCTGCCATGGCAGCGCATCCTTGCTGTGACAAACAAAGTAGTTTTTGACAAGTTAAGAATGCTCAAAACCACACCAACATTGCCACACACATCACAGTCGTATGCATCTCGGTAATGCATGCGCCATAGCACCCACTGCAGCATTTTAAAAACTAGCTTCCGCAGCATGGTTCACCTATGTCCATGAAATTGGGAAGGCATATGTAGGACATCAGGATGCACAAAAGAGTCTCCTGGATCCATATCCAATACCCAATAGGAAGTCTACCATTTTGAAATAATTGGACAATTTTTGGTGATTTTTGTCATTTTCAAGAGCTAAAAACTCAAACAGAGAACTCCTACAGATCTCAGATTTGGCCGGTATATACAACAGGACGTAGTGATGAAAAGTTACCAAAAAGCCTGAGGGTGTGGCCATGCTGTCCCCTGGAAACTTGATACTTCTCGACAAATCAGTAAATACGTTTTGACATGGGTTTTTTTTTTACATTTTTTGGGGGGGAGGGGGGAATTCTGTTCATTTTCAGTGGTTAACTACTCATAGGGGATATTTCCAATAGACCAAAAAGATCGCATTTGGACAGTATATAAAACAGGCCTCAATGATGACAAATTATCAAAATCCTCTGCATCAGACAAAGGGCGTGAGCAAGGCAGCCTCCAGAATTTTGATGTTTCGCCATGAAACATCAGCTGTGGTCTAACTATTGTCTGCATGCTGCAATCTAACTCAAATTTTACATGTTTGATCACAGTCCTGTCGTGATCACATCCATATGCCAATCTCCACTCACAGTGATGGCGCCACCTGCTGGAGAGGAAATTACATGTTTTACATTTTGATGTACTATATACTATTCTGCCTCTTTATAGTGGCTTTCAACCTTGACACACTGGTTCTTGGTATGCTTTATCCTCTCTCTATTGGTATGCTTTAGCCTATTAAACTGACTTCCAGTATGTTTCATTGTCTTCAATAGATTTTGTCCTCCACTTTAAACACCAATTTGAGCCCTAAGATTTTTCTTACACTTGTCTGCACCATTTTGCCTTGTTATGAAGCACACTTTAACTCTGAAAATTGCTCTATGTTCGCACGTATCATTTCTACAAACTTTGTGATATAGTCACTGAAATTGGTCAGCTACATCTCGACACCTTCACTTTTGTGTCACACTCTGACATATGCCACAATTCATAGTGCACCACATCACAACGTGCATCAGTGTGCAAGGATCCGTTCAACACTGCTTGCAGCTTTAATTTCTCCATGTAACTATCATACTGTAAGAGCTAGTGGTTTGGTCAGGGAAAAAAAAACCCATAGGGGTTCCTCCTCCTAAACTTAAACACAAAAGCGTAATGAACGATGCATCCGGCACATCATATGTCAGATTTATATCTCCAAATCAAAACACAGATTTATATATTAAGAGATCAGTCTTTAGTGGTCATTTTTGCAAATAATTAAGACAAAACTGTGCAACCAACCATTTTAAAACTTATTTGTACTACTTACTAGTTACATTATTGTGCAAAACTTAAGGTGTCGCTCTTCTTCCTCAAAAAGGTCTGAAAATCATACACTGTCTAGAATGCACAGCAAAGACACCCAAGGTCTTTTACACTGCTCAAATATCTTACTTGTTCTGACTTGACTGCACCACAAATAACCAGCTACCCCTCAGTGTATCTTCAGTGCTTTAAACGAGAACACACATGTAACATTACATCTGTAAAACTGTGTGCTGTTTATTTTAAATAGTAAAACGCCAGGAATTAGAAACTACAATGAGCAGAGAACATGGGAAATGACATTCCTATTTGCTTTTCTGAACCTTCACCATTCCAAAAGAGAATAGTTAAACTGAAAAGTACACTTTATGAGGCCTGGGGTGCTATCTGGGACATTTATGACCATTAAATCAAGAGTTCAAAATACCTCCTCGATTATCTCTATGCTCTCTCCGACTTTCAGCTCCAGTTCATCTTCATTCTGCGGCTGATAGTCAAACAGCACCTTGCACTGTCTCTTCTTAGGCTCTGTGGAGAAAAAAAGCCAGTTAGTCGTCTAACCTGACGCTCAGCTGTTCAAGTGTGTGTCAGTCTGTGTTTTTGTTTTGAAATGTGGTTTGTGTATATGTCCGTCACTGCATCCTTCAAAATGTCAAAGTTAGAATTGTGAGAACTGAGAGGGGTGAGAAAGCAAATGAAATGTAAATCTAACAGGTTGAAGAGCAATCAAGAGCTCTACCCCACAAACAACTCCGGGATTCTTCTGCAAGGTGATTCTGTGGCAGAAAACAGACACATCCTACTGAACAAGCAAAGCTATGAAAATTCAGAAATAAGAAAAAGAAGTAATCCTTTATTTGATGGTGTAAAGAAACGACACTTTTATAAAATTGCACAACATTTACACCACAAGATGCTGCAACAGTCTGAGCTCACTTCATAAAACATGCAATTTCCTACAATGGAGAAACCCTGAGCAACTTTGGCCCCATTGGGATCACATGAACAGGATTTGGAGAAATATAAGCTACACTCATCCTGGACACCAAGCAAAGAAGAATATTTGAGCAAAAGGTTTCTCCATCTGAGCACACACACAAAACTGCAGCATCTTACTCTTTGAAGCTGCTGGTGGCTGAGGCTGGAAGCCACCAGTGGGGATGCCAATAGTGCTCATCCTCTGAACCAGGTTGGCCACATTTCCTGCACTCTTCTCCCTCCTCTGGGGCTGAGAGGTCTCTTCTTTTGGCTCATTTTTTGTTTCCTTGACCTCTTTGGATTCCTTTTTCACTTCCTAAAGAAAGTATAGACAAGACAGAGGAGGATAAGTAGGAAGCATTTTTTCCCACTCCATCTTTAAGCAACATACTTCTACATCACATTATTAAAATATCTTCAAACTACAATCATCCTACATTTGTTGATTCTCTTCTTAATTCCAACTGCATTGTTTATTTATAAAGAAAAACATTCTTTTCAAGGGCAGACAATTTATTTGTTTGACAAAGAAAAAAAATACCTCTTTAAAATCATTTTAAAAATAGAAAGAAAGACAGTGGAGTTGAAATAAGTTCCATTTCACAAATGGTGCATTTTTTGTAGCCTATTTTCCTGCAGACAAATGAAAATGTAAACATACTGCTGATTTCACCGGCTAAGCTTTTGTTTCTGTTCAAAACCAGCAGGAAGTTGGCAGCTGAGATAGTAATATGCTTTCAAAAAAAGGATTATCAAGACATTGTTGGGATAGAGAGGGAATGAGGGGGAAAAAAAGGTGTGTCACTTCCAGCATAAAGAAACAAAAACGTGTGTAACACTGAGCATTCTGGTCAGCTTAAGAGACACAAAATAAACCACAGATAAGGCAACCTGTGTCTGCACTCAATGCAGCATTGTACTACTTCCAGCCCACTCATGCTAAATGTAGCTATTGCTAATTATCCAATCACATCACACAGTCAGGCTGTAAAACAGACACCACATTCTCCCAGCTCAGAGAAATTCCCTGACAACAGCACAAAGTCCACATTACACCTTCACCAGATATCAACAGGAGGATGGGCTGTAACAATCAAACAAATTGGTTCTTCAGCGGTTCATTGTCATTTGCTATTTCTGCAGATAGTTTGGTTCATAATGTGGCAGCAAATAGAGAATTGTCAATTATTTTACTGTTGTCAACTTTTTTTTTTCTTTTTTTTTGTCCATAGATGCAAAAAAGGGCTTTTTAAAATGTGTGTCCTCTCTAGTGAGGGCGGGGCAGTGATGGCGCAATGGTTAAGTCTCTGGACTACTCATCAGAAGGTCAGTGGTTCAAACCTCAACGCGGCCACTGTCTGGCCCTTAAGCAAGGCCCTTAACCCTTCCTGCTCCAGGGGCGCTATACCGTGGCTGACCCTAATGGGCTCCCCCCAGATGGGGGGGATATGCAAAAATCAGAATTTCCCCGTGTGTGATTAATAAGGGATAATAAAATAGAAAGATTGCCAGCCCACCTGATTATTGTGGCTGATATTGGGCATTTTGACAATTATCTGCATTCATAGATTTATCGACTGATTATTGATTAATTAAATGTACTATTCAGTTCTAATGCAGCCTCCTCTCTTTGTCTCTAGTCACTCTGTGGTCTCAAAAATGACTCAAGCAGAAACTGCAAACCAGGAAATTAGCTACTCTCACAATGGCTAAGGCTATGAGTGGCTAGCAGCTAAGTTAGCAGGCAGCAACAAATTATGCTGAAACGGAGTCTAAAAAAAGAATTAATAATGATTTAATATATGGACCTGAGTGGGCAATAAAACTGACAACATTAAAGGATTAAAAAACAGAGAAGAACAAGGGACAGAATGGCAGCAGACAAACTGATCAATCTTAGTTGATTCTCACTAAACAGAGGAGAGCGTCCCAATTTAATTACTTCTATTTTTTATTTTACATATTCAGTTATAGCTAGCCTTATTAATGAAGAAGCCTAGTTATAATGACAGGTTCTCTAGTATCATATGTTGTTAAAACAATACACTTAATGGATATAAACTCCAAATATTGGTTATTGGCCTTTCCTGATTACCAATAATCGCTCACTCACACGCTTTCTGCCTATGTTAGCGTTTGAAACTCCTAATTTAGTGTTAGCGCCAAGCTTAGATAGCTAGCTAAAGCAGACAGATGTTGCAGAGTTCATCAACAGTACTGCTATAGGTAGCAGTTAGAGAGCAGAGAGGTGCATTTGTTCAGTGTGAGCCTCATGGGCGGTCAGCAAACACACAAGTAACTTTTTTCATGAAACCAATACATCTACAATACATTTTGTGATCTGCACATCCTATATCTTCTGTCTTATTGGTTAATAACTTCTTAAAACAATTACTAAAGGCAATTAATCAATTAACAATTAATCACAAACATGTCCAAAATATGGCTTTTGGAGAGAGACATGAACTGACTAACAACTGTAATCATGTGGTTGTTGTCTCAAAATTGGCAGATTTTTTTTTTAATCAGATTTTTTATTTGTTTTTACCCAAACTTGGTGTTTGGATAATGGTTTATGCAGTCTCATTTCTCCTCCGAAAAGCTTTTTGCAGAAAACCTCTGAAACAATATTAGCCGTCATCACATTTTTAAGAACTAGGTCAAGAGAGTGGTACATTACTGCTGTCTGCAGCTGACAAAACTGAAAGATTTTTGCAGAGATGAGAAGCTCCCCCACACTTTTTTTTATTTCAGACTTATGCAACATCCTGTATTTGTACTAAATTTGAAAAAGAGGCTTGAATGCAACATGTTTGATATTCATTGTTAATTTTAACTTACACTGCACTGAATAGCACACTACACCTACTTTGGTGACTCTGCAGTGAATACCAGGGGGGGGGGGGGGGGGGGAATGAAAGGGATTTCAAATTTAGGCCCCAGCCCATATTACTAGCTGACAAACCACAACCTTTGATGCTCATATAAGTCACCGACTTGTAGCTTGGTCAAAAGGTAAGTGAGGTAAATAAATAAACAACTAGAGTTATAACTTAAATACACCAAGAAAGACAGATCAGAATGGTTGGGAGTTGTGACTAAACTTTTAAAAAAGATACACATTGGGAGTTTACGGCTGTAGTGATTAAATGTGCATGTGGGTATAGGTGTGTGAAACAATGACTTAAAGTTGGGTTATGTTTTCCGCACCAACAAGCCGCGTGGGAATGAGACGCTTGCAAATCCACTCGAGAGAACGTGTGTGACTTTACACTCCAGGCGGTGTCTGCTCCCAAACTGGAAGGGCATTGTATCGCAAACACACATCTATCTAGTCAACTCAAGTACTAAACTAGAGTAGAAGAAGTTTGCCATTGTTTACACCATTGAGAACATGGCATTTTACCAAATAGTTGTGTTTCGGCAGTTAGTTTTAATTTCACACCATGAACTGTTCATAGCCCGGTTGTTGATCTCTGTGTGATGAATCGTAAATGCTTGTATTTCTGAATTTCTACTGCTAGAAGCTCCTGTTCTTCCGCCAGCTTTCCATGCATCTCTGTCCGTGTAGTTAGAAAAATTTGGAGGTGCATGGCGTGGAAATTTTCCGTTCGAGAACGTAATGTATCCACACAGAGCCACACAGACCTCGCAAGTATAAAACAAGCTTTAGTTCACCCTCTACTTCCTGGTTCACACACGCTGACTTTGTAATTCCACAGCTCCCTCTCTCTCCGTGTGTGTGTGTGTGTGTGTGTGTGTGTGCCTCAAAGAGACAAAAACAACAGAAAAGACGCATAGTTCTGGTTGCTTCAAAAAGCCAACAGAGTATAAAAATGAAGAGGATGATTTCAATGTAGAACAGGAACAAAGAACACTATTAGTTAACTGTGTGTGGTTCATTCACACTTCTATAGCATGAAAAGGCATCTCTGCTGAGCCCTTAAAAAGTGAGACCACACTTCACCATATACACACACATCACTCCACACTCCTTTCTCATGCCAAGGGTGTTAATTAGATTATATACACTGCGAGTACATAAAATAGGAATACCACCCCTGTTTGCTGCAAACTCAGCTAACAGGCCTTTCTCTAGTTTGTGTTTATTCGTTGTTTCATCTCCCATGATAATAAACAGTCAACTTCCCCGACAGTCTGCTTTTCAGAATCGCTATGCTCATCAGTGAAGAAATGCAACAATTAACTGTGAGTCTCCACTGAATAAATGCATGATATATAATTGATTTAGAGCAGCAGAAATGGCGATGACATACAAAGCTAAAACCAAAAAAAAAAAAAAGGAGTTGAGGGCTCCCAAGGTGTTCTATAAAAGAAAATTGGAAGTGACTTTAATATACAAATGAAGCCCTTGGGATGTTTTGATATAATTAGTTCCGATAAACACAATTTTTTGGGAGAATTTTGATGAATTTAAACACAATATTAAACTTATTTCAATGATTTGTTAATGTATTCCTGTTTAAATGCATTTAATTAAAATGACTGTGAACAAGTCTGGTTCAACTCAGGTACAGCCCCAGTCATTGGTACATCATCATACAGCAGTAGTACAGGATTCATAGTTTCCTGACGCTTACTTGGACTGCTCCCACTTAACATGGCTTCTCTTTGTCACAAACCATTTGCCTGATACCAAAACATCCTAAATAAATCTATTTTTGCAAGTTAAACAGTGAGTGAGAGTCTGTATGAAACTAATGCGCCCATCCCTCCTACCACTTTTCTCATAAAACAGACGTGTAAGGAGTACCTCTGTCTTGACATTTTCAAAGAAAAGTTACTTTTATTGCTGAACACAAATTCAATATTTAACCAACATCTCAGTCTAGTGTTCTCTATCTTGTAATAGTCCATAGATTGGACTAAACCTTGACAGAAAGGCCAGATATTCATAGTAGGATTTTAAAACTGCTTATGCATGTGAGGAGCAATGTCTGACTGGACTACACTGAGGTTGCTGCTGGAAAGGGCGATTTCATTTCATGGGAACACATATGATCACAAGTTCACAGGCTGTCTGTGTTTTCAATTTAACAGATATTGGTATTTCACTCTAACAGAACACAGCTCTGAAAGTATCTGCAACCAAACAAGATTCAGACGGACAAAGAGAAGCACTGCCCACCTATGTTAACAGGACAGCACATCCAGGAAATGGTGCAGAGTCATGCTGATATCAAGCTCTGAGGAGAGAATACGTTTCCCTGCCTGTTGTGGCAAAAATACACTCAGATTTGCACTTATGATCAGGCCCCGATTTCCTGAGTAATTTTATCTAATGAAAACACAATTCTATGATGTAGGATCTAGGATGTAAACAAAGAAAAGGAGGTTATGTATTGTTAGAAAGGAACCTCAACACTTATTTGGTAGAGAAACATTGATAACTTGATTAGGCTGATATACTTGCATCTCGATACATTGGTCTGTACATGTTAGTTATTGAATAACAAACTGCAATGCAGCAAAGTCTGTGTAATTTTAAAGGTAATCTAGAAAAAGTGTCTCCATCTCATAGTTTGACCACAAGAGTAATGATATGTTCTGCCAGTAAGGCTAAAAATATTGTAATGACTTATTATTGTATCTCTCAAACACTAACTCTCCTGTATCCATTGAGACAACATATGGATATTCTACTACAATCAAATTTACATTGAGGTTTACTTACATTTTCACCAGAAACTTCTTGAATACAAAGCTTTCATGGTGTTTAGACTCCCCAAAACAAGATACTGGAAAAACATAATTTGACATTAGCCTCCATGTTCTGCTAATTAGCAACAGCTACAAAATTTTAAAACTATGTCTACGCTTCCTGTGCAAACTACACAGTATAAAAAAGTAAAAATAAAACAACATACAACCAGAAACTGCTGCTTCTCTGCTAACACTGTTCAGTTCGAACAATCGATTGGCCATTCATGTGGAGCTGATACTGTCAACACTAAGCTTCCTGCTACTGTTGTTCAGTTACAATTCTAATAAAGGTTATTCAAACAAGGTGACTGTGCCATCAGTGTTAGGAGAAAGACAAAGACAAAAATATTTTATGCAATTATAAGTCTGAATCTGCAACATGCACTAGCAGAGAACTCCAACTGTGAAAGGAGAACTTAAGGTCAGTCATAACTTTTTCCCCCAAATAAAAGACAGGCAAACCGTGCCAAACCCTGATCCCACATTGAACCATGAACTTTGTCTGCCGGTACAACCAATAAACGCGTCTAAGAGTGAAAAATCACACATGTAGAAACCAAAATCACTAGCCGTGTTCCTCCAATGTGTACCATAACATCTTACAGACCCAGAAACACCTAAACAAAGATTTTAAAAAAGCAAAACGAATGGTTGCACGTACACAGACACTCATTACATCACATTTCAGTTTATGAACACAGATCAAAATTGTCTCAACTCCTGTCCTAACACACCACTCATATAATCACAAAAATACACAGACACTCCGATTGTCATGTCAGTCCTCAATGTAGCTAAATTCCTTACCACCTCCTCGTCAGACATGGTTCATGTCCCCCAGTCACTCAGCTACAACACCAATTAAAGTTAGCAGGAAGAAGAAATGCAACATGTCAGATGATTGCTTTGTCAGGAGCAAAGTTCAACAGCCAGCAGGCTCCTTAGAGGATTAACTATCCAAGCTCAGTGACTGGGCCAGGCTGCTTAGCAGATTACCTATCTTACTATGTAGGATTATTGGAAGGGAAAAACAGGAGAGAGATGAGAGAGAAGTGAGGAAAGAAGATACTAATTTCACAGCACATTACCTGTGTAAATATCTTTCACAGAATAAGGAGATTTTGCAGTTCAGCACTCAGATGCTACAAGTTCACTACCAAGCTATAACGACAGGAGATGACTATGATCCAGTTCTACTGTATCTAATTTATCTCATATTTATTCTTAATTTTTATACTATTGCCTTTATTTCTGCTCTGTGAATGAATGTGAGAAACATCATTTTGTTTAACTGTGTACTATGTACATTGCTGAATAACAACAAAGCTGCTGTCCTGCTTCCATGAAGTACGGGGGGGGGGGGGGGGGGGGGGGGGGGGGGGGCAACATTTTCGAGAATTTTGATCTTAGTCCAATAGCATTTGGATGGATATCTGTGTCTTCGGCTCCTTGTCTTCTGTTTACTAACATGAGCAAAGTGAAGCGTGATGACAGGGTTGGTTGGTCCGAGTATCTCAAAATTAATATTCGGATACCATGACAACAACCGAATATTCGGATATTCAGATCCAGCCCTATTGCACACATGGACTTTTATAATCTGTTTAAAAACAGAGAGAGCAGAAAAGTCTGCACATTAATTCATCTGCTGCTGATACTTTGTATTTTTCATATCAGCCGAATACTTGCAGGTAGCTGTTAGCCAGCGTTAGCTGTTGAGCGTTTAGTGACAGACTGAACAAAGTAGAATCTACATATTGTTCCGTCAACTCCAGTGGCTTTGAACCACAGATGACACCTCATCAAAAGCATCCACTCTTATTTCAGTCTGTCACCTTATAGAGCAATACCAGACCAGTAACGACAAAGTGTTTTTTAGAAACATAATGAAAAAACAAAGTGAAAAAAACAGTATAAACAAGATATATATGCATTTCCAAACAACCTGCAGACACAAACACACACAAACTACCCCAAAATGAACACAGATAGAAATAAATGTTTTAAATAAGAGAAGCAGCAACAGTATGAGAAGTAATACAATACAATACAAGAAAAACAACTTAAACTTCAGATTTAGTGCAGGTTGTTGAGAACATAAATTAGCTGCTGAAAGGTTCTGGGAACATGAAAATTCCTACTCTATTCAGGAATCCACTGCTGGCCAATGTAACAAAAAATAAATAAATAACTAAATAAAAAACATACAAAAGAATATGATTTGCTTTCTTGGTTTCTGTCACAATCTGGCTGCTTTGAGGATAGGCAGGCTGGCCAAAAAAAAAAATCACATCACAATATTCTCCCCTGCAGAATCATGATCTGAATCACAACTTACTCCATAGATTTAGCTGAACTTGTGTGATCACATTTGAGCTTGTGTTTGCAAGAATGCAAAGCCTGTCATCACAGCTCCAGACCAAAACTTCCAACTCTAAAATCTCTGCAGCCTGTGTTTGTTCTAACATTATTCTGAAAGTTCTGTTCAGAAATGGTTGTCGTCGCTTCGTGCTACTTTCAGGATGTTGGGGTCACTACCTACTGGCGGCGCACTCTGTCTACTGGCACCTATCCTCTGTCTAATAAAAGAAAGCAGTAAAAACGGGGTTTTCTATGCATCTTCCTACAAAATGCAGCTGAATCAGGCTCATCTTCACTCAAAGACAGCAAATTTCCAGAGAGCAGAAAGGGAAACCAGAGCACAATGATTAATTACAGCACTAATTGATTACCACTACATAGTTTTTTGTTCACTAAATGTGTAGTATATGCAACAAATGTATCAAACAACTGCCTCCTAAGTGAGTCCCACAAGGGAAGGCTCCACCCCCACTGTATTGGGCTACAGCTGGCGATGGTGGTCAATTATCTCATCATTGGCTTTACGGCGTCCTTGTTCTGCTCTGTAGCCTCAATGAGTTGGTATAGTGACACATGAATCAGCTGTTCACCTGCTGCAGGTGGACAACCACCACTAACTGAAGCCTAAGATGGTGGACTTTGAGTGTGTCCACGGGATGAGAGACTAGCAGGAGAGGCAGCTGAATGGCATTAAGGAATGTTACGACAGCAAGCTCTTCAACCTCCGCGTGAAAACACCAGAGACGACGGGTCAGGCCAGGAGACTATTGCAGCAATCTAACTATGCTAGTGAAGCATGTGGAATAGAATTGCTCTGAAGCTCTGCCGTGATTGGATTTTAAAAATATTCCTCAGTGGATAAAGGCAAGATTGGCAAACCTTCTTAGTATGAATTTCAAAATATGTTGCTCAGCCCCTCTCCTGACAGCTGAACACAATACAGTAACACTCAAAGCCGTTTTTTTCTAGCCAGGATAAATAAAAGACAATGAAGTAGTAGTTAACAAACCAAACGAAAGTTAGAACTAAATTTAAAAAAAAAAAACCTCGCTGGTCAGACAAAGAAAATTCCTTGTTTTTGATAGCATAAAATTGCATTATCTCGTGCTTTGTTATCTGTAATGTGTAGGTCAAGGACATAAACGCAGGATACATTTAGAGACACTTTTGAACAGTTCTTAGTTGTGAGAGAAAGTATGATCTCAGTAAAGGCTGGATTGACTTTTTACCATCAAATAACCCTTGTCCTTCATCAAATCCAGCAAAATAGTGACGGCCTCTGTACAGTACGTCTGCACATACTGCAGATTTGTTTACTGAAAATCACCAAAAGATTTGCTTTGAACAACTACAAATGAAACTTTGCAACAGAGTTACTGTATTCACATATGTTGTATTTTACAGGAGCAGCAAAAGAAAATCTAACATAATGAGTTAGCTGTACACTGCAGGAAATCACACGTACCCATTTTGCGCTTTCTTCCCTTTTCTGCAAAAACATTGAAATAACACAACAAAGTAATATCATTGGCGGTGCATCCAACTCAGTGAGTGCAACACATGTCGTGTGTGACCAGTGCTCTCAGCCTCAGACTACTATGGACTGATAATGCTCACGCCTTCAATAGGATTAACTAATGGTGCAACAACAGACAAAAGCATTTAAAATCTCAGAAGAAATGCATGGTCAGCTCTGATACGCTTTGATATGATCCCGTAAGTGGTGTGACAAAGTAGGTCCCTCACCTTAACAAAGTTGTCGGGGAAGAGGCCCCTTTTCCCATTGAGCTCTCCCTCCATCCAGCCATCCTCCTCGATGTACCGCACGTTCTTAATGATGTCTCCTGGTCGCAGAGTCAGCTCGTCATCATGAAGAGCGTCATACTCATACTCCACCACAACCTCTGCTCCAGACAGGGTGAAGAAGGAAATACACAGAGGAAAAGAGGGACAAACGGTACAAGAGAGAAAGGAAGCCGACGCAGGAGAGAGTAACAACAAAGATGAGGAAAAAGAAAAGAGCAGCAGTAACAGGAAGGGCATGGGGGTAGATGTGATAAGGTGAGGAAGTTTAGGGAAGGAAAAGGGAAGAAAAAGGAAAGCAGACACAGAAATTAGTAAAAAAAAAAAAAAAAACTACAGTATATCAACATAACATTGCAAACAGTGTGACTTCATTCTGGACATAACATTTTATGAATGTTATGTCCAGTCTTTGGAAACCCATCCCTGCTACTAAGACTTTTTTGTTGGTCCACAATCAATGGAAATGTTTCAGAGAAGATATAAAGATGAAAAGTAAAATCTGTTCAGTTGAAGTCGAAATGACTGCACAAAATGTCAAAATAATGAGATTAAAAAGTCAAAGCTATAAAATTATAGTTAATAGGACAAATTATCAAAAATATTGAGATATAAAATAAAAGCTGTTAAATTACAGTCAAAAGAATGACACAAAGTTAAAATGATTACTAGTGCTGTCAAATAATTATTTTTTTTTATCAGATTAATCACAGGACTGCTGTGGATGAATTTTTATTAATCACAATTAAATATCATTCATTTTAATTGATATCAATTGTTTTCATTTTGCACGTGTCAGTCAAAATGAAATGTGTTTCCTCTCTGTTGTAAAGTTAAACAAATACCAAAGGACAAAACACTGTAAAACAGTAAATGTTCTGCCTGTAATTCATAACTTTGTTGTTCAAAAAAGTTATTTTATTCATTACATATTTTCTAAATTAATCGGCAGATCAATCAGTTAGGAAATTTTTCTGCCAAATATTGAAATCAGCGTCAGCCTGAAAGCATTTTTTGACAGCACTAACATAATTATCAAACATTTATATTGTAAATACCACCATGATACAGTTCTTTTTGACAAGGACTAGCATGGAGGCTGCAGCTTTGTGGTATATTGCCTGTAAAATACCCAAATTTTGGTTAGAATCAATATGAATATTGATGAATCACTGTCTTGCCAATTAATATATATATATATATATATATATATATATATATATATATATATATATATATATATATATATATATATATATATATATAAACCATAGACGTCGGTCATGAGTATTCAATGCTTTGGTTGAACAAACAGCCTCAATAGCACACCTGCATGGAAAGACATAGCCTACACAAATAGATTCTGCCAACAGTTCTGTACATTATCTACGTATGCAAAGAATGCCATCTTCTGATTGGCTTAAAAACAAAATGCAGAACAACAAACAGTGAATGAATAAGAAAGCCGAAGGGGATTTACAGACTGCCTGACTGTATCCAGTGCAACTAGCCTGCAGAGGACTGACTGACTCATGAGGTATTTTACTACATGGTGTGACCCCTTAACTCATGACTCAAAGAAGAGAGGCTCCACTGACATGACTGGCTTCAAACCAAGCACAGTCAAAACAAAAAAAAGGTATGCAGGGTACACTGCAAACATTTGTCGTTCTTAAACATGCATATGATGCAAATTCCACAACACATATACAGTATGTATACGCGCACACCCCCAGGCAGAGTCATTCAGCAATACAAGATTAACTGCTATAAAACTTGGCTCTCCCTCAACTGAGTATTTGTGTCTGTGGCTCCAGTAAACCCTGGCACTAACACGACGGCAGCCTGGGCCAATCTCCAAAGAGAAATTGGCCCTGACCAGTGATCTCAAACCAGCTTTTCCCTTCTACCTGAAACACTTTGAAACGAGGAGCCGCGGTTCAAGACAAAGGAGAAAGTGAAGGGAAGCGCCTCCTTGAACGCCTTTCTGAAATACTTGCTCCTGTTAGCTTGTCGTTTAGCTGACAAAAAACAAGCATATCTGCCAGCACAGTAAGCACACAAAAAGTCCTCAAAGCAGGGGGTCTCATTTTACACAACATTGCTGCAACCCATGTAAGCCCCAGTTAGGATTATTTTTTGAGTAACCAATTGCTGTTCCTGCATAAAGCTCTTTTGACATTCACGTCATACTATTCAGTCAGGAAAAATTATGCCAATTCAGATCAGTCTCCTACTAAATTTGTACAACTGCAATGCTAAAAACAGCAATAACCAACCTTGGCAATTGGTGTTCACACTCCTAAAGCAGAATATACAGAGGTTTTCCTGTTCATTCCACTCTGACAACACTGTGTGAATGAGACTCAAAGCCTGGCGAGACAATTAAATCCCAGAGTTGTATTTTCTTATCCGAGCAAACGTGTAACAGGAGAATCTGAGTCAGTAATTAAAAATAACAATTCTCATTTAGTGAAGCTTTTCATACATTTAACAATAGGTCAGGGCTAAAAAAGAGATTTCATTTTCCCCCAAAACAATGACATTATTTCCTAAACTCAAGGTGTTGTCATTATTTAACGATAAATAAACGTCACTGAATTTCTGTTTACTGTTCAGAACAAATAATCAAGAACCCCCAAACTGTACACAAATTTTAACATTCATTTAAAATATCACATAATTACTGGTCCCTAATCATCACTGAGATCAGCGCCACAATTAACTCTGCTACATATTTTAGGTGATTTTACCCAGACCTACTGAACAACCCTTCACTATTGTAGCTAGGGCTGGACCTGAATATCGGACGATGGTATCCGAATATTAATTTTGAGATCCGAATAACCCCCCCCCCACAACACCCCTCGGACGTTAAGAGCTGAGCCAAATATTTGGCTCCGTCCTCCGTTTACTTACTGCGTCTGACGCTACAGACAGAAGTGAATATTCATTTGTCAGGGAGGGAGTGTGCATTAGGTGCACTCACAGCATTTTGCATGTGATGCATTTAGCTAAAACATTGTATCAAGCAATTTTCATATTGCTATTGATAAAGTGTGTGTTGGTGGTGGAATCACGCAGGTCTAGTTTGACAAACAGATGAGAGGGAACTGACAAAAGTAAAGAATCATCCCATTGGAGAAGCCGCTACCACATTTTCTTTCGATTTTTGCTTGAAACTGACAAAGCAAGTAATCATTCATCAAAATAATCCCAGATTCAGTCTGAAGTATTCCAAATAACTTGACATTTCTGCTTCCAAAGTGATTTCTAGCAACTTCACATGCATTCTAGTAAATTCTAGTAAGTTGTCCCACCATGGCAATCAGCAGCATTTTGACAGCCCTAATTAACATGCTCTGTTACTGGTCCAACTTCAGTTAAAACGTATTTTGCCATGGTGTATATTGTCCATTAAATGCTTTTATTGGCATTGGCATCCAAGTCTAAGTCTAAATGTTCACTAGCTCATCGCCGCTACACTCACGAAGCAAAAGCAGCTTAAAATGACCATCTAAGCCCCACTGTGGTCAAGACAAGATCATAAACTCTGATTTGACCTGACTATACAGCGATTTCTTTTTACCGTGACCTTTATCTTCAACCTGATTGGACTACAAGCACTGCAGGGCAACTTTAGATGAAACACATATAAACTAGTTTGCTCAGCCACTACACTAATAGTCTCAATACACGAAGCAAAGAAAAAAACAAACACACAGCGCAAGCCGAGCAGTCCACAAACAGCTCAGCCGAGGCCCCAGACTCCAATTTGAGGCTATCTGTCCATTTAACCACAGGAAGAGATATGGTCCGCTGCAGTAAACAAAACGGGAGGCAACACCAACAGACTGAATCACACTCTGCTGAGTTAATGCAACGCATAAGGCAGTCCTCATCTTCCACATGACTGGATGTGAAGCAGAGGGACTTTCTGCAACCACACAGATTACAGCACCTCTGCGACCACACAAACACACCCTGCCTTAGGAACGCCAGTCTGCCAAGTCCGTGTGACCTAAATCACTTCTGAGCACACTGCTGTACACTTACTTATACATTATATTTTGGATTTTGTACCACTAAACTTCTCTTTATGATGCCAGATGAAATGTAATTCAAGTTATTGTGTTGTGGTTTTCAGTGGCGCAAACTAGGAAATACTTTTAGCATTTTAACTGTAATGTATGTGGCACTGTGAGTTGAGTTCAATAAATCACACATAGGAAATGTTTTACTAGGAGCCGATCGATTTTTCGGCTGGCTAATTAAACGGGCCGATTGTGGCCCTTTTCAAAATAATCATCATAGGCTGGAGTATTGCCAATTAAAAGGCAACAAATTTTTAATTTGTCATAAAAGAGTAAACGCTGCCAGAGTGTCAGAGTCATGTAGATAACGTCTTTGCGTCGTTTGTCCAATACATGGAAATCTGGCTCCATTCAATCCTCAGTCCTCACCACTGTCTTCTCAGTAACATACAGGATTAAGCTACAGCCAGGCAACAGTACAGGAGTGGGCTAAGCAGAGCTTGCCGACAGGTAAAAGTTTATATCGACACTGTGAAGTTAAGTCATGGAGTTTTTCGTTCGGAATTAACTCATTTGGAATTAAAGTTTTGTTCTTCGAGTATACATGGAAATATTAACTCCAAATTACGGTTTACATGGACCGCACATTTTTCCCCTTCCTTAATTCCGCTGTAACGCTTGGGCGTTGGAAAGGATTCTCATTGGACAATGAGTATCCCTGTTTACCAAAAGAAAACAAACTCCATTTGCCGCAGCATTTCTTTTCCCCAACAACACGGAGGAACAACGAATAAGCACATTTTTCTATTTTTGTTTGAAGTTATTTTTTTGGCTTTATGTGATAGGTAAAGCTAGAGACTGACAGGAAACGGGGGAGAAGAGTATGGGGAAGACATGCAGCAAAAGGTCACGAGCGGGAATCAAACCCCGTGGTTCACCCGCTTAACCAATTGAGCTATACAGGCACTGTTTGTTTTGCTTTTTATTGTCATTTTGAAGCAACAACTCGACAAAGGTCCAGAACGTGTACATTGCTACGTCATCGCAACGTGAGGAGCCAAGCATACGCAGAATGACGCAACGTGAGGAGCCATGCTTCTTGCGCATTCACATCGACTTATATACATCGTAGGCTGCAATTGAGCTTACGTTTTCATCCTGCAATCTGCACACAGCAAATTTCACGTCATGGCCAAAGATTATTAGATTCATGTCGTACAGCGTAGCAAGCTGTGAACTTATAAGAATGTTAAAATCGCACAGTGTGTAAAGGCCTTTAGACCTACATATGCAAAAAATTGCCTATATTACTTGCAGTCCAGTGTTAACACACCATCTTTCAGCCAACCAAATAGCATAAGCACATTGTCTAAAGCTAAACTAAATTACGCTAAATGTTTGGCAGATTATAATCTTTATTTTGATGAATATTGGGTCACTATATTGTCAACATGTAGGCTTTGCAGAATTTTGTTCCGTAGAGGAGAAAAAGTGAAATCCTTTATACTAACTGTAATGCACAGGCATACAAGTTTACCTGCAAAGTAGACTGAAGTAAAAGATTTGTTTAAGGCGCTCCTTTGGAGATTGTCAGTAACTTTTCCATAGATTTGTATGAAGGCAGGCCATGACGAACTCTGACAGTCAGTTCTGTAGTAGTTGGACATTTTTAACCACAGAGTCTGGTCACTGCGTCTGAATGAGTGCAGTGAGTGATAGGTGTTGGCCTGTGAAATACCAGCTGTGGGCCATGTGGAAAAAGTCTTTTTGGTTTGTTCTTCAGAGGAAATGCCTTTCTAAATACATTAAACATGGCCAAAAGCAGTCAGTGTACAAGTGGTTTGTGTGTGGCAGGAGAAAACTTCCTGCCAACTCACTGCAGTCAGGCAGCAGCAGGATTCCGGCCTAAATAGTTCTTTTGAATTATGAAGTGGCCCAAAGGGTAAAACAGACTTTTCTTGAGAAATGAAAGTGAAGAAAAGGCTCCTAACAATGAAGGAACCTGGACTATTCGCAGTCAGATTGTGTAAGGGCCTTCAATCAGGGTTTACCCTTGAGTTTTTTTCCTGAGACTGGAGAATTACTTTGTTCATCTATTCCTGGCCACAGGCCCAGAATCAGCTACTGTGCCTGAACAGTGATATTCATCCTGGCTTATCATAAGCTTTGCTAGACAAAATATGAGCAGTGCATGTGCTTTTAAGTGTGCACACAGCTTACACTCGCTGCTAGCTGGTAATGAACCACATGAGTTTTTAAGAAGCCAACAGTTTTTTTTTTACACTAAAGCAGGACAGTAACTGGCCTGTACGTGTCTCTTTTGCTGCCTTTGTACCGATGTAGGTCAGCAGGTCTTATAGTGATTCACGGTCAAATGACGTCAGATTATGTATAAGTGCAACATGTGGTGTTACATACACAACATTTATAGAGACTCAATGATGCAGAATTAATTATACCACATTTTCCTTGAATTCCAAACTAATCAGAACAGATATCATTGAATAATAAAACATCTACCAAGCACTTAAAGACAGTAACACTGTGTCAGGCAGCAGCCACCCTAACCCCATTGCGAGAGTTCTTCTTTTGTCCTGCTAGAAATGCTGAAATAGCTCAAAAAGCTAAGAGCTATAGCCAAAAGTGCATCAACTAAGTGATGTGCTGTCAAGTAGATGATGAGACTACAGCAAGAGTCAAAAGCTTGTACTTGAGGAGGGTGAAATACAATCAAAAGACGATAGGACAATGGCTGTCCTGTAGCACTTCCTGGTAATGGTAGCAGAAACTGATAGCTGCAGTGTTCATCTACAGCATTTTCTTTGCATTACTGAAGACATAACAAGAGCACTCGCACAACAATTTTACTGCATGCACATGGCACATGATAGCAAATGTATTCTGTACAGTGCATCTATTTTCTGAGGTAAAAAAATAACAGTCCCACAAGTTGAGACGATATCACACCCCAGATTTAACTCAAGAAATCCGGTCAAAAGCTACAGGAAGTAGCAGTAACTTTAGCTATGTGGCACAAGTGAGAAACAAGAACTCACTTTAATATAGATAATTGCAAAATCAGCACCCAGCCACCGTGCATAGATGCAGAAAGCATGTGAAAACTGGGTGTAAACAGGTGCGAGTGTGACAGCGCCTAAAAACAACACTGTCCAAGATGTCAAATATAGCCGATCTTTAAAAAGAATTGACAAATTACACAGACATGAGTAATAGACAATTTTCTCTCTCGCGGACAGCTTCTTCTTCTTTCTTGTAGCAGACACTGACCACAACATTTCCATTTAAAGGGACTTGCTCCCTTTATTTGGCTAAATGATACGCAGATAAAAAATGTTTTGTCTGTTTCTTACGACCTACCGGCAATGTCTATTAAATTTAACCATATCTCACAGTGAATACAAACCACACTGCCCGGTTATTTTCTGACAAATTGCCCTGAATGTTCGACACGTTTTCAATCCACATACAGTAAATAAAAAGCTAACTGTCTCTGATGTGGGTGCAAAGAGAAAAGTACGACATGATGCTGCAAAGTCGGGACAAAAAGAGACACATTCTAGGTGAGGTAGGTTTTTGGGAGTGGTGGTTGAGGATTCCTGACATATTTGTTGTGGCTGAGACATGGGTGAGAAAGGGAGAGAAGCTAAAAGGACTCATTCCACTTTGGCCAACTACAAGGAACATTTAGCACAGCAAGGTATACAGTCACTCTGCAACATAAATTACTGAAAGCAGAAAAAAGAAATTTCCTCACCTTCATTGCAAAAACTTGTATGATGTGCTGAATCAGAGGATGATGCAACACTTTTAAGATGGATTATACAGCAAATTCAGTGAGGCTGAATAACCGACCCATTTTTTTCTGCATATGATACTTTGCTGTACGACTTTCATCTTATATTTAAATATTGTTTTACAAACGGCAAAAAGGAAACAATTTCTTTTTTCTCAGAGGGCCAACAGAAGACTTATTTGGAAGTCTAAATGATTGCTCGTCTGGTCATTTTGTACTTATTAATTACATCTTACTTATCAATTACTTACCAATTATGACACCATAAATGTCTGGCAAAAACTTCTCCTTTCAATCCTCATCCACCCTAAACCCAGATGAAATGCTGGGAAGCTATTAGTATATTTAGAAATCGAAACTGCCCAAGGCTATTCATTACTTCCCCAGCTTGTAAATAGTTTTCTTTGGCTGCATTCCCACAATCTAAATTTCATCGTTGATGAATATTATGGCATAAATAGCATTAAACGTGAACGATTAATCCTGTTGACCATAATCGGCCAGCTCTAGCAAAACAAGTTGTTAAATGTAATATAAAAAATCTTTACCTCAGGCAAGATGAGACACCTCGACTATGAAACACTGTTTAAACCCCTGAGCTACTACATTAAAGAACATTTTTTTGTGTTCTTTTTTGGTGGGAAATTGTCTGTTTCTACAGACCTGCATCTGCACCAAACCTTTTCGAACAATGTCTTGTCTTATACATGTTTTTTTTTTTTTTAAACTATAATGATTTTGAAAATGCTTTACTCCTTAAATTGGGACTAAATTTACTGAAACACACAAACACAAACAGGGTTATTATTTCCTGTGTGCCGTTCTGAATGTCTACTTGTGTGTGTGTTGCGTCTTCTGCATACCTCCATCATGTCCAGCCTTGCTTCGAGTTGTTATCTTCTTATCAGAAGATATTTATCTTCCTTTCCCCTCCCCTCATTTACTCAACTCACAGTGAAACAAGTGTATTCAAGTTGACGGTTTCAGTCTGACCCCACATATTATCAAACCCTTTTTTGTTAAGGTTATTAATTCCTATCATCACTTTGCTTTAAAATATGGCAGTCAAACTCCTAAAAGCAAGGCACAGCATATTTCCACTGAGCTTCCTGCTTGTGTGCCAGGTCTTCGGTTCAGCAGATGGGAGAGGAACTTCCAGGTTTTTGTTTGAACAATGCTTCCAGGTAAAGACCTTGTACAATGTAGATATTATACAAGCCAATGACAGACAGGAGGATGTTACAGGGAAAAAGCGAGAGGGGGGGAAAGGAAGGAAACGGGGGAAAGGAGCGGGGGTACACAAGGCCACGCAAGCGAGCTGACTGCCAGGCAGACTGTCTAAAATCTGCTCTCTGTGCTTCTTCCAGTCATCACACACAATCAGTAAAGAGGAAACTCATAACTGCATTCCTTCCCACTGATCTGAGAGGTCATTGATATGAAGGGCAAAGTGCTACCAGGAGAAATCCAGTGCGCGGGAGAAAGAGAAGGTTATTGCTTTACTAAATTAAACTCTCCTGTTCACCTTTATGTACCCACAGCACAGTGTGAAGATAATAGCTCAGCATATGTGTACTTTTTCCTACCAACGCCCTGCCACACATTACACACCTGGAAGCTAAGCTCGGGCAAGTAGACAATCAAACAAGCGTTCAACAGTGTCTATCACCATTATATACGTTTGTAAACCTGTCCAACTTCGCAAATTACATAACCAAGAGCTTGGTGAGCAAACAAAAGAGCCGCATCAAGTGAGCAAACAATGGCAGTCAAACGTGAAAGACCAAAAATATCATGAAAGTCCGACAAGGAGAGGACATCAGTGCGGCTGCATACCACTGTTGCAATAGTGGCCGATACTAACTGATGAGACAGCGGATGGAGGACACTAAGACTGAATAAACAAGCTACAGGGCAAGTTTCTTTATGGCATATCTCAAGTGTACACGAACTGTACGTAGCTCTACCAATATTCCAAACTTTAGATTGGATGCAGGGCTGAACAATTTGGGGAAAACATAAAGTGTGAATTTGCTGATCTATACGACACATTTCAGTTTAATATCTACAGTGCAATATATTTAAAATGTGTAAAGCACTACTCATAGACACCATCAGAAACATGACAAAGCATGAATCTGACAGCTTAACAGTCCAAATCCTGGATTAGATACATGGAATAATACACTTCCTAAATTGCAACCATTGCATAGTTTCAGTTCTGATATGAGACCAATTAAATGTTCAGCTTTAATTGGAAGCGGACATGTAAAGTCTAAAAGCCATCTGTTAGGGTGTCCAAAAGTCAGGATATTCAGAGTCTCAGGCTATTTCACTTGCATGATGCTTAATCTTGCACAAAATAGGACATACCACCGTGACAGTCATGATTTCATTAAGTTAGCTTTCCAGAGTGAAGCTGTAATGCCTGAAACTGGCGATGTACACACGTGGACAAAATTGTTGGTACCCCTCAGTTAAAGAAGGAAAAACCCACAATTCTCACTGAAATCACTTGAAACTCACAAAAGTAACAATAAATAAAAATTTATTGAAAATTAAATAATCAAAATCAGCCATCACTTTTGAATTGTTGATTAACATAATTATTTAAAAAAACAAACTAATGAAATAGGGCTGGACAAAAATGATGGTACCCATAACTTAATATTTTGTTGCACAACCTTTTGAGGCAATCACTGCAATTAAACGATTTCTGTATTTGTCAATGAGCGTTCTGCAGCTGTCAACAGGTATTTTGGCCCACTCCTCATGAGCAAACAGCTCCAGTTGTCTCAGGTTTGATGGGTGTCTTCTCCAAATGGCATGTTTCAGCTCCTTCCACATATGTTCAATGGGATTCAGATCTGGGCTCATAGAAGGCCACTTTAGAATAGTCCAACGCTTTTCTCTCAGCCATTCTTGGGTGTTTTTGGCTGTGTGTTTTGGATCGTTGTCCTGTTGGAAGACCCATGACCTGCGACTGAGACCAAGCTTTCTGACACTAGGCAGCACATTTCTCTCCAGAATGCCTTGATAGTCTTCAGATTTCATCGTACCTTGCACACTTTCAAGACACCCTGTGCCAGATGCAGCAAAGCAGCCCCAAAACATTACTGAGCCTCCTCCATGTTTCACCGTAGGGACAGTGTTCTTTTCTTCGTATGCTTGGTTTTTGAGTCTATGAACATAGAGTTGATGTGCCTTACCAAAAAGCTCCAGTTTGGTCTCATCTGTCCAAAGGACATTCTCCCAGAAGCTTTGTGGCTTGTCAACATGCATTTTTGCAAATTCCAGTCTGGCTTTTTTATGAGTTTTTTTCAGCAGTGATGTCCTCCTTGGTGGTCTCCCATGAAGTCCACTTTGGCTCAAACAACGACGAATGGTGCGATCTGACACTGATGTACCTTGGCCTTGGAGTTCACCTTTAATTTCTTTGGAGGTTGCTCTGGACTCTTTGGATACAATTCCAACGATCCGTCTCTTCAATTTGTCATCAATTTTCCTCTTGCGGCCACGTCCAGGGAGGTTGGCTACTGTCCCGTGGGTCTTGAACTTCTGAATAATATGAGCCACTGTTGTCACAGGAACTTCAAGCTGTTTAGAGATGGTCTTATAGCCTTTACCTTTAAGATGTTTGTCTATAATTTTTTTCGGATGTCCTGGGACAATTCTCTCCTTCGCTTTCTGTTGTCCATGTTCAGTGTGGTACACACCTTTTCACCAAACAGCAGGGAACTACTTGTCTCCCTTTAAATAGGCAGACTGACTGATTATGAGTTTGGAAACACCTGTGATGTCAATTAAATGACACACCTGAGTTAATCATGTCACTCTGGTCAAATAGTTTTCAATCTTTTATAGAGGTACCATCATTTTTGTCCAGGCCTGTTTCATTAGTTTGTTTTTTTTAAATAATTATGTTAATCAAC
Source organism: Acanthochromis polyacanthus (assembly GCF_021347895.1). Lineage (NCBI taxonomy): Eukaryota > Metazoa > Chordata > Actinopteri > Pomacentridae > Acanthochromis > Acanthochromis polyacanthus. Next base: position 26,440,168 of record NC_067128.1, on the reverse strand, counting down.
AATTCAAAAGTAATGGCTGTTTTTGATTATTTAATTTTCAATAAATTTTATTTATTGTTACTTTTGTGAGTTTCAAGTGATTTCAGTGAGAATTGTGGGTTTTTCCTTCTTTAACTGAGGGGTACCAACAATTTTGTCCACGTGTGTAAAATACACGCGTCTACTGAATTTTTTTTAATTTGCCATGCTAAAGATGTCTTAGAATACTTTATTTCTAGGTTATATCATGGGGTCAGCAGTTAGACTGGCCAGAGATACTGAATTTAGTCGCAGCAATATTTATTTAAAGATGGTAAGTGTAAAAGTGACAATAACAGTCAAAAGAAAATCTATCAAATAATCAATAATTTACCCCTAACTATGCAGGCTTTTAAAAAGGTCAACACTGATGTTGATATTTGGGAGTCAAAGAAAAATTAAACAGACACATTGGCTGATATGATTTTTTAGAATCACAAGTACATCAACTTTACAGCTCACTCTGATAGACAAACTGCAAGAGAGTTTGTAGCATGTATGTGCAGCTGTGTTTGTTATTTATCAGTTAATATTAACGTCACTTCTTCAAGATAATGTCAGTATATACGCTGGCATGGAAATATTGTCACTCTAACTTTTGTGTACACCAACGACTGTTGTGGGCTTAATGTGTTTGCGATTGACAAGGAAGTTCGAGTGAAGTGGTTGTAAAACTGCAAAGATGTGGTGAAAAGTCTGGCTAATGTGTTCAGCACTACCTTGTGACCAGGCAAGAGTGTTTTTCAAGGCTTTCAAATTGTTATAATCCACTCTGATGTTTTACACAGTTGAAAGAAAGAGGGTAAGATAACTGTGGTGACAAGTTCTGTCACACTTTGACATCAGAGAACAAGAAAAAAGATGTTTTCAAGTTGCTGGGGTGTACAAGCCAGTAACCATGACCTCTTATTTATTAGTTTAGTCATTTGATATTAAATCTTTTTCCCATAAATGTATAAAATTACACAATAAAACACTATATAACTGCAGATACCTATAATTCTTAAAAACCATATCCTTTTTGGCATTTTGTTGAAAATAATCACACTTTACTCACCAGACAAACCGGGCTTGATAAACTGACCTTCAACGGTTACTTTTACAACAGGGTGGGAAATCAACACTAACCACAGGTTGGTAAATAGTGGCTGAGACCAGGTGAGGTCGAGTTTAATATTCAATCACACATTGTGGCATAAGTCCAGCCTTTGTTTCAGTGGTTCAGTAGAATCGCACAGTGAAGATAGCAAGCTAAATAGAAAAGCAAATGCAGTATCCTGGTGGCCCAGTTGTCAATGTAATTACCTTTTGTCAATGTAATTACAATTAACCTTGTTTAGCTCATGCCTATCTGGAGACCTTCATTTCTTGCCTTTCCCCTCAGTTCCTTATATTATCTACGATCAAAAATCAAATCAAACGCCTTTATTATCGTTTAACATATGTACAACGATACTTTGAGTGCATCTCCTTCATGAGATAAAACAATAACAACAGGTAAAGATAAAATATGTAAATAAAAAATAACATACTGTGCAAAATACATATAATACATGTATGAAAATAAATTGATAAACAACATAAATAAATATTGCACAAACACACCCAAAACTGCACTGCCCATGCTAAATGTACAGCTTCAACAGTTATTGCACTGAGATTTATTGCACTGGTTCAGCTGCTTTATGGCAAAAATATGCATCAAAAACACAAGAGTAAAAAACGGCTGCTGGCAGAGAGGTGTGGATCACACCTGGTACCACCCTTTCCAACCACGCAATACTTATAAACAAAATCCAATTTGTGGAATTTAGTCAATCAACCAGTGGCTGGTTGCATGTAGCCTGAGCTGAGTTAAGGGAAAGCAAACACTGAATGTTGAGGGGCTCACACACACAGCTTGGACATGTTCAAACACAGCTGAGATATGCTCAGCAATGAGTTACCTGATGAAAGGCATACCAAAGCTAGGTACA